>NC_141877.1:64373636-64676666 GCF_056163025.1 Triticum urartu | reverse complement strand
TCCAGGGTGCTCAGGATTCCCGAGGGCCATTGTGAGCTCGTCGTTCTCTCTGTCTGGAAAGAATGACCCTTGCTGCGCTGCTTCGATATATTGCTGAAGCTTCTTGACTGGTATGTCCATTCGATCGTTCATCCAAATGCACTTCCCTGATACAGGGTCCAAGGTTCCGCCAGCCCCGAAGAACCAAGTCCGGCAACGGTCTGGCCAGTTAATTGTCTCTGGTTCGATCCCTTTATCAACCAGATCATTCTCAGTCTTGGCCCACTTAGGCCGGACTACGAGGTAGCCACCTGATCCCGTGCGATGCTGATGCTTCTTCTTTGCAGCATTTTGCTTGTTTGTCGCCAACATCTTCTTACTCTTTTCCGATGTCTTGTGGGCCACAAATGCGGGCCAGTGATCTCTGATCTTCTCATATCTGCCCTTGAATTCTGGTGTCTCTTTATTTTCGACAAACTTATTCAGCTCTTTCTTCCACCTCCTGAATAGTTCTGCCATCCTCTTAAGAGCAAAAGACTTGATTAATTGCTCTTTAACTGGCTTCTCCGTATCATCCTCTGGCGGTAGGGTGAAATTTGACTTCAGCTCAGTCCAAAGATCATTTTTCTGCAAATCATTGACATAAGACACCTCACGGTCTTCTGTAGCCAGCTTTAACCATTGCTGGATGCTGATCGGGATCTTGTCCCTAACCAAACCCCCGCACCGAGCAACAAATCTGCTCTTTGTCCGGAGGGGTTCAATCGGTTGGCCGTCGAGCGTGATTGCTATGATCTCAAACTTTTCATCCGAGCTCAACTTTTTCTTCGGGCCTCATCTCTTTACCGAAGTTGTGCTCGATCCGGAGGGCTAGAAAAAAGAACAAAGACTTAATTAATATGTGTACATACCAAAACAATGAATGCATCAATTAGCTAGTCAGCAGAAGCTTAACTAATATATATACCTGGCCGGACTCGGTTCGGTCACCGGAGCCGTCATAATCATAGCCAGTTGATTCCAGACCATCGGTGTCATTGAGAAACAACGAGCAGACGGCATCACTTCCTCGTGCGATTATGTCCCCCAACAACTCTTCTTGTACTTCGTCTCGGGCGGTGTCCATAGTTTCTACAAATATTGACAACATGGAAATTATTATTCAAACATGACAGATGGATATATTAGTGACAAACATAGAACTAATATTAATTAGTGGCCTCGACGCTGCTTCTCTAGGGTTTGGGGTGGCCTCGACGCTGCTTCTCTAGGGTTTGGGGTGGCCTCGACAACGCTTCAAGGATAAAAAAAGAAGAGGAAGAAGAAAAAAAAAGAGGAGAAGAAAGAATAGAGGAGTAAGAACTCCTCTATTCTTTCTTCTCCTCTTTTTTTCTTCTTCTTCCTCTTTTTTTTATCGGGAACGAGGGTCGTCGAGGGTCACCGAGCGGTAGAGGAAACCCTAAATAGCAAGTATTGTGGGTGTGAGATACATGTGGTCGTCGGTGTCGGACAGTACATCCACGTCCCACAAGTGACGTGGACGTCAAAGCCCGCATCACTTGTGGGACGTGGATGTAGTGTCCGACACCGACGGCCACATGTATCTCACATCGACGATACTTGCTATTTACGGTTTCCTCTACTGCTCGGAGACCCTGACCCTCGACGACCCTCGTTCCCGATAAAATAAAGAGGAAGAAGAAGAAAAAAAGAGGAGAAGAAATCTTTCTTCTCCTCTTTTTTTCTTCTTCTTCCTCTTTTTTTTATCGGAAACGAGGGTCGTCGAGGGTCGCCGAACGATAGAGGAAACCCTAAATAGCAAGTATCGTGGGTGTGAGATACATGTGGCCGTCAGTGTCGGACACTACATCCACGTCCCACAAGTGACGTGGGCGTCGAAGCCCGCGTCACTTGTGGGACGTGGATGTACTGTCCGACACCGACGGCCACATGTATCTCACAGCGACGATACTTGCTATTTAGGGTTTCCTCTACCGCTCGACGACCCTCGACGACCCTCATTCCCGATAAAAAAAAGAGGAAGAAGAAAGAATAGAGGAGAAGAACTCCTGTATTCTTTCTTCTCCTCTTTTTTTTCTTCTTCCTCTTCTTTTTTTATCCTCTTCTTCCTCTCATGTTCGACGACCCTCGACCCCTCGGCAACCCTAGACCCCCTCTCGACCCCCTCATGTCGAAGTTATCGGGTAGAGGGTATATCGACAATGACATACCCGATACATACATACATATCACATGCATCCATACATATATGAACAAAATTAATATCTACTAATTAACAACCTAAATAAAAAACTAATACATATAGGAAGAAGAAGAAAAAAGAAGAGAAGAAAGAATAGAGGAGAAGACTTCCTCTTCTTCTGCTCCTCTTCTTCTCCCTCTTCTTCCCCTTCTTCCTCGCCTCTCTCATGAATGTCCGACGTTCTCGACCCTTGACCCCCTAAACTAGTTCTCAACCCTCGACCCCCTAAACTAGTTCTCGACCCTCCCTCATGTCGAAGTTATCAGGGAGGGGGTATATCGACCCCCCCTCATGTTGAAGTTATCGGGGAGGGTTATATCGACCCCCCCTCCTGTCGAAGTTAACGGGGAGGGGGTATATCGACAATGACATACATACATGGAAAAAAATGCTATCCATCTATACATACATAGCCACATACATATATACATGGAAATAATGCTATGAAAAAAATATGAACAAAAAAATACACATAAACAAAAAAATACATATATGAACAAAAAAATACATATATGAACAAAAAATGCTCTGAACAAAAAAATAATACACATATATGAACATCTATACATACATATAGCCACATACATATATACATTATATATACGAACAAAAAATGAAAAAAAAATGATAAACCGGGGTGGCACACGGCGGCTCACAGCGAGGTTGACCAGCGAGGGTGACGGCGGGGGCGGCGAGGGCGGTGGATGGCGTCGGGGCGGCACGGGCTCGGGGAGGAGGGCTCGGGGACGACGGCGAGATCGGGGGCGGCACGGGCTCAGGGCGGCGCGGGCTTGGGGACGATGGCGAGCTCGAGGGGCAGCATGAGCTCAGGGAGGAGGGCTCGGGGACGAGGCGAGCTCCGGGGCGGCGCGGGCTCGAGGGCGGCAAGGGCTCGAGGGCGGCAAGGGCTCGGGGGCGGTGCGGGCTCGAGGAGCGGGCCGCGGCGGCGACGAGGAGCGGGCGGTGACGGCGACGGCGACCTCGGGGCGGCGACGGCGACCTCGGGGCGGCGACGGCGAGCACGGGCAGCCTGGCGGCGTCGATGAGCTCGGTGTCGTCAGGGGGCAAATGGCGATGAAATCTGAAACTGCTAAGTGGTGGGTATATATACACGCAGCTATGGTCCCGGTTCGTGGCATGAACCGGGACGAATGCCTACCTATGGTCCCGGTTCGTGCCACCAACCGGGACCAAAGGTCTCTTTTCAGCAGCCCAAAGGGCGGGAAACAGAGGCCTTTGGTCCCGGTTGGTGGCTCGAACCGGGACCATAGGTGGGCATTTGTCCCGGTTCGTGCCACCAACCGGGACCAATGCCCCCCTATGGTCCCGGTTGGTGCTACCAACCGGGACCAAATGTCCTGTGCTGGCGCTGTGCGGTCATAAGTTTAGTCCCACCTCGCTAGTTGAGAGGGGCTCGCAGTGTTTTATAAGCGCTGCTGCGCCCACCCACTCGAGCTCCTCTCAACTGCAGGCTTACGGGCCTAATCTGTGCACTGCTATGCCTGTTGGGCCTGCTGTGCCTTCTGCGGGCCTGAATCCTTGCCCATGAAATTTTCTAGTCGTATTCAGGCCGTGGAGGCCTAGTAGGTGGCATTTTTTTTGTTTTCTTCTTTTGTTTTCTTTTTTGCTTTTTATTTTTTTATTTGTACTAAATACTTATAGTTTTTTAGTGATTTCTTTTTGCTTTTAGGTCACAAAAATTATAAACTTTCTGTTAGTGCCATTAGTTTCAAAATTTTAATTTTTTTTGTTTTCTTCTTTTGTTTTCTTTTTTGCTTTTTCTTTTTTTATTTGTACTAAATACTTATAGTTTTTTAGTGATTTCTTTTTGCTTTTAGGTCACAAAAATTATAAACTTTCTGTTAGTGCCATTAGTTTTAAAATTTGATTTTTTTTTTCTTCTTTTCTTTTTCTTTTTTTCATTTTCTTTTTTTATTTGTACTAAATACTTATAATTTTGTTATTTTTTTGCTATTAAATTCTTTTTGCTATTAATGTGTTGAACAAAAAATACTTTCTGAATTTAAGTTGCATAAATTTTATATAAGTTTAGTTTCAAAAATACTAGAGGTTTATAAAAACTTTTTAGTTGTTTCCTTTTGCTTTTTTGAGCTATAAGACCCTGAAATTGAAAAGCATTTCAAATGAACTCCGAAAAGGTTGAAAGTTGGCATGGTATCATCATTTCACCCACATAGCATGTGCAACAAAGTTGAGATGGTTACGGCAAAAACTGGATGCACTTCGTGTACAAAACGGACAATCTCTTTCGAAGTATCAGGGTTTCGGACGAAAGATCATCTGTTACAAAGGGATTTCATTTTCTTGAACTTATTTGAACTCCACATTTTTTCTGTGTTCAAAATTCACCATTCAAAGCCACATCATCAATTTTCAACCCTTTCTGACTTCATTTGTTATTTTTCATGCATTTACTGATTTTTTTTGAGCTATAAGACCCTGAAATTGAAAAGCATTTCAAATGAATTCCAAATGAACTCCGAAAATTATAAACTTTCTGTTAGTGCCATTAGTTTTAGAAAAATTATAAACTTTTTGTTAGTGCCATTAGTTTTCAAATTTGAATAGTTAAAATTTGAATTCTTTGAAATTTGTGTGAATCACAAGTTTGTGATTAACTTTACTAAAAAATGAACATAGATGCACCTATAGAGAAAATTCGACCTAAATTCATAGTTTTCAAATGAACTCTGAAAAAGTTGGCATAGCATACTCGTGTGTTACAAAGTTGGCATGGTATCATCATAATAGTTGCGGGAGAAAGTCTTCACTTTTTCTTCGCTTGTGTCATTTGCTTATTGCGCCGTAACCATGGATAATCTTCATCGTTTATCAGGATGCTTGGGTCAGCCTTGACATTGAAGGGAGGAATTTCATGAAACTTATCATAATCTTCAGACATGTCTATCTTGCCGTCCACTCCCAGGATGTCCCTTTTTCCTGAAAGAACTATGTGGCGCTTTGGCTCATCGTATGATGTATTCGCTTCCTTATCTTTTCTTTTTCTCAGTTTGGTAGACATGTCCTTCACATAGATAACCTGTGCCACATCATTGGCTAGGACGAACGGTTCGTCAGTGTACCCAAGATTTTTCAGATCCACTGTTGTCATTCCGTACTGTGGGTCTACCTGTACCCCGCCGCCTGACAGATTGACCCATTTGCACTTAAACAAAGGGACCTTAAAATCAGGTCCGTAGTCAAGTTCCCATATGTACACTATGTAACCATAATATGTGTCCTTTCCGCTCTCGGTTGCTGCATCAAAGCGGACACCGTTGTTTTGGTTGGTGCTCTTTTGATCTTGGGCGATCGTGTAAAATGTATTCCCATTTATCTCGTATCCTTTGTAAGTCAATACAGTCAAAGATGGTCCCCTGGACAACAAGTACAACTCATCACAAACAGTGTTGTCACCTCTAAGACGTGTTTCCAACCAACTGCTGAAAGTCCTGATGTGTTCACATGTAATCCAGTCGTCGCACTACTCCGGGTGTTTGGAGCGCAGACTGTTCTTGTGTTCATCGACATACGGGGTCACCAAGGTAGAGTTCTGTAGAACTGTGTAGTGTGCTTGAGACCAAGAATATCCGTCCCTGCATATTATTGAGTCACTTCCAAGAGTGCCTTTTCCAGTCAATCTCCCCTCATACCGCGATTTAGGGAGACCTATCTTCTTAAGGCCAGGAATGAAGTCAACACAAAACCCGATAACATCCTCTGTTTGATGGCCCATGGAGATGCTTCCTTCTGGCCTAGCGTGGTTACGTACATATTTCTTTAGGACTCCCATGAACCTCTCAAAGGGGAACATATTGTGTAGAAATACGGTCCCCAGGATGACAATCTCGTCGACTAGATGAACTAGGACGTGCGTCATGATATTGAAGAAGGATGGTGGGAACACCAGCTCGAAACTGACAAGACATTGCGCCACATCACTCCTTAGCCTTGGTACGATTTCTGGATCGATCACCTTCTGAGAGATTGCATTGAGGAATGCACATAGCTTCACAATGGCTAATCGGACGTTTTCCGGTAGAAGCCCCCTCAATGCAACCGGAAGCAGTTGCGTCATAATCATGTGGCAGTCATGAGACTTTAGGTTCTGAAACTTTTTCTCTGGCATATTTATTATTCCCTTTATATTCGATGAGAAGCCAGTCGTGACCTTCATACTGAGCAGGCATTCAAAGAAGATTTCTTTCTCTTCTTTCGTAAGAGCGTAGCTGGCAGGACCTTTATACTGCTTCGGAGGCATGCCGTCTTTTTCGTGCAAACGTTGCAGGTCCTCCCGTGCCTCAGGTGTATCTTTTGTCTTCCCATACACGCCCAAGAAGCCTAGCAGGTTCACGCAAAGGTTCTTCGTCACGTGCATCACGTCGATTGAAGAGCGGACCTCTAGGTCTTTCCAGTAGGGTAGGTCCCAAAATATAGATTTCTTCTTCCACATGGGTGCGTGTCCCTCAGCGTCATTCGGAACAGCTAGTACACCGGGACCCTTTCCAAAGATTACGTGTAAATCATTGACCATAGCAAGTACGTGATCACCGGTAAGCATGGCGGGCTTCTTCCGGTGATCTGCCTCGCCTTTGAAATGCTTGCCTTTCTTTCGACATTGATGGTTGGTTGAAAGAAATCGACGATGGCCCAGGTACACATTCTTCCTGCATTTGTCCAGGTATATACTTTCAGTGTCATCTAAACAATGCATGCATGCGTGGTATCCTTTGTTTGTCTATACTGAAAGGTTACTGAGAGCGGGCCAATCGTTGATGGTCACGAACAGCAACGCCTTTAGGTTAAATTCCTCCTGTTTGTGCTCATCCCACGTACGTACACCGTTTCCATTCCACAACTGTAAAAGTTCTTCAACTAATGGCCTTAGGTACACATCAATGTCGTTGCCGGGTTGCTTAGGGCCTTGGATGAGAACTGGCATCATAATGAACTTCCGCTTCATGCATATCCAAGGAGGAAGGTTATACATACATAGAGTCACAGGCCAGGTGCTGTGATTGCTGCTCTGCTCCCCGAAAGGATTAATGCCATCCGCGCTTAAAGAAAACCATACATTCCTTGGGTCCTTTGCAAACTCATCCCAGTACTTTCTCTCGATTTTTCTCCACTGCGACCCGTCAGCGGGTGCTCTCAACTTCCCATCTTTCTTTCGGTTCTCACTGTGCCATCATATCAACTTGGCATGCTCTTCGTTTCTGAACAGACGTTTCAACCATGGTATTATAGGAGCATACCGCATCACCTTCGCAGGAACCCTCTTCCTGGGGGGCTCGCCGTCAACATCACCAGGGTCATCTCGTCTGATCTTATACCGCAATGCACCGCATACCGGGCATGCGTTCAGATCCTTGTATGCACCGCGGTAGAGGATGCAGTCATTAGGGCATGCATGTATCTTCTCCACCTCCAATCCTAGAGGGCATACGACCTTCTTTGCTGCGTATGTACTGTTGGGCAATTTGTTATCCTTTGGAAGCTTCTTCTTCAATATTTTCAGTAGCTTCTCAAATCCTTTGTCAGCCACAGCATTCTCTGCCTTCCACTGCAGCAATTCCAGTACGGTACCGAGCTTTGTGTTGCCATCTTCGCAATTGGGGTACAACCCTTTTTTGTGATCCTCTAACATGCGATCGAACTTCAGCTTCTCCTTTTGACTTTCGCATTGCATCCTTGCATCGACAATGACCCGGCGGAGATCATCATCATCGGGCACATCGTCTGGTTCCTCTTGATCTTCAGCAGCTTCACCCGTTGCAGCATCATTGGGCACATCGTCTGGTTCCTCTTGATCTTCACCAGCTCCCCCCGTTGCAGCATCACCGTATTCAGGGGGCACATAGTTGTCATCGTACTCTTCTTCTTCGTTGTCTTCCATCATAACCCCTATTTCTCCGTGCCTCGTCCAAACATTATAGTGTGGCATGAAACCCTTGTAAAACAGGTGGGAGTGAAGGATTTTCCGGTTAGAGTAAGACCTCGTATTCCCACATTCAGTGCATGGACAACACATAAAACCATTCTGCTTGTTTGCCTCAGCCGCATCGAGAAACTCATGCACGCCCTTACTGTACTCGCAGGTGTGTCTGTCACCGTACATCCATTGCCGGTTCATCTGCGTGCATTATATATAATTAAGTGTCCAAATTAATAGAAGTTCATCATCACATTAAAACCAAAGTGCATACATAGTTCTCATCTAACAACATATAGCTCTCCACAGCATCTAATTAATTAAACCATACATTGAAACTATGTAAAACATTTCAATGCGAAAACAAATGCGATCATAATCGCAACCAAGGTAACAATTGATCCAACGGCATAATGATACCAAGCCTCGGTATGAATGGCATATTTTCTAATCTTTCTGATCTTCAAGCGCATTGCATCCATCTTGATCTTGTGATCATCGACAACATCCGCAACATGAAACTCCAATATCATCTTCTCCTCCTCAATTTTTTTTATTTTTTCCTTCAACAAATTGTTTTCTTCTTCAACTAAATTTAACCTCTCGACAATAGGGTCGGTTGGCATTTCCGATTCACATACATCCTACATAAATAAAATCTATGTCACGTTGGTCGGCATAATTTTCATAAACAATAAATGAACCAATAGTTATAAAGATAATATATATGCCACATCCGAATCATAGACAGGACGAGGGCCGACGGGGGCGGATACCAAAACCATCGCACTATATAAGATGCAATAATAAAAGTAAGAAAATAATACAAGTATCTATGTAAACATACAAGTAAGAATATTTTTCCTTTCAGAAAGAAGATAAGAACAAGAGGCTCACCACGGTGGTGCCGGCGATGAGCTCGGCGTGGGTGATCGATGACGGTGAAGACGGGGACGGGGCATGATGGACCGCTAAACCTAGACAAATATTGTGGAAAATGGAGCTTGGAGGTCGAGCTTGGAGAGGAGAAAGCTTAAGTAGTGTGGCTCGGGCATTCCATCGAACACCTTGTGTGCATAGGAGGTGAGCTAGAGCACCACCAAGCCCTCTCCCCCTCGGCCAGAAAAAAACAGAGCAGTGTGCTCTGCTCTTACACGAGGGGGTATATATAGGCACCTCATTGGTCCCGGTTGGTGGCATGAACCGGGACTAAAGGGGAGCCTTTGGTCCCGGTTCAAGCCACCAATCGGGACCAATGGTGGTGGGCCAGGAGCGAGGCCCATTGGTCCCGATTCGTCCCACCAACCGGGACCAAAAGGTCCAGATGAACCGAGACCAATGGCCCACGTGGCCCGGCCGAACCCCTGGGCTCACGAACCGGGTCCAATGCCCCCATTGGTCCCGGTTCTGGACTGAACCGGAACTAATGGGCTGACCCGGCCTGGACCAAAGCCCTGTTTTCTACTAGTGTATATATACTAGAGGGTTTTGGCACTTTTAGACACTCAAGCTTTGGAGCTTCCTCTAGTTCTAATTCTAGTTGATACAAGTTGATCAATTAGAGCTAGAACTAGATCCTCTAATCCTCATAACTAGAAGCCCAGTGTGGTTCTAATCTCCTCCATCTAATTCTCCGGCGAAGATTAGCTCTGGACAACAAAGCGCTGCCGGATCGTGAAGCCGTAGGCTTGCAACTCGTAGAGAGACCAAGCTTTCATATTTCCATTCGAGGAACTTTTTGTGGGCAGTTCGCGGGATCGCTAATCTACGGTTCGAGGGCTCCAAGTATGATCTACACCGACTCGTGTTCTTTCGCTACAACTCGAAGTCGGTAACGATCTGATCCAGCTCCGCGCCCCAGCGAGAGAGATGCAGTAGCTTTTACTCCGCGCCCTAGTGGCCAAGTATAATTAGAGGAGCGTGAGGCACCGGAGGATAATTTGTACTACACGAATCGTTTTTAGGGGTTGGTTAGGTGCGCGTTAGAGGAGTAAAACCGAATTTTTACTCCTCTAACACCGGATAAGAGATCGGTTAGAAATGCCCTAAGACATGTTGCGTCCTTTTGAAAATTATGTTGTTCAATATCAAAGTCAAGGCATGCAACTAAAAGCATCTACAGCCGGGCGCCCCAAACAACCCTCAAACGTTCGGATGGACGACCGATCATTTAAGTTATTGCACTTCTTTTTATGTTTCCTTTTGCCCTTGCTTGGCCAATGTCTGGAGGCGGCTGTAGCCTCTGTGTTGTAAATGGTTCGGCCTCTATTTTCCTCCCTTGCTTAATTAATGGAAAAGGCGAAATTTTGTCTTTCTTTAGAAAAAATGTTCTAAGTGAGAGAATTTTATGTTCTAGGTAAGTTTATACACGTACAGTTGAACAGTCACGAGTATTCTAAAAAAAACTCGTTTAACTTAGGAGTAGGCGGAGGATCCCAGGGCCAGTTCTTTTCGGCGATTCTCCCAGAATCGCTTCCCTTCCCAGCTTCTCCCAGAATCGTCACTCCATATTTTTTTTACAATTCTATCTAGTTAAGGTCTAATTAGCTAGGATTGTAAAAAAACATATGGAGTGACGATTCTGGGAGAAGCTGGGGAGGAGGGCGATTCTGGTAGAATCGCCCAAAAAAACTGGCCCCTAGTGGGATTCGGCACCAAATACTTTTATACGTAAGCATGCACGTTTTCTTGGCGGGAATACTTAAGCATATACTACTACTTGTTGGTTTTAGACCACAGTAGATCGATTCGCCCAAGCAAACCTAGATGAAAGCACACAAGCTAGATCGGAAGCACACAAGCAGGTAGCTTTATTGATGTGCGCCTAGCACATGCACATGTCACCACGTAGATGTACTCGAACCGGCTCGCTTCCGCTGAACAACGATCAGATCGATTCTCTTGGCGGCTCGCTCTTGATGGATCTCTCATAACTTGGCGATGGAAGCACCGCGAAATGCGGATCGCCTCTCGGAGGCGACTGACCCTTGCGCCTTGCTGGTCGCCGACGGCGCCGGAATCCTCAGGCTCCCGGTTCTCCTGCCTAGGTTCTTCCGACGCGGAGGAGCCGACCCATGCGGGCGCTGAACCCTCCCACGACCACTCTTCTCTTCTGTTTCCTGCAGGTCGCCGGAGGAAAACCGATGGGGAGTTAGCGGACGAGTTCTGGGCGGACATCGGCTACCCTACTCCGACGTCCAGAGTTTGGGAGAGGCCTCAAGCTCGACGTGCAGGTGAGGTTTCATCGTTTTGCAGGTTCGACCAAGTCGGAGATCCTTCGCCGGCCTCGGTGGAGGGCGAGGTGGCCTCTTCCTCATTCATGGCGGCGACGGCTGCGGCTACGCGCGGTCTCTCCGTGGCGGAGACGGCTGCTGCTTCGCGCGTGGTCCCCGTGGCGACGACGGCGGATGTTCCACGCGTTGTCTCCGGGGTTCCCGGCCGGACGAGGCCACTCATCAAGCCTTGGATCGGCCCTATTCCGGCACCAAGGCAGTATCCGCCAAGAATGATCGGTGACCTGGTGACGCATGCTCGTCTCGGCGATGGATGGATCTCGCCGGTGTCCAGTGGGCCTCTGCCGTACTCGGGCCTACCTAGACGGGACAAGGCGGCTGCACCGGGTCTTCGGGCGCATCACGAGCGTCCACTTCGGATGGTCCATCTCAGCCGTTGGCTTGGGCATATGTGGAAAAGGAAAGGACAGGGGGTGAACCCTAATCTCGATCGCTCCTACGCCGCCGTCGTCGCCTCTCCACCGATGACGTGCGGCGATCAGTCCGCGCCGCCGGGCATCACCACCGGGCACCAGTCCATGCATCCCCCAACTCAGCCAGTCTCTTCCCAGCCGGTTACCTCTCCGACAGGTGGCGCGCCAGGCTTCGCTCCGGGTGTCTATCAACCGGTGCACACAGCGCAGCCGTATATGCCGCCGGGTGGCTTCGTGCCGGCGCAGCAGCCTCTGGCTCAGCATCCGCCTCTGCAATAGCCTCCGGCGTATCAACCACACATGCAGCAACCTCTCTTCAATGCCTAGGGTCAGTTCATTCAGCCACAGCCGTTCTTTCTTCAACAGTCAGGTGGCTTCGTGCAGCAGCAACAATTCCAGCATATGCCATACGCTGGTTCCGCCGGGGTGCAGCCGCCGGCCGGTTTCAACGCCTGCATGCATCATACTCCATCCGCGTGATGACCCACAAGTATAGGGGATCTATCGTAGTCCTTTCGATAAGTAAGAGTGTCGAACCCAACGAGGAGCAAAAGGAAATGATAAGCGGTTTTCAGTAAGGTATTCTCTGCAAGTACTGAAATAAGTGGTAACAGATAGTTTTGTGATAAGGTAAATTGTAACGAGCAACAAGTAACAAAAGTAAATAAGGTGCAGCAAGGTGGCCCAATCCTTTTTGTAGCAAAGGACAAGACGGACAAATTCTTATATAAGGAAAAGAGCTCCCGAGGACACATGGGAATATCGTCAAGCTAGTTTTCATCACGCTCATATGATTCGCGTTCGGTACTTTGATAATTTGATATGTGGGTGGACCGGTGCTTGGGTGATGTTCTTACTTGAACAAGCATCCCACTTATGATTAACCTCTATTGCAAGCATCCGCAACTACAACAAAAGTATTAAGGTAAACCTAACCATAGCATGAAACATATGGATCCAAATCAGCCCCTTACGAAGCAACGCATAAACTAGGGTTTAAGCTTCTGTCACTCTAGCAACCCATCATCTACTTATTACTTCCCAATGCCTTCCTCTAGGCCCAAATAATGGTGAAGTGTTATGTAGTCGACGTTCACATAACACCACTAGAGGTTAGACAACATACATCTCATCAAAATATCGAACGAATACCAAATTCACATGACTACTAATAGCAAGACTTCTCCCGTGTCCTCAGGAACAAACGTAACTACTCACAAAGCATATTCATGTTCATAATCAGAGGGGTAATAGTATGCATAAAGGATCTGAACATATGATCTTCCACCAAGTAAACCAACTAGCATCAACTACAAGGAGTAATCAACACTACTAGCAACCTACTAGCACCAATCCCGGACTTAGAGACAAGAATTGGATACAAGAGATGAACTAGGGTTTGGAGATGAGATGGTGCTGGTGAAGATGTTGATGGAGATTGCCCTCTCCCGATGAGAGGAGTGTTGGTGATGACGATGGTGATGATTTCCCCCTCCCGGAGGGAAGTGTCCCCGGCAGAACAGCTCTGCCGGAGCCCTAGATTGGTTCCGCCAAGGTTCCGCCTCGTGGCGGCGGAGTCTCGTCCCGAAAGGTTGCTTATGATTTTTTTTATCATCGAAAGACTTCATATAGGAGAAGATGGGCGTCGGAGAGCCACCAGGGGGCCCACGAGGTAGGGGCGCGCCCAGGGGGAGGGGCGCGCCCCCCACCCTCGTGAGTAGGGTGTGGGCCCCCTGGCCTTCATATTTGGCGACGATTTTTCTTTATTTATTTTAAGATATTCCATGGAGTTTCAGGACTTTTGGAGTTGCGCAGAATAGGTCTCCAATATTTGCTCCTTTTCCAGCCAGAATTCCAGCTGCCGGCATTCCCCCTCTTCATGGTAAACCTTGTAAAATAAGAGAGAATAGCCATAAGTATTGTGACATAACGTGAAATAACAGTCCATAATGCAATAAATATTAACATAAAAGCATGACGCAAATTGGACGTATCAACTCCCCCAAGCTTAGACCTCGCTTGTCCTCAAGCGAAAAGCCGATAACAATAAATATGTCCTCATGTTTAGAGGTAGAGGCGTCGATAAAAATAAAATACGGACATGAAGGCATCATGATTGTTTCATAACAGCAACATATATAGATTTGTCATATGATTTCTTATGTTCAAGTGATGATCTTTTCACAATGCAAAAGTATGAATCAGAAACCTTATTAGGCGCTAACAAATTATAACCTCAGTCATTGAAGCAATTGCAATTTATCATAACATCGGAAGGAGTCTATGTCAGAGCTTAAAAGCAAGTCCACATACTCAACTATCACTTAGTCCTTCATAATTGCTAACACTCACGCAATACTTGTGGTTATGAAGTTTCAATCAGACACAGAGAAAGATTGGGGCTTATAATGCTGCCTCCAAACTTATTCACCTTTGGGTGATGTCAACAATAATAGTTCATGCTAACGTACATCCAATTGGATATATATATCAGGATTACCCCACCATGAAGTGCTTGCCAAAGGATAAAATGAAAAAGGGAAAGGTGAAGATTACCTTGACTCTTGCATAAGATAGAGGATAATAATAAAAGATAGGCCCTTCGCAGAGGGAAGCAGAGGTTGCCATGCGCTTTTATGGTTGGGTGCACAAAATCTTAATGCAAAAGAACGTCACTTTATATTGCCCCTTGTATGTGAACCTTTATTATGCAGTCCGTCGCTTTTATTGCATCCACAACAAGTTCGTACAAAGCTTATTTCTCTGCACTAATAAGTCATGCATATTTAAAGAGCAATTTTTATTGCTTGCACCGATGACAACTTACTTGAAGGATCTTACTCAATCCATAGGTAGATATGGTGGACTCTCATGGCTAAACTGGTTTAAGGGTATTTGGAAGCACAAGTAGTATCTCTACTTGGTGCTGAGAATTTGGCTAGCATGAGGGGGAAAGGCAAGCTCAACATGTTTGAATGATCCATGACAATATACTTTAACTGAGATGCGAGAAAACATAACCCATTACGTTGTCTTCCTTGTCCAACATCAACTCTTTAGCATGTCATACTTAATGAGTGCTCCCAATTATGAAAGATGTCAATGATAGTATATCTATATGTGAAACCTCTCTCTCCTTATTACTTCCTATTAATTGCCACGATGACTAAAGCTATATTTGCCAACTCCTAACAACTTTTTAATCATCATACTCTTTCTATGTGAAGTCATTACTCTCAATAAGATCAATATGAACTCTTTGTTTCTTTTTATTCTTTCTTTTATTCACTCAAGATCATGGCAAAATAATCAAGCCCTTGAATCAACACTAATTTTTATTATATATATCTCACGGACTAGATTGCATAGAGGGATCATAAAGCAAACTTCAAAACTAGATCATGCCGTGACTTTATTCTACTAAATCGAGATACTACTAATAGGATCGAACTAAGAAAAACGGTAAAGATAGGAGTTGTGATGGTGATACGATACCGGGGCACCTCCCCCAAGCTTGGCAGTTGCTAAGGGGAGTGCCCATACCCATGTGATGAGGTCTCCTTCTTTGTTGTTGGAGGTGGAGGTGTTGTTGATGATGCAAGCTTGTCGTCCCCTTCCATGGCATAGGCTCACCCTCATAGAAGGATGATCGAGTCTCCGGAATTCTCAAATCTGCAACGAAAACAGCTCGAAATGAAAACATGGGATATTTGCATGATACGGGGGTCAAAACCATCGGGAGAATATATAATGAATTTTTACTGACCAAAATACGTATCGTGCAGGAAAATGGAGTCCGGAGGGCACACGAGGTGCTCACGAGGTAGGGGGGCGCGCCCAGGGGGGTAGGGCGCGCCCTCCACCCTCGTGGAGGGCTCGTGTCCTCCCTGGACTGCTACCTATTTTTCTATTTTTCTAAATATTCCAAAACGGAGAAATATTGCCTTAAAAATTGTTTTGGAGTCGGTTTACTTACCGTACCACATACCTATTCCTTTTCGGAGTTTGGAACATTCTGGAAAGTGTCCCTTATGTATTCCTCCGGGGTTACGGTTTCAATAACATTGGTTTCAACATTTATAGGATTACGTGAGATATAGTGCTTGATTCTTTGACCGTTTACCACCTTCGGATTTGTGCCTTCGAAATTGTTGATTTTTATGGCACCGGAACGATAGACCTCCTCGATAACGTAGGGACCTTCCCATTTAGAGAGAAGTTTTCCTATAAAAAATCTTAAACGAGAGTTGTATAGCAATACATAATCGCCTACATTAAACTCACGCTTTTGTATCCTTTTGTCATGCCATCTTTTAACTTTTTCTTTAAACAACTTGGCATTTTCATAGGCTTGGGTTCTCCATTCATCAAGTGAGCTAATATCAAATAACCTCTTCTCACCAGCAAGTTTGAAATCATAGTTAAGCTCTTTAATAGCCCAATATGCCTTATGTTCTAGTTCGAGAGGTAAGTGACATGCTTTTCCATAAACCATTTTATACGGAGACATACCCATAGGATTCTTATACGCAGTTCTATATGCCCATAATGCATCATCAAGTTTCTTGGACCAATTCTTTCTAGACCTATTAACAGTCTTTTGCAAAATTAATTTGAGCTCTCTATTACTCAATTCTACTTGACCACTAGACTGTGGGTGATAAGGAGATGCAATTCTATGATTAACGTCATATTTGGCAAGCATTTTACGGAAAGCACCATGAATAAAGTGTGAACCACCATCAGTCATTAAATATCTAGGGACTCCAAACCTCGGAAAAATAACTTCCTTAAGCATTTTAATAGAAGTGTTATGATCAGCACTACTAGTTGGAATAGCTTCTACCCACTTAGTAACGTAATCAACAGCAACTAAAATATGAGTGTATCCATTGGAGGCAGGAAAAGGTCCCATATAATCAAAGCCCCAAACATCAAATGGTTCAATAACAAGTGAATAATTCATAGGCATTTCTTGACGTCTACTAATATTACCAATTCTTTGACATTCATCACAAGATAAAACAAACTTACGGGCATCCTTGAAGAGAGTAGGCCAATAAAAACCAGATTGCAATACCTTATGTGCAGTTCTATCTCCAGCGTGGTGTCCTCCATAAGCTTCGGAGTGACACTTGCGTAGGATCTGTTCCTGTTCATGCTCAGGTACACAATGTCTGATAACACCATCTACTCCTTCTTTATAAAGATGTGGGTCATCCCAAAAGTAATGTCTCAAATCATAAAAGAATTTTTTCTTTTGTTGGTATGTGAAGCTAGGTGGTATAAATTTAGCAACAATATAATTAGCATAATCAGCATACCATGGAGTGCTACGAGAAGTGCTTATGACATTTAATTGTTCATCAGGAAAGCTATCATCAATAGGTAGTGGGTCATCAAGAACATTCTCTAACCTAGATAAGTTGTCTGCAACTGGGTTCTCAGCTCCTTTTCTATCAACAATATGCAAATCAAATTCTTGCAGCAAGAGAACCCATCTAATAAGTCTAGGTTTAGCATCTTTCTTTTCCATAAGATATTTAATAGCAGCATGATCAGTGTGAATAGTTACTTTAGAATCAACAATATAGGGTCTGAATTTATCACAAGCAAACACAACTGCTAAAAGTTCCTTTTCGGTAGTAGCATAATTTCTTTGAGCATTGTCTAGAGTCTTACTAGCATAATGGATACCATTTAATTTCTTATCAACTCTTTGCCCTAGAACAGCACCTACAGCATAATCACTAGCATCACACATAATTTCAAAGGGTAAATTCCAATCAGGTGGCTGAACAATAGGTGCAGAGACTAATGCTTTCTTAAGTATTTAAAATGCTTCTACAAAATCATCATCAAAGACAAATGGTACATCTTTTTGTAATAAATTAGTCAGAGGCCGAGAAATTTTTGAGAATTCCTTAATGAACCTCCTATAAAATCCGGCGTGACCAAGGAAACTTCTTATACCTTTGATGTCCTTGGGACATGGCATCTTTTCAATAGCGTCAACCTTGGCTTTATCAACTTCAATACCTCTTTCAGAAACTTTGTGCCCCAAGACAATACCTTAATTAACCATAAAGTGGCACTTTTCCCAATTCAAGACAAGATTAGTTTCTTCACATCTCTACAAAACTCGATCAAGATTGCTCAAGCAATCATCAAAAGAGGAACCATAGACGGAAAAGTCGTCCATGAAAACCTCACAAATCTTTTCACAAAAATCAGAGAATATAGCCATTATGCATCTTTGAAAGGTAGCAGGTGCATTACATAAACCAAAAGGCATACGTCTATAAGCAAAAGTACCAAAAGGGCATGTAAAAGTAGTCTTTGATTGATCTTTAGCCAACACAGGTATTTGAGAGAAACCAGAATAACCATCTAGAAAGCAATAATGTGTATGTTTGCATAATCTTTCTAGCATTTGATCAATAAAAGGTAAGGGGTAATGATCTTTCTTAGTGGATTCATTTAATTTGCAGAAATCAATTACCATCCTATAACCTGTAATAATTCTTTGAGGAATCAATTCATCTTTATCATTAGGGACAACAGTAATACCTCCCTTCTTAGGGACACAATGGACAGGACTTACCCACTGACTATCAGCAACGGGATAAATTATACCTGCCTCCAGAAGCTTGAGTATTTCCTTCCTTACCAATTCTTTCATTTTAGGATTCAAACGTCGTTGAGGATCACATACTGGTTTAGCATCCGCTTCCAAATTTATTTTATGCTGACATAGAGTGGGACTAATGCCCTTAAGATCATCAAGAGTATATCCAATAGCGGCACGGTGCTTCTTCAGAGTTTTCAATAATCTTTCTTCTTCATGCTCTGAAAGGTTAGCACTAATAATAACAGGATATATTTTCTTTTCATCAAGATAAGCATACTTAAGGTTATCAGGCAACGGTTTAAGCTCAAAAACGGGATCACCCTTGGGTGGAGGAGGATCCCCTAGGATTTCAACAGGCAAATTGTGTTTCAGAATAGGTTCATGTTTAAAGAATATTTCATCTATTTCCTTTCTTTCATTCATAAACATATCATTTTCATGGTCTAGCAAATAGTGTTCTAAAGGATCACTAGGAGGTACAGCAATAGAAGCAAGACCAATAATTTCATCCTTACTAGGCAATTCTTCCTCACGATGTTGTTTACTGAATTTAGAGAAATTAAACTCATGAACCATATCATCCAAGCCAACAGTAACAACATTCTTTTTGCAGTCTATCGTAGCATTAATAGTATTCAAGAAGGGTCTACCAAAAATAATGGGACAAAAGCTATCTTGTGGAGAACCAAGAACAAGAAAGTCAGCGGGATATTTGGTTTTCCCACACAAGACTTCAACATCTCTAACAATTCCCATTGCAGATATAGTATCTCTATTGGCAAGTTTAATTGTAACATCAATATCTTCTAACTCAGCAGGTGCGATATCATGCATAATTTCTTTATATAAGTCAATGGGTATAACACTAGCACTAGCACCCATATCACATAAGCCATGATAACAATGATCTCCTATTTTAACAGAAATAAAAGGCATGCCTACCACAGGTCTATGTTTATCTCTATCACAGGGTTTAGCAATTCTAGTAGTTTCACCAGAGAATTCAATGACATGCCCATCAATATTATCAGACAATAGATCTTTAACAATAGCAATATTAGGTTCTACTTTGACTTGCTCAGGAGGTGTATAAGTTCTAGTGTTGCTTTTGCGAACAACAGTTGAAGCTTTAGCATGATCCTTTACTCTAGCAAGGAAAGGTGGTTTCTCAACATAAGAGGTGGGAACAATAGGATCATTATAAGTGATGGTCTTTTCTTCAACTTTAATAGGTGCAGCTACTTTTACTTCTATGGGAGGATGATATTTAAACCACTTCTCCTTGGGGAGATCAACATAAGTAGCAAAAGATTCACAGAAAGAAGCTACTATCTCAGAGTCAAGTCCATATTTAGTGCTAAACTTACGGAAAATATCGGTATCCATAAAAGATTTAACACAATCAAACTTAGGTGTCATACCTGACTCCTTACCTTCGTCGAGGTCCCAATCTTCAGAGTTGCGTTTAATTCTATCCAATAAATTCCATCTGAATTCAATAGTCTTCATCATAAAAGAGCCAGCACAAGAAGTATCGAGCATGGTGCGATTGTTATCAGAAAGCCGAGCATAAAAATTCTGGAGAATTGTCAATTTTGAGAGCTCATGATTGGGGCATGAATATAACATTGATTTAAGCCTCCCCCAAGCTTGAGCGATGCTTTCTCCTTCGCGAGGCCAAAAATTATATATATAATTGCGATCACGATGAAAAAGATACATAGGGTAATACTTTTGATGAAATTCCAATTTCATTCTTTTATAGTTCCATGATCTCGTATCATCACATAGCCTATACCATGTCGATGTGTCTCCCTCCAAAGATAAAGGGAAAGCCTTCTTCTTAACAACATCATCGGGTATACCTGCAAGCTTAAATAATCCACAAATATCATCCAAATAGCGTAGATGCTCGTCGGGATGCTTTGTCCCATCTCCTGTAAAAGTATTAGCCAGCAGTTTTTCCATAATACCCGAAGGAAATGCAAAAGGAGTTTCATTTTCAATAGGTTCAGTAGGTTGAGGAGCAACTCTTTGCTCTACTGGAAGGGGTGAAGATACCCCGAACAAGCCCCTCAGAGATTCAGTTTCCATAGTAACAAGTGACAGAAAATTTCAGCACACTATATAAATTTTTCCTTACCAAATTCCACCTACCAAAGGCGCTACACTCCCCGGAAACGGTGCCAGAAAAGGGTCTTGATGACCCACAAGTATAGGGGATCTATCGTAGTCCTTTCGATAAGTAAGAGTGTCGAACCCGACGAGGAGCAGAAGGAAATGATAAGCGGTTTTCAGTAAGGTATTCTCTGCAAGTACTGAAATAAGTGGTAACAGATAGTTTTGTGATAAGGTAAATTGTAATGAGCAACAAGTAAAAAAAGTAAATAAGGTGCAGCAAGGTGGCCCAATCCTTTTGGTAGCAAAGGACAAGCCGAACAAATTCTTATATAAGGAAAAGAGCTCCCGAGGACACATGGGAATATCATCAAGCTAGTTTTCATCACGCTCATATGATTCGCGTTCGGTACTTTGATAATTTGATATGTGGGTGGACCGGTGCTTGGGTGCTATTCTTACTTGAACAAGCATCCCACTTATGATTAACCTCTATTGTAAGCATCCGCAACTACAACAAAAGTATTAAGGTAAACCTAACCATAGCATGAAACATATGGATCCAAATCAGCCCCTTACGAAGCAACGCATAAACTAGGGTTTAAGCTTCTGTCACTCTAGCAACCCATCATCTACTTATTACTTCCCAATGCCTTCCTCTAGGCCCAAATAATGGTGAAGTGTTATGTAGTCGACGTTCACATAACACCACTAGAGGTTAGACAACATACATCTCATCAAAATATCGAATGAATACCAAATTCACATGACTACTAATAGCAAGACTTCTCCCGTGTCCTCAGGAACAAACGTAACTACTCACAAAGCATATTCATGTTCATAATCAGAGGGGTAATAGTATGCATAAAGGATCTGAACATATGATCTTCCACCAAGTAAACCAACTAGCATCAACTACAAGGAGTAATCAACACTACTAGCAACCTACTAGCACCAATCCCGGACTTAGAGACAAGAATTGGATACAAGAGATGAACTAGGGTTTGGAGATGAGATGGTGCTGGTGAAGATGTTGATGGAGATTGCCCTCTCCCGATGAGAGGAGCGTTGGTGATGACGATGGTGATGATTTGCCCCTCCCGGAGGGAAGTGTCCCCGGCAGAACAGCTCTGTCGGAGCCCTAGATTGGTTCCGCCAAGGTTCCGCCTCATGGAGGCGGAGTCTTGTCCAGCTGCCGGCATTCCCCCTCTTCATGGTAAACCTTGTAAAATAAGAGAGAATAGCCATGTATTGTGACATAACGTGAAATAACAGCCCATAATGCAATAAATATTAACATAAAAGCATGACGCAAAATGGACGTATCACCGCGCGCCCTCGGAAGCCAAAGGGCAGCAAGGGGGTCGTAACAAAGTCCATCAGGCAGCTGTTCCACCTATTGTTATCCCACCGGCGGCCGCTATGATGCCGCCATTGGTGCAGGTGCCCGCTTCTTCGCCTTCGATGGCAGTGGGTAATGGGCAGATCACCCTTCCACAGTCCAGCTCGATGCAACAGCAGCCTATGATACAAAATACGGGGGTAGCCGAGGGGACAACCCATCCTAATAAAGTATGGTGCTCCAAGTGCCAATCTGCTGGGCACTCATATGATGACTGTGAGACACAACAGTATTGCTTTTTTGTAACAAGTTTAATCACCCGATGACCATGCGGCGCTGTCCTGCTCTCAAGATGCCGAAGCCGGTAGCGATGCTATGCAATTATGGAACTGAAAGTATGGCGTTCTTCCAGATGCCTGACAATGTCTGCAGGGAGGATCTTGCACCACATGACTCATTGACAGCATTGGTATCTATTTCTGGTGGCTCTATTACTCCCAGTATCGTGGAGGCAGAGGTTGCTAAGATAGCTCAGTACCAGCAGCAGTGGGTGTGGGAGGCCATACCGCATGGCAAAGACGCTTTTCTCATGTCCTTTTCGAGTGAGGAGGTGTTACAGAGGGTGAAGGGCTTCGCAGTTTTCATCTAATCCCATAATGTCACTATCGAGTTCAAGCCTTGGAATACAGAGAAGATACCACACCGTTTCGAGCTAATTCCTATTTGGGTTCATGTGCATGGGGTGCCTCACGCTCTCTGACACTTCTTGGGGCTATGGGCAGTCGGCTCGGTGATTGGTGCTACTCTTGATGTTGATCTTCTCTATTTGCGCCGGAGAGGAATTGTTCGTATCCAGGTAGCAGTTCTGAACCTTGACGCTTTCAAAAACAGCACAATTGATTCTCTTTCTTCAGATGTGGTGGTTCAAAGGAAAGGTTATGAGTTCCGGTACAGTCTTGAAGGATCAGACTTCCGCGTTGATAGTGACTTTGTACCTCAAATCTGGGAGCATGGTGATGATTCAGGTGGTGACAAGGGGCATGATAGGGAGGACACAACCAGGAACAATGATCCAAGCAAGCGGTCCAAACCCACCTCATCAACTAGCAACTCTTCGGAACCTTCTTCATCGGGCGGCGTGGCACCCATGCAGATGACCAATGCCATCACACCTCCGAACTCTCTTCGTGGCGTACCCGTCACGGAAGCGCCATCGCCACTAAGGGGGTCTTCGTCGTCGGGGTCGGATTCTACGTCTACGACTGCTTCCCCTATGACGTCGCCACGGTTCTCCATGTCGCCATCTTCGGCTCGCTAGTCGCCTTCGCCTAACCCCCAAGTGGGGAGTCGTGGGCGCCCTGTCCCGGAGGGGACTGCCCCTTCACCGTCGCCAGCAACGCCCTCTCCAGCGGCGCCCCTTTGCTCGACGCCACCTTGTTCGGCTCCCTGGTCGCCACCGCCTAACCCCCACGAGGGGAGTTGCGGGCGACCCGCACCAGAGGGGTCTCCTTCATCCCCGTCGCCATCACTGCCCACTCTGGCTTCGCCGACCCGACGAGGTGTCATCTTCTCTCCCTCCGTTCGAGCTAGCCAGGAGTCTGCTATGGAGGTGCTTCGTGCATTATCTTCCACTACTCCGGCACCAGGGGGGCCGGCTTCTGGACTTATGGAGGCCGAAGGGCAGCCCCCTCTTTCTTCTTCTTCGACGCCGCAACAGCCATCTGTGCCTTGCGGAGTCGACGGGATGGGCTTCGAGGCCGATGTTACTCCTTCACCGTGAGGCGCAGCGGGCGTCATCATGTTGGGGCTGACGGATCCATAGTCACCGACGAGGATTCTTTGGTGAAGGCCATGTGTAGGACTGCTGCTCGCAACCTCGACTTCGAAGGTACACCCTCTCGTAAATCTTTTATGTCTTTTGATAATTCCAAAGTATCGTCGAATATTACTAGACTTGGGGTGTCACTAGGACGTAATGAGAACGAGATTGATTTTTCGGTCAAGGCTCTAAAACAAGTGGAGTTCGACCGGCTTACGGTTGCTCCGAAGTTATCGAGCCTTGTTGACCCTCTCGTGTCAGATGAGGAGGTGGAGGATGTTGATGCCAATAATGAAGGCAAACTCCTCGTTCATTTGGTTAAAGACACGACTGAAGTAGACCTTAACGACACAGTACGTGACACTACGCTTTTTGAGCTTGTCGCGACGGTGCACAAGAACAAGTCTAATTCAGCAAAGAAAAGAGGGCGCTCCTCATCTAAGAAAGTAAAGGCCTCTAAACATAAAGTTGGTTCAGCATGAGAGGCATATTTTGGAATAGCAGAGGTCTTGGCGACTTGGCTAAACACAAACACATTGCCGATTGCGTAAAGGATCATTCGTTGGACTTTGTGGCTATCACTGAGTTGGGTAAACGTGATTTTCCAACACGTGATCTGGACCACTTTTCATGTGGTTTTGATTACGAATGGCACGTCTAACCGCCGACCGGGAGGTCCGGGGGAATTTTGCTAGGTATTAACTCTACATACTTACATCTTTTGTCCACGTCAAAGGGGGAATATCATATTAAATTCCACCTTCGAAATAAGTCCGATAACTTCACCTGGAGTCTGGTGGCTGTATATGGCGCCGCTCAAGAGGAGTATAAGTCTGCATTTCTAAAAGAATTAGTAAACACCTATCGAGACAATCCCCATCCCATGTTAATCGGGGGGATTTTAATATTCTGCGATATCAACAGGAAAAAAACAATGATCGTTTTGACACTAGGTGGCCTTTCCTCTTTAATGCTGTTATTGACAGCCTGGATCTGAGGGAGATCACGATGTCTGGTCGTCAGTATACCTGGGCCAATAACCGATCGGTGCCAACCTTTGAAAAACTGGACCGGGTACTAGTTACCACTGATTGGGAATATAAATATCCCCTAGCCTTGGTTCGGGCACTAGAAAGAATTGAGGCCTTATCGGATCACGCCCCATTGCTAACCGATTTTGGTCAACCAATCCCATGTTCTAACCGTCATCAGTTTAAATTTGAACTGGGATGGCTCACAAGAGAGGGATTTCATGAGCTGGTTAAGAAGGTGTGGGCGCGCCAGCCTCGCGGTAACACACCCATTCAACGATGGAATAATCGAATCCGCGCCTTGCGTCGATTCCTTCGAGGATGGGCCAAACATACCGCTGGCATTTACAAAAAAGAAAAATTGTGATTGTCTACCTTGATTGATGCCCTTGATAAAATAGCGGAGGTGAGGCCTCTGTCTGCTGTTGAGATTGAACAAAAAAGTAATCTTAACGAGCAGATTGCCCGCTTACTACGCGAGGAAGAGATTAAATGGTACCAATGTAGCAAGGCGGCCTCGCTAGTGCAAGGTGATGATAATATGAAATACTTTCAAATGCTAGCCAATGGCAGACATAGAAAGAAGCATATATTCTCCCTTGAACAGGTGGAAGGTCGAATAGAGGGGGACGTACCACTTAGAAATTTTATCACTAAGTATTACAAAGACCTTTTTGGGCCTTCAGCTGAAACTAATTTTCAGTTGGACGAATCTGTTACTTATGACATTACCCAAGTTACAGACGCGGAAAATGAATTCCTAACCTCTCTGTTTTTAGAGGAGGAAATTAGATCTGTTGTGTTCCAGATGGAACACAACAAGGCGCCGGGACCGGATGGCTTCCCCGCAGGGTTCTATCAATGCTTTTGGGACGTGATTAAGGAAGACTCGGTTCAGTTGTTTAACCAACTGCATTCCGAGGACCTTGATATTGCTCGTTTAAACTTTGGGGAAATTATCCTACTGCCTAAGATTAAGGAGGCTAGTCGTATTCAACAATATCGACCGATTTGTCTCCTAAATGTTAGTTTTAAATTTTTTACGAAGGTAGCGACTAATCGGTTGAATGGTGTAGCCAATCATGTCGTAAAACCCACTCAAACTGCATTTATGCAAGGACGAAACATATTAGATGGTGTGGTCGTCCTGCATGAAACTGTTCATGAGATGCACCGAAAAAAGTTGAATGGTGTCGTTCTAAAAATTGATTTTGAAAAAGCATACCACAAAGTTAAGTGGCCCTTCTTGTTGCAAACTTTGCTCATGAAGGGGTTTTCACAAAAAATGGTGTCGCTGGGTAGAGAGCTTTGTCTCTGAAGGTAGTGTGGCCATAAAAGTTAACGATGACGTTGGCAACTATTTTCATACACGGGAGGGGCTTCGTCAAGGCGACCCCGCATCTCCCATCCTGTTTAACATAGTCGCTGACATGCTAGCTACCCTTGTTGAGCGGGCTAAGCTGGATGGTCAAATTAGTGGAGTCATCCCACACTTGGTAGAAGATGGACTATCCATTCTACAATATGCGGATGACACGATACTATTCATGGATCATGATCTAGATAAGGCTAGAAATCTCAAACTACTCTTATGTGCTTTTGAGGAACTCTCTGGTCTCAAAATTAATTTCCATAAAAGCGAACTTTTTTGCTTTGGTGATGCTGCAGAATCAGCACCCGATTATGCCGACATTTTTGGATGACAACTTAGGCAGTTTCCGATTCGGTACTTGGGTATTCCCATACACTATCGGCGTTTAACTATCGCTGAGTGGAGGCATGTGGAAGAGAGACTGGAGAAACGATTAGCCAGTTGGAAGGCCAAACTCTTGTCTTATGGCGGCCGACTGATCTTGATCAATTCTGTCCTAAGCAACATGGTTTTATATATGTTGTCATTCTTCCACCTGCCGAAAGGGGTTCTACAGCGGCTAGATTACTTTAGATCCAGATTTTTTTGGCAGTCTGATAACGAAACCAAAAAATATCGACTTGCTAGGTGGAGCGTATTATGCAGACCTAAAAGTCAGGGGGGTCTTGGTATCCAAGACCTTGAGATTAAAAACATAGCTCTTCTCAGCAAGTGGGTTTATAAATTACTCACTGAGAATGGAGTATGGCAGGAAATCATTCGCAACAAGTATGTGGGATCCAATGCCATTTCTCAAATTCATTGGAAACCTGGGGATTCACATTTTTGGAGTGGTGTCATGAAGGCCAAGGAATTCTTCTTCCAATTTGGGACCTTCTCGGTTAGGGATGGTTCTCAGGTTCGTTTCTGGGAGGATACCTGGTTAGGGAACAACTCACTAATGGTGCAATATCCGAGCTTGTACCGGATTGTTAGACATAAATTCGTCACGATCAAACAAGTCCTCGAACAAGAAAACCCCGATATTTCTTTTCGTAGGGATCTTTTCGGCACTCGTCTGGCAGCATGGAATGAATTACTCACTCGCCTGGAGGACATTCAACTGTCAGATGAGCCGGACACTTTGCGATGGAACTTGCATCAGAATGGCAAATTCTCGGTCAAATCCATGTATGATGCAATGGTTCATTGTGATGTTCCAGCTCATAATAGGAAATTGTGGAAGCTAAAAATTCCTCTAAGAGTGAGGATTTTCCTCTGGTTTCTAAACAAAGGAGTCATCCTAACCAGAGATAACCTGGCACGACGAAACTGGCATGGGTCCAAGACATGTGTCTTTTGCCAACATGACGAGACTATTAAACACTTATTTTTCGAGTGTAAGTTTGCCCGGACAGTTTGGGCCATGGTCCAAGTAGTTTCGAATTTATACCCACCACGTAGTGCACGAAATATGTTTGGCAACTGGTTGTGGGGTATTGATAAACAATTTTCTGCACATATTCTTGTGGGAGCGGCAGCCTTATGCTGGGCAATGTGGCTTACCAGGAATGACGTGGTTTTTAACAATAAATGTGTCTCATCTCCTATACAGGTTATCTATGTTTGTACACGATGGCTCCGTACGTGATCTATCCTGCAGAAGCCGGAGGACAGGGACCTTTTTATGATGGCGTCTACACGGCTGGAGCGTACGGCCAGGGAGGTTTTCTACCCACATGGATGGCGGTGTGATTTACGGATAGGGTCTACCGCTTCCTAGGCTGGACATGATTTATTGCTTGGCTTTGTATCGAATTATTTCAATTTAGAGTGCTATGAACTTTTTGGTTGTGTGCATCTAGCTATGCAGAGGCCGAGCTTTTTTTCAATATGATTGTATCATCTCGATATATCTATTCAATGAAAAGTCCTTTATCAAAAAAAAAATAACTTGGCGATCAAAAAATTGAATGGAGAAAATTTTGATGGTGCGTGCAACTTGCATTTTTTGGTTTTTTTCCTTGATATGTACTCTCTCTGTCAAAAAAGCTTGTCCCTCAATTGGATATATCTAACTGTTCTAACACTAATTTGGTGCTAGACACACCATTTCTGGGACAAACTTTTTTGAATGGAGGAAGTACATATATAAGAATACATGACTGACTAGCGGTGCCCATTCGCCAAAATAAAAAAGGCCGACTACCCGTGCCAACGCGTCACAGGCTTCACTACCAACACAACATGACCCGGTGTTCAGTTTAACATATGAGATGAGTATGAGGTGTGCCAGACAGCTAAATAGTTTGATGATGTATTACATTGAAAAAAAAGATGTTCAAAAGTTAATATATTGCTATAATTAAGGAAGACCTTCAGAAGGATGATAGGCAGTGTCATTGCATGCGTCTTTTAAACGCTATTGAAAGCTTCAGTGCAGTGCGAATTGACTATTATGTTTTTGCATCAAATTTTTTTAGTTGACAGTTTGTCACATCTTGATTTTTTTTCATCCTCCGCCTCTGGATGGCATAATGTCTGCTTGTGCCCTTGTTTGAAATGCTTACCATGTCAAAAAAAAGTTCAAATTTTTCTCAAAAACAGAAGTCAAACTTAGGCTTGTTCCGATAATTAAAAACTTTTAAATCGGCAAGACCTATAGGTAGCTAGGTGTACGCGTGCCAATACAGGTAGCACAGAGCGTGCATCGATCGATACGGTCCTACGGTGATGGCTGGCTCGATGCATGCATCGATGCTGTGCAATGCATGCACGCTTGCTGGCCTTTGCATGCAGTGTGCCGCACCCTAGCTATCACCTATCTGTCTGTCTGCGCTCTCCTGTGCAGACACGTCGGCGCAACTTCTTAAAAGTAACATTTTTTTAATGTTGTTTTTGAATTTCTGGTTTGACCCTACGCCATTTTGCATCTACAACCTCAAGAAAACCCGTAATACCCCCACATCCTGACCACCGTATCACCCAATCGCCCATCAGGCCATCACCACGTACATTCCATACTCCTCTATAAATACATATGCCCGTCCAGCACTTGCACAGAGCCAACTGTCTTGTTCTCTTTTTGTTTCTTCCACAAACTTCTGTGTGCTTTCTTCTTCTTGTTGAGCTCAAGATCATCACATCACCATCTTCCTCTCTCCTCCTCCCTTTCTCCTAGTTTGGGTGAAACCCCTTCCCTTCTAGCCCACTCTAGCCAAGCAGAGTCAGATTTTCCTTGACAGAGAGAGAGAAAGATAAAGAGATGAGTGAGGATGATGTTCTTGTTTAGATGGTCATGCCCATGTGAATGAGTGAAGCTGCCAGCATGATCTATCTTTGATTCGCTTCTGCGTGTGAATCCTTGTTAGATCATGACTGACAGCCTCATTTCTTCCCAGCAATGGGCATATACTATGTGTTTGCAGCATGGGGCCGCAGGGCATCATCGCCGGCCAGGGGTAAGTGGTTAGCTGATCTGCTAGCTCCTCGTATTAAACTAACCCAGCTCTAACCATGAATGTTCTGATGGAACTTTGTAGTGCTAGTATATAAGCTGTGTGAGCTAGCGCCAGACTTTGTAGTGCTAGTACGGAAACCAATTTTTGTGCCTTTTTATCACAACTTTTCTGCTTGTTTGATTGTTTCATACAGTAGTTGTTAGGTCAATTCGTGGGGGGTCATCGCTTTATTTGGTACACATGCTTAGTTTATTGTCTCTGATGTGGGCCTGCTGTTTGATTAGGTTACGATACGTGTGGAGTGCACCGATTTCAGTTTGTTAGCACTACTATACTATGCCTCCAAACAAGTTAGTTAGTTAGCTATACTTTATTAGCAGTTCATATGATTATTTAGGAAAATAGTGTAGTCTAACCGAAGCACTTGGCCACAAGCCCACCAACTAACTACCACAACATATTTATTTAGCCAATCAAATCTAGCTAGCTATACATGATGATTTCATGATGGCGACATGCATGTACTGGGTTCCTGCACTAGCTAATCCATAGTACTGTAGATCAGCCACACACGCATACGGCTCTATTTCTTTGCAAGATATATCTACAAACATATAGTAGCAAACATATATCCATTTACTTTTATGTAAAATAAATTATACGGTTTTTCAACCAAAGTGTACGTATGTCGCCAAAATTACGCAGACATACGATTTTCATGTAAAATATTCCACATACTGATAAAGCAATTGAAATGCACACATGTAGGGTCACCAAATTTTGCTCTCTTGCCGTGTATACATGTATAGGAGATTGCATAACAAGTCCCAAATGGGCAGCTAGCTAGATTAAGAAAAGGTCTAGATCTACCAAGCTAGTACATGTATGCATATGGATCAAGCTAGAACTGGGCCACTTTCAAGATTTGGAACGGAAGTGGTGATATATACATCGATCTTGTCACTTTCTCGGTTCCAGAACTGGGCCACTGCACAATCCCACTGCCAGTCTGAGCAGCCCTCATTTTTCCATGCTAGTTAACTACTTTAGAAATCATATTCCTAACGATATTGTGAATCTAATCAATCTGTAACTACAAGTTATATTTTTTGGTTAAAAAAACAGTTCTAATTATTTTATGATACATCCATCTTCCTTTGTTATCAATATTAAAAAGTCATATCTATTATTTATCTTTATTCCTATGAATGAAAATTGTTTTAGGGTAAACTTTTTTTCGGGCATAACAAGCAATACTAGTGATCAAAAGGAGGAAAAGTGAAAAAGACTAAAGTGATTGGGTACCAAGTGTCTTCGCAAACATATGCACTTTAATTTCTGACAAATTGATAGTTAAGTCCTGATCATGAAGTTGCAATTTTAGACGACAGCCCTACGATTGGAATTCAAGATAAAAGTTGCTACCAAATTAATGTGATGTCGACATGCACGAAATGGTCCCTGGTAGCTAGTAGCTACACTACACACAGAATCGATGACAGATAAAACAATCTCAGTTAACAAAAAAAGGTTAGTAATAACATTATAAAATCGTGGTGAATGGAAAGATGTGAGAAGCCTTTGGATGCCTTTGGTGGCATGCCTTCAATTTGGGACCGCATAATTTTTCATACATGTATTGATCCAGAGAACGACGACATTTCTTCTCTAGCTAGCTTTTAGATCTAATATTTGGACGCACATGACATGTACACACACCTTAATTATCCATGTGACTGCCACACAAGCACGCATCCTCGGAATGCATATGGCCATGAGATCTCTATGGCCATTAACTTTTGGATCTATGCTAGAATTATTTGTTCGAATTTTGAGCTGAAATTAAGTAGGAAAATATAAATTGTTGAACACATGAAACTCTCTCAAACTAAGCCTATGAGCATCTCTGAAAGGCTGAGTCGGCATATCATCTTGAGATTTATGAAGTCACCGTAGATGACTCGTCGTCGACGAGAACGTTTCTTTCCACTGAATGCGCATCATCGGAAATCCTGAAATAATCCAGGAATAAATACGAGTATCAGGATTTGAACCCTGGTGGTTGAGGATACCACAGTCCCTGTAACCATCCAACCACAGATTGGTTGGTTTGCTGTTTGACTAGGCCCGGTATTGACGGCATGATAAACAAGAAATGCGAGAGACATCAAACGAAACAATAAATCTAAGAATACACAAGAAGCGCCGCTTGATCGTCGAGGTCCGAGGGGGGTGATGAAGCCATGCATCTGAATCCTACCCTTGGTGTGCTTGCAATTCATTCATCTTCTAGTTATTTGTTGCAGTAGCGATTTTCACAGTACTAGTAATCCCAGTTCCCATCACAGTACCGTCCCAAAAAATACATGGACAAAAAAATCAAGTGAAGAAAAAAAATTGAGAGAGAGAGAGAGTAGCAATTCTGAGTTTCTCTCTCACCGCTTGGCCTATATATCCTCCGTCGCTTGCTGCTCTCTTGGCCCCCAATTATTCCCACCTCTCTCTCTCTCCCTCCCTCCTCTCTCTCTCTCGCCAAAGTGCCGGAGTTATTCCCCTTTCTCTTTGATGGGTAGATCAAGGTGCACCACAAGCTGGTGAAGCTGCCAGCATGATCTGATGACCTAACTCATGGATCAGAATCCATGTCAATCAGGTCATGCTGGAGTTTCATCTGCTGGTCGGAGCACAACGAAAACCCTAAAATCCCATGAAATCTATCCATGGACGGGTGGACCATCTACCCTTCCTGCAGGTTATCCTCAAGGCGAGATCCATCCAACTCGCCTCACTGCCCCGATCGATGCTCGGCCGTGCCTGCCTGGCTAGTCATTAATTCCTGTGTAGGTTGATTCTGTCTTGGTTCTTTTCTTTCGATCTTTCATCACAGTAGAGCGGATCTGGGTTTCTTGGGTGTTACTAGTCTAGTTTTCTTCAGATCCTGTCGATTATTCCTTTATGTTTCCTCTCCAAGATTTACCGGCCAAGAACGAAAGTTTTCTTTCATGAGGTGACGTGTAAATTGACCTGTCCCGGTAGTAATATCTGAACCGATCTTGTGGCTTGTGATTTAGTTGTTTTATTTAGATCGGAATTTAGGTATTTATGTCCCCTTTTTAGCATATGTGAGATGCTATAGACTGCTTAGGCAGCCTTTGACATTAGTTATGTTATTTTATACTTACTGTTTAGGCTGCTTTGGCAGTACTCAGGTTAATGTATGTATGTGCTTATTTTTCAGACTTAGATCCATCGGTCTTTTCCTACTAAACCGTTGTAGGTAGCTAGGTCAATTTCTTGCCAGAACATTTGCAGGAATTTGATGAAAACTAACTGCCATAATTATGGCTTTCTTGATCTTCTTAATCAGAAAGAGGGTCTAGTTCCATATATTTGGCGTGCCTAGCTTAATCTTGTATGTCTTGATGATTGTTAGGGGCACAAAGTAATATCTTTTTTCCAGCAACTGAAGAGTTGGACGCAGAAGAACGAAATAAATTGTTGCATGATCTGTATGACTGTATCTGAGCAACATTATTATTCTTGATCTCACGCATTGATTGACCCTTGTTGCACCTCCATTATTTCCTTTATGGATTTGTCGTGGTATTATCCACTTGTAAATGCGATGTATGGGTATGTTAATACCACTGTCTCTAATATCTTGCATAATGATATTGGAATCATGCTGCTGAATTACAAATTATTTTCATCAGCAGTGATTATGTTCGTTCATTTTGGTCTTGTTGATAATGGCGCTGAATTAACAAATACCAAGTAGTGATAATTTAAACAAAAGGTCTTTTTTTTAGAAAAGGAGGATGATCTCCGGCCTCTGCATCATTTAAACAAGAGGTGATATGATCAACCTTATTAATTCCTTCAGGGACAGATCGAAAAGTGAGTGTGGAAAAGAAAAGAACTATAAACTGAGTTGTCATGTCCATCAAGACAATGGGTTATCAATTCTTGCTTGCAAGATATGTCTACAGAAGAGCTGGTAGTACAGCTTGAATGATTGGCCCTTGCTTGAAGGATGAAACTGCCGTCCATCCATCTTTTCATGATCCCCCTTTGCACGCATGATTGCCCACACTTTCCTCCTCTTTTGGGCCTAGTACTATATATAAGAGACACGCCACACCATATCACACATCACAAAATATATTTTCCCGCCCCATTTTCTTTGGCATATGGATGCTGTTAAATCGCACTTGCAGAATGAAAATGCAATGCAAACGTTTACTCCCGAGTTAAAAGTTTGCAGAAAACAAATGAACATGCAAGTGTTTGAAATCCTTTTACACCTAATTTTTCAAAGGGAAAACGGTGACAAGGGTCTTTTTTCACGAAAAAACGAGTGAGAAGAAAACATGTAAAGCTGTAAATAGTATGTTGCAAAAGGGGCCATGGTAACAGTATTTCCCATGAAAATTGACAGCATAAAAAGATACTTGGATGTATTTTTAGGAAAATTGTTAGCACTCGTAATTTAATTTTTAGTTTTTAGCACAAGGATATGCATGTGAGTGCACGTCTGTCTAATTAGTTGTAACTTTTTGTTGGCATGTGTAACTACCACGCATCTCTCTGATGTCATGGCGATCCAAGTACATTTGTCACCTAGCATTCATGCATGGTCCTTTGGAAGATTCATGGGCCACACATATGTGCACATAGCTCCAAGCCTTCCTTTATGGCGATTTGGTAAGCTACGGCCGGTTTGTTAGAAGATGCCCACTACTACAACCTAGCTTGTCCTCTCGACTCTGTTCAGCTTTCATATAGAGGACTCATGTGTGTCAAAAAAGTAGTTTTGTACTTTTTATGCAAAGCTTGTCCAATTTACATGTACAATCTTCGGTCCAAAATATATGTCTCTTTACTATTTTTATACAAAGTCAAATGTTTTTGCCTCGTGTCAACAGAATTTAGCAGCTCCCAGCTAATATTTCGAGCTAGTATCTATCAGTAAAAGTTTAGTAGTACTATCTCTAACGTTTACTAAATTTATTATGCATTTATCACATAATTGCCATCATGACATTACTAAAATTTTAGCTGAAAAGTCAGCTGGTGGATATGAAACGGACTGACGAGGATATACATGCATGCATGTATCATGCTGGGAAATAATTCGGAGCCATGCATGATGATGTGTGTATCTTGACCTAGCTAGCTAGCTTGCTGGAGTGGGATGCGGCCGGTTGTGTGGCTCCAGAAGATTGCCGGCCCTTTTCTCCATGCCTGGGCCGTCGTCGTCTTCTCGTTTACACGCAGGTTGCGTCAGTCAGTGGCGTGTCGACGATGTGGTACGCAATGTATTTATCCTGCGGCCGTGCCATGATCTACTCATTTTCCATTACATACACGCGCATGTTCCAGACCCGCGTGAGGTCCTGCGTAAGATCCCACGCCTGATAAAAAAAAGGCCGGTTGTTGTTTTCCATTACATCTTCAGAGCTCACCGTTCAGGAAAAGAAAAAAAGAGCTTCAGAGCTCAAGTGTACTTGCCGGTTATTGTTTAAGTTGGGACCAGTTTTAATCTTCTCTGATTATTACTTTTGCTTTTGAAACAACAAGGCAATCTAATGGTCGGTTGGGAGGGACCGATGGCTCTCCCCTCCCTCTCTCCCTCGTACTCCCCGCACCCCTCGTGGAGCCCCTCTGCCTCTTCTCTGGCGTCCTCCGCCGCCCCCTTCTCCCTCCGGTCTCTAGTCCTCCCTTCCCGTCTCATCTGAGGTGTCGTCTCCTGCTTGTCTCTGCCCCTCCGGCTGTCTGGTGCTTGTTGCCTGTCGGGGCAACAAATTCTGGGCCCTTGGCTCAGACCTGGACTCCGACGATGATGAGCTGCCGTCAGCTGGCGTCCAGCCCTCCCCCGCACCCCGCTGCTAGGGTTGCTGGTGGTGATCTGCGCCGGCGCATATTTGCTCCAGGTGGCCGGGGTCGTGCTGCCATGCCACCTGTTCGGGGGGTTAGGTGGACGCAGGTCTGCCGCCGCACCCGGAAATCCGATAACTTCTCCGTCGCCTCTCCTGCCCTGGGCATCCTTGGCCCGATCCCTGATGCTCTTTCCGCGGTCTCCCCACCATCCCCGGCCTCCTCGATGTGCTCGCCCTCGCCCTCTGCTCTGCTGTCCCCCGTGGCGTGGGTGGCGGCGACGCCGTCGTCGCAGGGCGAAACCCTAGCAGGTTGTTTGGTGGAGGCTGTGATCCACTCCCAATGGGCTTGTTGGGCCCTAGGTTTGGGGGCGACCCTGTTGCACTAGATCTCTTCCCTTCCTCGTTTTCCCCTCTCTTGTCTCGTGATGCCCTGGCCTAGGCAGCTTGTGGGCTTGTTCCTGGGGTTTTGGGGGTGGCTTGTGGGCCAGCTCTTCCTGATGCAGCTTGGGCCGACCCAGTCCCACCGCAGGGATATTTATGGGTTCCTCGTGGCTCTTCCAACCCTAACATAGGGTTTCCTGCGTCCCACTCCGACATGCGCCACTACCCCTCCCGCCCCCGTCGTCTTCGCCCTTGCCTTACCCACTCCCCCTGTCCCGCTCGTTCGCGGACGTCATCGCCGCCATGGACAGGTCCAGGTGCTCGTCAAGCGAGGCCGCGTCCACCGATACGCGCCGTCGTGACGGATCCGTTGAGATGGGCTCAGATCTGGCCTACGAGGCATCGCTCTGTGAGAAGCTCGAGGTGGCGAAGGAGGCCAGAGAGCGGGTTGCGACCGAGCTTGCGGCCTGGGCAGCGGGTCCGGCCTGGTTCTAAGAGGAGGAGCACCGGAAGGTCACCTCCTCTGGGGGGCCACGGGTGGCACTGCCTGGATCTGTGGGAAACCGCGGCTGAAGGCCGCCAGCCTGCCTTGGCGGCACCTTCCCGCCCCCTGGCCCCTCTGGTGCTGCTTGCTGCTGATGGATCTGGATCTGGCTACGGGTCTGGGTACAAAGGCTATGGCCCTGGGGGTGGAAGGCCCAACCAGCGGTCCGGCAGCTACGGTGCCAATTTCCCCAACAATGCTCGCAAGTTTGCCTCCGCCGATGTGGGCTCCTCCTTTGGCATTGGGGACGACATTCTCCCACCTCCTCCTCCCCTCCTATCATCTACTTTCGGCTCCTCCAACCTAACTTGCTTCGCATGTCTCTGATCTGGTCATTTCTAATCCAAGTGCACCTTCCCCCCTTCTGTCTGATCTGCCACGTGGATGGCCACCTGACGGTGGACTGCCCCAACCGTCAGAAAGCCCTTGACTTCAAGCTATTTGGCCCAGGCCTGCCTAGCTTCATGTTCTATGGGCTCAAGGGGGGTCTAGAGGAGGTCATGGCGGTGCCTTCCATCGCTAATGTTGTTGTGTTCTCGGTTCAAGGGTCTAATGGCTCTCTTGAGAAGATTGCGGAGGAACATAAGGCCTGGGTCTGGAAGACTAGGACTAGCTGTCGCAACAACTCTCTGACAACGAGTTCAGAGTCGTGTTCCCGTCTAAGGAAAGTTTGAAGATGGTTTTTATCTGCACTAGCTTCACGCTGCCTATTAACCAGCTGGTGGTCTCGGTGAAGGTTGCGGATGGGGGTGGCCGTTCGTTCGGAGTTGTCACTGATGCCTGGGTCCTAATGGACGATGTTCCTCCAGGTCTTCACTCCGCCCTCTCATGGTGGCCTTTTGGGAGCTGATTGAGGGTCACCAATTTGATCAAATAAGCGAAGAGCAACTACGTTGGCACTAAGGGGTGCGTGCGAGCGACAATTTCCTTGGTCAATGGTTGTTCATTTGCATGTATCTTGCTCATAGCGCAGAATTGTAGGCAATTTGTAGAAATCACGGTGGCCGTCTTGGGTCGCCCCATCTAGCGGTTTCTTCTTCGAGTTTTTTTGTTTTGTTTTGTACTGGTTTTCTTCTTTATGGTTTTCTCTGTGAATATTTTTAAAATTTTGAATATTTAAAAAAATGTGAACGTTTTTAAAATCCATACATTCATCTACAGTAACTCTTTTCCTAACAAACTTGGTAGCCGGTTTTTAATGTTAGGAGGCTCCCTCGCGTCCCGTTTTAACTGGGCGATCCTAGATCTTCTCCACCCTATCCTGCTCGTTAGGGCCTCGTTCGCTCACTCAGGGGCTGGCTATTCATGGTCCGGTCTCTTTTTCTCTGATATTTTTTATTTTCATTTTTTCTTTCGGATTTCTTTGTTTCTTCATGGTTTTCTTCAATTTTTCTATTTTTTCTTTGCTTTTTACCGGTTTCCTCATTTTTTCTCTATTTTCACTCGGGTATTTTTTTCTTTATTTTTCTATGATTTCTTTGTTTCTTCCTTGGTTTCCACTAATTTGTTTTTGCTTTTGCTTTCTTATTTCTTTTCTGTTCTCTTTGTTTCGTTCTTGCTTTTCACTTTTCACTGATTTCATTTTTTGCATTGGTTTTCTTCAGTTTCCTTTTTTTGTTTGATTTGTTTCTTTTTCGGCTTTCATTATTTTTATTTTTTTGTTTCTTTTGTCATGTTTTATTGGTTACTTTTTTGTTCAATACATGCTACCTTTTCAATACACAATGTACATTTTTAGTGTACACGTTGCAACAATTTGTTGATACATGTTGGACGTTATTCAAATGTATGACGTATATTTTTCTTAAAAATAAGTTTCAAAACCTTTTTCAATACATGGTCAACATTTTTAAAAATACACGATGAACACTTTTTATGGAAATAAACATTTTTTCACACGCAATGAACACTTTTTTGTATACACTAGGAACATTTTATTGACAGAATAAAAAATTAACTTTTTAATATACTCCCGCCATTCCAAAATATAGTGCGCCCACGCTTCCCGAGGTCGAACTTTGACCATAAATTTAATGAACGAGACCGACTACGGCAGGAGAAAAAGTTACATAATTAAAAACTTCTTTCAAATACGAATTCACTGATATAAGTTTTGCTCCCGCCGCAATCGGTCTTGCTAGTTAAATTTACGGTCAAAGTTGAAGCACGGGGATAGAGGAAGCACTACATTGTGGAATGGAGGGAGTATATGTTTTTTTATATCTGCTTTTATTTAATGTATGTTGTATATTTTTCCATATAAATCATGCACATTTTTATATATGTTTAACATTATTTAAATATATGACCAACAAAGTTCCCAATATATGTTATAGCATCTACTTTTTCGTACACTTTGTACATTTGTCATATATCTTAGGAACTTTTTTTAATACACATTCAACATTTTCTCAAATTCATGATTAACATTTCTTTAACTATATTTTACTTTTTTAGTATAGAATGTATATTTTTTGTATACATTTTTCACCTGCATGATAAACATTTTTTTGTATAAATGTTTAGCAGTTTTCTACATTTTTTTTTCAAATACATGTTTGATATCTATTGTTTTCATACACATTGCACATTTTGGTATACATCTAAAACATTTTTTAATGTATGTTTAACATTTTTCTTCATATACATGATTAACATTTTTTCAAATATATCTTTTGATGTCTACTTTTTCTCGTGCACATCATACATTTTTCTTGTACATCCAAAACATTTTTATACACATTTAATATTTTTAAATGCATGATTAACATTTTTCCAAAAATTATGCAAATTGTTCTTTGAAATACATTTATTTTAAAATATTTTCAAATGTAAACAAAATTAAAGAAACGAATAAAAATGTGAAAAATGGAAGCAAAAAATGAAAAGCAAACATGCTACCTTGCTTTTTTATTGGTAAAGCCAAGCTTTACTAATCAAATACCACATAATACTCTCATGGGGGTGACCTAGTTAAACATGGCGCCCCGGACCTAAAGAATGCGAAAACTTAGCTAAAGTATGTGCTTTCATGTTCGACTCATGGCTTTCAATAATAAAATTGCAATTAAACGCAGAAGCTCTATGCTGAATTTCAGTGATGATAGTTGCATACCGCCCTTGGTTGCCATTAGGAATATCACCCATGGCCTGCTTCAAGTCACACGCGACCACCAACTGATGCAACAATAGTCTTCCGTGAGCGAGAGCGCTTCCCTACAACGTTCGCCTCGAGAGTTGAAGGATCATGGATCCCGTGGATCACCAACGTCGAGCTCCCCCAAAAGTTGTTGTGCTTGTCATGACAAACCGCTGCTGCCATGCCACCCCTCGACTAACCCAAACACACATGCATCACCAATTCACCATGAATAGTGGCAAAACCAGCCGGGGCAGCCTTCTGGCGTCGAACCTGTCTCGGGATGGTGATTGGGCCCGTACTCCGAATCGACTGCTTCTCTTTCGAAATCTCGAGCTCAACCAAGTATATGTATATATATAAATGCATGTGTAGTCTGAGGACTTTGGTAGGTTCCCTCGTGGATGGATTTCCTTCATTATGACTAGACTAGGGGTAGGGGCGCGCCCGTGGTGTGCCTCTTGAGGCCGTCTTTTGCGCTTCAATCTTATCTAAGCACATTAGGATGGCTACTTGGGTCCTGATCTCAGCTTGGTTATGCATTCAGTGAGCCATGTACATCAACATTAGCATATGTTAGTAGGAGAAGATTAATTCCACGATACAAATAGGCTTACTAACACATGCAAAATCACTCACACTGTACCATAATGTGAGGATTATATAACCCATCAATCAATAATACGACAAACTTTTTAAATTGGCTTGCATAACAGAGTTACAAATGATTATCTGATATGGTCCCTTTTAGTTCTAACTCACCAATTGTTGTGAAAACAAAAAAGTTTTTTGGAAATACATAAGAACACAGTATTCACTAATAGGGACATTTGATCGAAATCCTCCAACTATATGCATTAGACAACAAAAGTAGAAGCAGCGACACAAAATAGAGATGAAGGACTAAGAGACCGCCTAACTGTAGCACCTTCCGGTAGAACAAATGCTGCCATGCCTCATTGGCATCACGATAGACACATCCTGACAGTGTAGTGCCTCCATCAGTGGCTCAACACCACGCCTCCCCACCATGGTCCATGGTCATCTACTCACCATCCTGCCCTGTAATACTTAAAAATGAGTGAAGGTATTCAGTAGGATTTTTATATAACAAAGTTTAGTAGTTCACTGGTTGGCCATTGTGAATGTAATATTTTGATCATTCAAACTTCATTTAAAAAAATATTATCAGAACTAATACCCACACAGCTAATAAGGCAATATTGTAGTTGATGTTTTAATGATAAACATTGTAACTGGATTTTATTGCATATTTCAGAGTCCAGATAATGCAAGAGTAATGTTGGTCAGAACTTCCAGTCAGGTGTATCAGTAATTTGTATTATTGTTTCTTTGAGCTTGCAAGAAAAGGAAAGTAATATATGCTAGGTAGCTAGCCATCTTGCCAATTCATCAACACGCAAGTGAGGGTAAGTGATTCCTAAATTCAAAGTTACAATTTGATATTGTCAACATGACTTTTTCTTCAAGAGGGATGTTCTAAGTTGCATCAGAACTTGAAGGCCTCGCCAGATACTAATCAGTACAGCAGTAGTATCAAGAAGCAGATGACATTATTGGTGTGATCCCAGAGCAGACGAAGCGGCAGACTCAAGAGTCATGGAAAAAAAGCATGCAATTACATCTAGCAAAAGAAACGACATCCAAAGAGGAGAATGTAGAATTTGAAATCAAGGTATAGATTTGCCTAAGCTGAAAGCACAAACGCAATTCATTCTTTTCAGGAGTAAATCATATCTAAACAGAGTTGATCTGCAGGTTCTTGAAGAAATAATGGAACCGATAAAGAAAAATATACTATAGAAATAAACAAGATGAGCGAGAAAAAACATGGTGCAGAGTTGAGTAATTTAGCCATGGAAACTAATTTCCAATGACAAACTAAATCGTGTTCCCCCGCTTCTTCATATTTCGTACAGTTTCACCTATTTTTCATTGCCTCATTATTATTTATCGAGGGAATGAGACTATGATGAACAATGAAGCACTAAACCTTAATGCCAACAGCCTTCGACAAAGAGATTAAAGCATACAGCCAACAACCATATAAAAAGGTACACAATATGAATTCAAAGAGATTCGTTGAGGAAAAACCTCATTGAAGTGACCAGAAACTGAACCTTAGACCATCTTGGGCATGTGTGCCCGTGTGTGTCGATAGCATCTCACAGTAAACGAAATCGTGGGAGACAAACCTGAGCAACAAAATCCAGGAATTAATAATCCAGGAAAATATCAATTATGTACCTTTGTTTTAATAGGAACATCCACATTGATGTGGTCATGGACCAAAAAGAATGGCATGATGAGCTATATTTAGGAATGATGCTCAGGCATAGACCAAGTAGATCACATGGGAATAGAAATCCTTCCAAGTTCACTGGTCATCCACACGCACCAATGAAACTGAATGTGTTCTGCTTATGCGCATGATCAAGCCACTTTCACATGAAAGCTACAATGAGATCTAGAAGGAGGGATGCCTCTAGGAGAGAGAGGCATGCGAGCAGAAAGTTTCCTTAACAAGGCAACCCCTAGGAAGGAATAAGCAGCCACGCATGCAGCGTTGCCCAATCACTGGCTCTTTCTATTCCTCGCAAAGCTATTTGATTAAGCTCACCATAGTATCCACTCAGCACTCGACTTTAATGGCCATGAAAACCAAGTAGTGGTCACCTTTGAATCCCTGCACTCAAAGAAGAAATGCCATCTTGTAAAATTCAAATCAATTAAGTTTTAATACCTTTGTATTACCAATAGAAGAGGCAAAGTAACACACTCAAAATTACATATTAGAGAAGGAAGGAGAAAATGTGCATCTCACTGATCCAAATGAACATGCTACAGTATCAGCGGAATAGGTTAGTGCATTCTAACTATATGTATCAGGGTGTAGTCTGTCACTTGCAAATAAAAAGGCTTTCATTCAGATCATTACAACACCTCTGAGAAATGGGAATGGGAGTTCACACACAAATTTCAAAGATACTGTACATGACTTGAAGAAGCATTTAGAGTAATGGTGCAAATTAAATCGAGAAGATATTTGCGGCAAAAAGTTGCATCCAATAGTTATGGTACATAGTAGCACAATCCTTTCCAATGAAATATTTACCCAAAACATGGTAAGAGAAATGTTGCATTTCTCACAACATTTACTGCACGGACACTGAACTATGGCCTATGAATCACAAAAAAAATTATTCCTGATTTACCTCTAAAACTTCATAGACAGATCGCCACCCCTCCCTACATGAGCAACATGAAGGAAACAAAATTTAGCCAGCCCTTAAATTAACACAGGATAGCAAGTCTAAAACTTACCAGAAAATGTATCAATAACTGGACAGAGGTACACTTGCAACTCAGTTGAATCTAGACTAAGTACTCTAGAGCTCCATGCTGCAGGAACGATTGCCCATTGTAAAATTTAAGAGAGACGAGTGAGGTTACCTGCACGAAGATAGGAAGGAGGCACTGCTGTGCCCTTGCTCTCCTTTTCGGCACATCAGAACCGGCTGACCTCAGCATAGAGAAGCACAGGAAAGAATAATCCATGGGTAAAGGGAAGTCTGGATTCCCAGAAGCAATCAGTAGAGATTGCATATTAGTTTGTACATAAATTAATGACTGAACCAAAATGTTGTGAAGTTAGGAGACTGTATACCTTCTTCACTCGGTCCGAAATCTCCACAAGTGGTAAAAGCTTCCTTCCCATGGTCAACCACAATAATTGTTGACAGCTTGAAAAGCACCAAACCTGCTGGGAAATGCTGGCTTGGATTGCTACACAAAATAATCATGGTATTCTTATATGCACTCTAAAAGAAACATCTAGCAAAAAGAAATTTAATTATCTCTGTATGTTTTTGTATCTGATCTGAATACTTGATGTTTCCAATCACAATGCTAATGATATACCCAAACCATGATGAATTCCTACACTGTCGAATCAACATGTTAACAACTACGGCAGCTTGATTAGTAGGCACAACTACAACAAACTAAGGTACACACTAAATGATGCAAGTATGAAAATAACTAAGGTGGATGGTCTATTAATCTATGCATCAAAACCTGGAAATAAATTGTATACCTTCCTTATGCCGTTCTCGAACAAATAGCTATTAGTGCACGGTTGCTAAACTGTACGCTAAAGAACACAAAAAACATCAGTTTTTTGTATTGACTAAATCCTATATATTCATTTTTGTTCTATGCTCATGGAGTGCTTGGTGTGTTGCTTACAGTAAGTGGTGTAGATGTAAAAATATGAACATAAGAAGAAAAACATGGCTTTATACGTTGCTTCTCAGATAATGCGTGCAGACCTTTAGAATAATAAAAACAAAAATTACCAGATTATCAAATTTTATTGAGTTTCTGGAGACATAATTAAAATGGTAAAGATGTGTAAGACCATGTTGTTGTCCTAAATAAGTGGAAAGAGAGAGAAGAAAGATAGTGCTATCCAAGAAAGGAAATATTACTATACGAGTTACATATGGTGTTTGGTTCGGACTATTCTGCCCGTTATCCGATTACATCATTATTACATACCGTTACATTTGTTTGGTTCAATTTGCACGTAAACAGGTTCTGCATTAACAAGTCCTACCATAGCTCAAATCCGATATCGGACTATCCCCACCGTAAATGAAACGCGTTACCAGAGCTAGTCGAGTCAAGCGAAGCCTCCCAGCCCAGATCGCGTCTGCCGCAGATCTCGATCCTATCGCCTACCTATCGTGAGCGGCGACTCCGGTGGCGTACAACCTAGAGATGTACACCCCCTGCTGTTTGAGGTAGTCTTCTTCTCTGGATCCCCATGGCATAACCATCGTTTCTCCTCTGCTTCCAAATCAAGTACCTACACCTAATGTGATCCTTTACTGGTCCGAACCAAACAGAGCAACGAATGGTCCATTACATCCAAGATCCCACCGTGATCCATTTACGTGCGTTACCACCACCAAAACCAAACACCTCCATAGAGGCATCCTTGTATCTTTAAGTCCATGAAATACCCCTTGCATTGCCAAAGATAAGAACAATAGGAGCACCTAAAGATGGGAGTACTAAGTAATGTAATGCAGGATTTAACATTCCAGTATCCTAATGAAAAGTGAATTTTGGTTAAAAAAACTAACCTATCAAACAGAAAACACAATGATGAAGTAATCTAGAAAAGAAGCTCAAATGGAAACTGGAATTCTTTCAAGTCCAACTGAATTTAATCAACAATATTATGCAGATATGAAGTATCAGGAGCAATTGTTTTCCTCTAGCTATGTTTTAATTCAGTATTTGGTCAATCTCAAAATCTAAGATAGCATGCCCATGTCCAACATGTAATAAGTTAATTTACAACTGTTGGCAAAATTCAATGAGTAAGATGAGACCCTCACCGAAATACGGCACTCTGGCGATGGTCTCGAGCATGAAGAACCTGGCGTAGTCACGATCATGGTACAACACACCGAGTATCAGAACGACCGCATCCTATGGACATGGCAAAATGTAAGATAATGACATGTTCAGCTCAGGCAATCAGACCGAAAACAAAAGAGTTGTTTGTATCACTCAATCATTCACCATGAGGAATATGTTGAAAGACTGCTCGAGCCTGACGACCCAGTCATCGTCGCAGCAGGGACAGAGAGGAAAAGAGAGCGGCCTGGAATTAGGCTTCAAATTATGTGTCTCATGAAAGAACACAATCAGTTTCATGAAAGAACAGATTATGTGAAATAGTCCTAATCCACCTAACCTTGTGTATAATCAAGCAAAAATACACCAAATAGAATCATAAAGGATCATGTGGTTGACATATATTCGTTTATGCATGTATCCGCGACGATTACAAACCTAATCTGTGCACTAATTGTGTATACTGTCCACGCAGAGGTCAAAGCTCAAATTGAAGATGTGGTCTTGTGAGAGTTCAGATGCAACATACACTTGCTACTCAACCTAATTCAATGCAACACTCCCCGGACGCGCCACTGCGGCCGCCGTTTTGCTGCATGAGTAATATTCAGCAACAGCTCTAGTCGAACATCCAAGAAAAATCATATGATCACAGCTCGATGACCAAAGGTTTACAAACTTTTGGCAACATATATTCCCTGAATTTCTGCTAACATCCAATGATGATAAATATTTAGTAACCAGCAGAAATAGAAGTTGAGCCTCACCTCACACCTGAGCAAAGCACGAGCAGAGGTGGCATATGCAATCCTTCCTCTTGCCGATGGCCTCCCGCGGAGGAGGAGGCGCTGATGACCGCGAGGAGGCGCCCATTACACGACGCTTATTGGGTTGGATACTGTAATTAAAAGCAATGTATCATAGAGAAAGCAAGCCAGGGCCCTCTTCCCCTTGTTCTTATCCACCATCATCTTACATACAGGCCTTGACTCCATTCTCCAAACGGAATACTGAAAACAAACCATGGGCATAACATCTAAAAAACATGGGCATAACCAAAGCAAACTAAATCTGTGAATGTGATTATCTGAATAAGGTGAATGAACATAACAAAAAATCAATCTAATTAACTGTTCGCAAGTGAATCACCAGCAATGTCTACATCAACCAGCTGAAATAACTGAATTAGGGGGCCTCACTGAACATTTGGCTTGCAGGAATTTCATCAAACACATAACATGCAGAAAACATGGATCGGGTTAACGCTAGCTTTCCTTAGAGTAGTGGGGACTGATGAGGCTCCTCTGGCTCTCACCTCTGATTCCCTCATCGGCATGACTTGCTGCTCCAAGTCCATGTAGCTCCCAGATCCTGCATGTGCTGCTGCATCACAGGAGAAATGGAGAAGAGACAAAGGGGAAAAGAAACGAATGGGATGTAGGGGGTCTGTTACCTGATGGTGATAAGGGGAGGGGGATTTGGCGGCATTGGGCGACGGAGAAGAGGCGAGGGCGACCATGGCAGCACCACTCTCGTGGTCAATCCGTCATCTGGATGGGACGGCGCTGTGCTGCGGCTCAGGAGCGAGGGAGATGTTGCTTGCAGGGGCACTATGTCTTAGTTCTCCCACAGACACCCGCTTCACCTCGCTAGACCTCAGCGACAGCCGTGGACGCGGAGGATGGAGACACGGTGGATGTTTTCCTCTCCTCAACCCCCACCTCCTCCGATGAGAACCACCTCCACTGCATCTTTGCGTGCACAAAAAAAGATGAGAGGGGAATACGAGCTGATGATGGAGTGGGAGCCGGATGCGGCGCCGACGGCAGCAACCCTAGCCACCACTGTGGGGAGGAAAAACGAAAAGGGGAAGAAGGATTCGTGTGAGAACAAGAAAAGGGATACACTGACGTCTTTCTCTCTCTTGGGCAATGGCGAGTGGGCACGTGGATAGCCCCAGCGAGCGTCCCATATGTACACCTTATTGTTTTGGATAGCCCATAAGGTTAAACTGCATATGTTGCAACGAGTCAATCATCAAGAATAGTCAGTTCTTACCGTTAGGTTCTGTCATGGCAATAAGGTGTCCGGCAAGATCTTCATCCATGAGTGCCCAAGTGCATCTAGCCACCATGCACTCCAAGAGCGAGTGCCTTCACAAATACGGTGTCCGAAATATGCCCTAGAGACAATAATATTTGTATTATTATATTTCCATATTCTTAATTAAAGCGTTTATATTCTATGCTATAACTACTATGATCCTGGAATATGCGATTCAGTGGAATACTCATATGCACGTGTGGAATGATAAACGGTTAAATAAAATGTTCTTAGTCTTGCCTCCGAGACTAGCTCAAGTGTTGTTCGTGATCACGTTTTTCGGATCTTAGGATATCGTTAAGTGTAACCATAGTCCTAAAACAACATTGAGATTATGACGTTGGAAGAACGATCATATTGAATAGACCCAATCTTGTCTGTTATGAGTTGGGTTAATATCGTTTGCATTGAAGTGTAATAACACGGAGTGTTAACGTGTGATCTTGCTCCTTCGACCATGAGAGTATCGTGGTCACTTCTTACCATACAATGAACTTTGGGGTTGCCCAAACGTCACCTGTAACACAGTGATCATAACGACAACTTACAGGTTCATCAGAAAGTTTGACAAGTGGCCAGATAGCTCTAGAGTGGGATTTGCTCCTCCAACGATGGAGATATATTTTAGGGCCCTCTCGGTGTGACGGCGTCAATCATCATATGGCCAGACATAGGTGACTTCTTCACGGGATGCCGGAACACAATAACGAGAAAGAAGAACAAAACTGGCAACAATGATTTCGGTATAATGAGCATAGTGATGACTCAGGAGGATATGGATGCATCCCGAGTTTTGTGAAGTATCATGAAGCAAAGGAAACATCACATGATAACCAACATGATAACCAAAGGTTCACTCGAATATCATTCATGTACTCACAGCAGGGACCAATGTGAACGTCCATGGTCCCGCTGTCGGTCATTGAACAAACGGTTTCGTTCATGTCTGTGAGTTACCGAACCTACGGGGTCACAAGCTTTAGGCGATCATGATCTGCTGAGTGTTGGTAGGACAGGAGTGATGAGAATATATTTGTGGAATTGTTTCATTAATGTTTGGAATAGTTTCAAGAGGATCCAGAAATGTTTCGGGGTCACCGAAAGGGTTTCGGTGAATATCAGATAATACCGGGTATTACCGATAAATATATATAGGTGGAAAAGATTTCTGAGGACGTTAAATTATATATATATATAATGGTATAAAAATATTTATAATATTTATATATTAAATTTAGTATCAACGGGTCTTAAAAGGCCAAGTGGTGGAAAGAATTATGGGCCACAAGGGCCCATAAGGAAGTGGTGCCCCCTTGCCATATAGGGGGGCGAATTGGACTAGGAGAGGAGTCCCCCTTGGCCGGAGTCCCAAGGAGGGACTTTCCCTCCTTGGTGGCTTGCCCCTTCTCCTCCTCTAACCTATATATGCTAGGGTTTTTTGCTCTATTGAATACACAAGTTTTGGAGCCTCCTCTAGTTCTTCTAGTTCTAGTTCTAGTTGGTCCTAGTTAACTAATTAGAGCTAGTCTAATACTCTTGTCCTCATAATTAGAAGTTTAGTGTGGTTATAATCTCCTCCCTATAATTCTCCGGCAACGATTAGCTCTGGATGGCGAAGCGTTGCTGAATCGTGAAGGTTGCACGCTTGCAACCAAGTAGAGAGGCCATGCTTTCGGTCTTCGGTTCGAAGGACTATTCGTGGGCGGTTTGCGGGATCGTTCATCGACGGTTCGTGGGACTCCAAGTACGAACTACACCAATAGGTTCATCTTTCGCTCCAACTCGGTGACGGTAATGATCGTGATCCCAACCAATTATGCATCTTCATATTGATCTTACGTGTGCATAGGTGCGATTTTTTTGTTTTCTACTACGTTTCCCAACATTCGGTCCTCCACATAATCGGCAAGAGCATGAATATGTCATGTGCTGATGTGCTCTCATGTCCTCAGTTGGGATGGAGTGATTCGACAAGTGCCAAAGGAACATCCGGATCTTCGCCAAAACTTGCCCATTCCATATCATTTTCCGTGCCCCCCTCATCATTGTTTGTACTTGAGGATCTGGTCGTACCATCAAGCCATGCCTCCCGTCTCTGCCTAGTGGACGAGCATCATGTATGTCAAGCACACGAAAAAATTCCATTCCTTTAAAAGTTCCTTCCCCGAAAGTCTGCCAAAATCCGGGTGAAGATGGGTATCCCCAAGATCACTGAAGCATCCATTGGCATGAAAATCTTCTCTACACGTTGCTTGTTCCACGTAGCTGAAGTAGCATCAATAATCTCAACCACATAAACCGGGGGGGGGGGGGTAACCAAGCACCCATATGCCTTAGCATTTCATCACGGGGTGGCCAGTTATCATCCCAAATGTTTGTTGTTTAGTCGTTTCCAATCCTCCTGATCAATCCTTGATTCAACACATCTCTATCTTCCAAGATAGTCCTCCAAATTTGACTATGATGACTTCCAAGATTTGCATGCAATATGGATGAGTTTGGACAATAGATTCTTTTTAATAAATGAGCGCTTAGAGATTCAGGCTGTTGCGGAATGCGCCATGCTTGTCTCGCTAACATGGCTACGTTAAAAAGCTCAAAGTCTTTCAAACCTAGACCCCACAACCCTTTTGGTTGTGTCATCATTTTCCACAAGACCCAACATGACTTGCAGTGGCCATCTTTGCTGCATCACTAAAACTTCTAGACTAGCATGTTTAAGTGCTCACATAGCCCTCTTCGAAGTTTGAAGCATGACATGGAAAAAACTGGCCCTACTTGGGCCACCACTTTTACAAGCAGTTCATTACCTGCCGCTGACATGGTATTTGATATCCATCCTTGGATCTTATTTCACAACTAGTCATTCAAATATTTAAAGGCATATTTTTTATGAACCAATATCAGACGACATGCCCAAGTATTTCTCGTTGAGAGTCTCATTTGGGACATTATGCAATCCCTTGATCTCATTCCTAACAGCTTCTGGAACACCCTTACTGAAGAATATCCATGATTTGTCACAATTTATTCACTGACCAGTGGCCTGACAGTAAATATCCATCACTTGGTTCATCTCAATGGCTCCCACACTGTTTGCACTGAAGAACAACATGATGTAATCTACGAATAACAAATGGTTTAGCGGTGGCGCAGAGGATGCCATCTGCAAACCATGAAGATTTGATTACTCACTTTTGGATTTGAAGAGGCACAAAAGGCCCTCTGCTGCTAACAAGAACATGTATGGGAAAATTGTATCCCCTTATCGAGTATCTTGGGATGCTAGATAGCTAGACGTGCATGTGCTAGCTCACTAGATGTGCGCATGTAGTTGCACATTGGGCCTAGACTATCGCCACGAGCACTTGAGGCGAGATGTGCGTCGAATTCACCATTCAGCGAGGTATATACTCGCCCTTCCTTTTTGGGCGCCCCTATGTCTTGCTTCTAGCGAGAAAAACTGTTCACTCGCATGAAGAGACATTGTAATGGGTCGGCCCAATAGCATTGTTCGCTTGATCGTTTTTCGTTCGTTGGTTTCGTTAGTTCATTTTATCATTAATTCACTCGATTTCATTTTCCCTTTTGTTTTATTCTTAGTGTTTTGTTACACTTTCAAAAAATATATAAAATACACATGCTTCAAACAAAATACTTAAGTTGGAAAAAATGTTTGTGCAGTGTTAGAAAAATGTTGGTGTAACTATACAAAAATGTTGATAGTGTTGGGGAACGTACTATTTCAAAAAAAATTCCTATGATCACGCAAGATCTATCTAGGAGATGCATAGCAGCGAGATGGGAGAGTGTGTCCACGTATCCTCGTAGAGCGAAAGTGGTAGCGTTTAGTAACGCGGTTGATGTAGTCGAACATCTTCGTGATCCAACGGATCCAAGTACCGAACGTACGGCACCTCCGCGATCTGCACACGTTTATCTCGGTGACGTCCCTCGAACTCTTGATCTAGTTGAGGCTGAGGGAGAGTTTCATCAGCACGCCGGCGTGGTGACGGTGATGATGAAGTTACCGGCGCAGAGCTTCGCCTAAGCACTACGACGATATGACCGAGGTGTCTATCTGTGGAGGGGGGCACCGCACATGGCTAAAACATCAACTTGTGTGTTCTAGGGTGCCCCCCTCCCCACGTATATAAAGGAGGGAGGGAGGAAGAGGTCGGCCAAGGGTGGCGCGCCCAAAGGGGGGAGTCCTACTCCAAGTAGGATTTGTCCCCCCTTTCCTATTCCTACAAGGAGAAGGGGGAAAGAGGAGGAGGAGAGAAAGGAAAGGGGGACGACCCCCCAACCCCTAGTCCAATTCGGTTTGGGCTTGGGGGGGCATGCCTCCACCTGGCTTCTACCTCCTCTCTTCCACTAGGGCCCATGAAGGCCCATTAACCCCCCGGGGGGTTCCGGTAACCCCCCGGTGAGGGAATCCTGGACTAAGGGGTCCTCGGGCATCCGGCCTGTTAGCCATGGGCCGGACTGATGGGCCGTGAAGATACGAAGACCGAAGACTGCAGCCGTGTCCGGATGGGATTCTCCTTGGCGTGGAAGACAAGCTTGGTGACCGAACATGTAGATTCCTTTCTTTGTAACCGACCTTGTGTAACCCTAGATCCTCCCGATGTCTATATAAACCGGAGGGAGACTCAACTCTTGTAACACTCATATTCATCAAGATCAATCAAGCAGGAAGTAGAGTATTACCTCCATAGAGAGGGCCCGAACCTGGGTAAACATCGTGTCCCCTGTCTCCTGTTACCATCGACCTTAGACGCACAGTACGGGACCCCCTACCCGGGATCCGCCAGTTTTGACACCGACATTGGTGCTTTCATTGAGAGTTCCACTGTGCCTTCACCAAAAGGTTTGATGACTCCTTCAATTGTCAATAATGACGCTGTCCAAGGAGAAACTTTCCTCCCCGAACAAATCTTTGTGTTCGGCGTCTTCGTACTGCGGGCCGATTCGTTCGGCCACCTGGAGCAGATCGAAAGCTACGCCCCTAGCCATCAGGTCAGATTCGGGAGCTTGAATTACGTTGCGGACATCCGTGGAGACTTGATCTTCGCCGGATTCGAGACCGCAGCTACCACTCCTGGTCACCCCAAGAGACATGACCTAAATCTGTCATCGGACTGCACCCATGAGACAGCTCCCGTAACCGCTCTGGCCTTAGACCCAGAGCAAACCGCGCCATCCAAGGACGGGAGGCTCAACCCCGCCACGGAGGCCACTGATTCCCCGGCGTTGGAGCCGCACATAGACTCGATCTCACACGATGCCTATGCCACCGGAACTTCGGACTCGTCTCTGGTCGTAAGTTCCAAACCATGTGAACCCGCGGACACCGAATTTGATTGTTTGTCGATCTTCGAATTCAGCGCTGCAGAAATCTTCCAGCACTCGCCCTTGGGCGACATGTTAAACTCATTAAAAAACTTGTCCTTGGCGGGGGACTCACAGTCGAACTATGTTCGGTTGGAACTAGGGGCTGATGATGGAGAATCTTGCTTCCCACCCGCCACCCACTCCATAGCCACTGTCGAGGACTTAACCGACATGCTCGATTACGGCTCCGAAGACTTCGACAGTATAGACGGCGATGCCGAAGAGGAGCAGTGCCGAAACCCGCCACTCACCGAACGCGGGACGGTCGCTTCTTCATACGACGTGTACATGGTGGATACACCTAAAGAAACTAACGACGATGACAAAGAGGATCTAGTTGAGGATAAACCTCCCGAGACACAGCCCGGACGCCGCCATCAGTGGTGCCGCTCTAAGTCACGACACGCAAAAGACAGCAATACCGACACCGGAGAAAACAACACCCCGGATGATGCCAAAGACAATGAAGCCCCTAGGGCAACATCCAAACAATATGAACTGGAAGACGGGCACGATAGCCCGCATGAACAGGCCATAGACGAAGACTCGGAGGATAATAACTATCTTCCGCTCTCCGAGGATGAGGAGAGCCTCGGCGATGAGGATTTTATCGTGTCTGAGGAACCTCTTGAGCAGGAGCGCTTTAAACGCCGGCTATTAGCCACCGCAAGGAGCCTAAAAAGAAACAACAGCAGCTTCAAGCTGACCAAGACCTGCTCAACGATAGATGGACTGAAGTTCTGGCTGCTAAAGAGTACGACCTTAGTGGACCAGCCAAAAGCTACCCAAAGTGTAGATTGCTACCTCAGTGCGATGACAAGGCGCTGGAGCCCGTACCATCACCGCACAATGCAGCAGGTCGACCACAACTTGGTCCGGATAAAGCGGCAACTCAAGCCGAACACCAGACCGCCACATTTCGCCATGAAGGCAAGAATAAAACAGCTCAGGGTCATACATACGACCTTCAACAGGACTTGGATAGTAGAGCGGGAAACGCAAGATCGATCTACGGGTCGCGAGGACACGCCTCGACACACGACGACGGCTACCTATTCGGACGTGACAAACCTAGCCACGCCTGGCCGAAAACCACAAATGGACTCCATCGGAGGTACGTCGCAGTGTGGCCCAACATAGAGGCGCCGCACACCCTTTTTGCTTCACAGACGAAGTAATGGAGCATGAATTCCCAGATGGGTTCAAACCCATGAATATCGAATCATACAATGGAACAACAGATCCCGCGGTATGGATCAAAGACTTCCTCCTACATATCCACATGGCCCGCAGAGATGACCTTCATGCCATCAAATACCTTCCACTAAAGCTTAAAGGACCAGCTTGACATTGGCTAAACAGTTTGCTTGAAAATTCTATTGGCAGCTGGGAAGAGTTGGAAGACGCCTTTCACGACAACTTCCAAGGAACATATATTCGGTCACCGGACGCCGATGACTTAAGTCACATTGTCCAACAGCCTGGAGAGTCAGTTAGGAAGCTCTGGACCAGGTTCTTGGTTAAAAAGAACCAAATTGTCGACTGTCCGGATGCAGAAGCCCTTGCGGCCTTCAAACACAGCGTCCGGGATGAATGGATTGCACACCACCTCGGCCAAGAAGGACCTAGATCCATGACAGCTCTTACCGCTCTAATGACCCGCTTTTGTGCGGGAGAAGACAGCTGGCTCGCTCGTAGAAGCAACAGCACCAGCGATGCGGGTACTTCCGAAATCCAAGACGGCAACGGCAAGCCACGACAAAGCAAACACAACAGTCGCAATGATATGGAAAGATCACGCGACACGGCAGTCAACGCCGGAATCAGCAATCCAAAACCCGGTCAACGAAAAAATCCATTCAAGGCAAAAAGAGACGAACCATCCAACCTAGATAGGATACTGGACCGACCCTGCCAGATTCACGGCCACCTCGATAAACCAGCTAACCATACCAACAGAAGCTGTTGGGTCTTCAAGCAGGCCGGCAAGCTCAACGCCGAATACAAGGGGAGGAGCCCACCGGGCGATAGGGACAACAGAGAGATTTACCAACCAAATAACAGGGATCAGCGGCACTTTCCCCCCTAGGATCAACCAACCCCGAAGCGGAAATAGTAGTTCGGCTTCCGCCGCTCACCCCATATACCAGCAAAATTTGCAACGCGCATACATCATTACGCACTTAAGATACCATGGGAATTGGCGGAAGCACAATACAGACAAGCCGACAAGTATTCCCGTCACATTTTTATCTATTTTCCTTTTTTTCTTTCTTATCTCTTAAAAATAGGTGATGCAAAAGACAAGCATCTAAGCCAACTCCATCAGAGTTCGGATCCGTACACTCACCCAGTGGGGCTACTTCCATCAAGGATTCCCCTCGCCGAGGACAGGCGGCGCAGACGTGCAACAGGAGGTCCCAAATAAACTTTTTGTAGATCGCACTCTTTATTTCGAGCCTATAATATGCCTTTTTCCTCCACCTTTGACCCTAGGCATGTCACATAGCCGGGGTTAAGGTCTTTTTATATAAATTAACTATTGGCATACCGCTCAGGTCCCAGTAAACATTATCCAAACTAATAATTCGTGGCTTTTCGCAAATGAATACGGCTCCTATGGCTGTTTCACAGATATACCTTGGCATAACCTGCCAGGGGCTCGGTATGGGAACAAATGAGTCGCCAACAAAGTCCGAACAGCCTTACAGCGTACTTCGGTGTCGCGAGTTTGGCCTTATATGCATCAGCTCCGAATCATGTCTTGGGTCAATGGTTGGGTTGCCCGGTTCCTGTGCTTGCTACCTTACGTTCCGCTCTATCGGCTAGGGTAGTAAAGGGAGAACTACTGCGATTGTGCTTCCAGTTCATCTGGTCAAGCCCTTAGTAGAGAAAGCCGAAAACCGACTGTCATGATGCTGCGAGAGCTGGTCAACCACTTGATGACTTATTGGAATCTGTCGCGATTCCCTCCGTATCACACGAAGGACCCTTTTTAGGTCATACATGTAACGCACCATATTGGAATGAGTCGTACACATACCAGGGGCTATATCGTAGCCTCCCCATAAAAGTCCTATGGCTAAGTGAAAGTGTTAATGCCCTATAGTCTGATTGCCTGGTTCGCCGCATTATCACCTCCTTCATGGACCAAGACGTTGGATCAAGAGTGATTAAATGCTTTTCCGAACACCCCCGTACTTCCTACGAGGGGGCTGAAGCCGACAACTGGAAAACTTTCAGGTTATATTAAAACAGCCGCACAGGAGGAACACAAGCTCTCAAGCAAAACATAAAAATGGATTAACTACAAAATTGTCTCTCACAATTCTCATACACCTCACTCGAACATCATGTTTTTCGAGCATTGACCCTCTACCAAGCGGGCGGCTTCTAAGAAGTGTTCAAAATAATGCTCCGGTTTGTAACATCCTTGCCCTTGGGTGGACTCTTCGCTGCAACATCGACGGCCTTCATTGTCCCCCAGAATGTCTTGACTCGGGCAAAGGCCATCCATGCACCTTCAATGCACGCCGACCGCTTCACAACATCGATACGTGGCACCGCATCAACAAGCCGATGCACCAAGCCGAAGTAGCTATTCGGAACAGGCTCAGTTGGCCACAACCGGATTATGACGTTCTTCATGGCAGCGCCGGATATCCTATGAAGTTCGGCCCATTGGGACATCTGTTCATTTAGCAACAGAGGGCGCTTCGACGCGCCAAATTGCGACCAAAAAAGCTTCTCCCTTGCATACTCCTTTCGCGCCTAGTAAAATTGCGCCGCATCAGAAGAACTCTTCGACAAGTCTAAAAACTCGTCCGGAGAACTCCACACTTGGTCAAGCTGAGCATAGTTTGGATCGCCGAACTTAGTCTGTAGCAAAAAGGGCTTGCCAGCCACAATCTCCAGAGCTTGCCGGATCTCCTCATGAGCTGCTCTGGATTCAGACCGCGCTTCTCTCGCCTCTTGTAAGGCCTTATCAAGTTTAGCCGTTTTGGCCTCATTACTCTTCTCAAGAAATTCACAGTGGCTAGTTCAAGCGCCATCGTGGATATCTTTTCCTCATCTTGGCGCCGAGCTGCTTGTTCGGCTTTTAACTCAGCCGATGCCTTTTCAACAGCCGCATTAATAATCCGGGCATGCTCCTTGGCCCGAGCCAGCTCCGCCCGAAGAATCTCAACGGCGGCGGCACCATCTGCAGCCATGCATATTCCAGTATGCAACTTTCAGCATCACGCTTATATTACAAACACATATATGTAAGGGTTTCTCCGAATACATACCTTGCAACTCGTCAAGACGCCTGTTGATAAGCGTGATATCATTATCCACCTCATCAATCTTATGTTGCAACTCTGCAACTTCTATAGTTCGGGCAGTTGCTACCTCTTTTAGCACTGCGTTGGTTTTCCTCGAAGAGGAAGGGATGATGCAGCAAAGTAGCATAAGTATTTCCCTCAGTTTTTGAGAACCAAGGTATCAATCCAGTAGGAGGCTACGCGCGAGTCCCTCACACCTGCACAAAACAAATAATTCCTCGCAACCAACACAAATAGGGGTTGTCAATCCCTACAGGGCCACTTACGAGAGTGAGATCTGATAGATATGATAAGATAATATTTTTGGTATTTTTATGATAAAGATGAAAAATAAAATAAAGGCAAAGTAAATAACTAAGTAGTAGGAGATTGATATGATAAAGATAGACCCGGGGCCATAGGTTTCACTAGTGGCTTCTCTCGAGAGCATAAGTATTCTACGGTGGGTGAACAAATTACTGTTGAGCAATTGACAGAATTGAGCATAGTTATGAGAATATCTAGGTATGATCATGTATATAGGCATCACATCCGAGACAAGTAGACCGACTCCTGCCTGCATCTACTACTATTACTCCACTCATCGACCGCTATCCAGCATGCATCTAGAGTATTAAGTTAAAAACAGAGTAACGCCTTAAGCAAGATGACATGATGTAGAGGGATAGACTCATGCAATATGAAGAAAACCCCATCTTGTTATCCTCGATGGCAACAATACAATATGTGCCTTGCTGCCCTTACTGTCACCGGGAAAGGACACCGCAAGATTAAACCGAAAGCTAAGCACTTCTCCCATTGCAAGAAAGATCAATCTAGTAGGCCAAACCAAACTGATAATTCGAAGAGACTTGCAAAAAGATAACCAATCATACATAAAAGAATTCAGAGAAGATTCAAATATTATTCATATATAGACTTGATCATAAACCCACAATTCATCGGTCTCAACAAACACATCGCAAAAATAAGATTACACTGAATAGATCTCCACAAGAGGGGGAGAACATTGTATTGAGATCCAAAAAGAGAGAAGAAGCCATCTAGCTACTAAGTATGGACCCGTAGGTCTGAAGTAAACTACTCACACTTCATCGGAGGGGCTATGGTGTTGATGTAGAAGCCCTCCGTGATCGATGCCCCCTCTGGCGGAGCTCCGGAACATGCACCAAGATGGGATCTCATGGATACAGGAAGTTACGGCAGTGGAATTAGGGTTTTGGCTCCATATTTGATCATTTGGGGGTACGTGGGTATATATAGGAGGAAGAAGTATGTCGGTGGAGCAACAGGGGGCCCACGAGGGTGGAGGGCGCGCCTGGGGGGTAGGCGCGCCCCCTACCTCGTGGCCTCCTGTTACGTTTCTTGACGTAGGGTCCAAGTCTCCTGAGTTCTATTCGATGAGAAAATCACGTTTCCGAAGGTTTCATTCCGTTTGATATTCCTTTTCTTTGAAACCCTAAAACAGGCAAAAAAACAACAATTCTGGGTTGGGCCTCCGGTTAATAGGTTAGTCCCAAAAATAATATAAAAGTGGATAATAAAGCCCAATAATGTCCAAAATAGTAGATAATATAGCATGGAGCAATCAAAAATTATAGATACGTTGGAGACGTTCAAGCATCCCCAAGCTTAATTCTTGCTCGTCCTCGAGTAGGTAAATGATAAAAACGGAATTTTTGATGCGGAGTGCTACTTGGCATAATTTTAATGCAATTCTTCTTAATCATGGTATGAATATTCAGATCCGAAAGATTCAAGACAAAAGTTCACATTGACATAAAAATGATAATACTTCAAGCATACTAACTAAGCAATTATGTCTTCTCAAAATAACATGGCTAAAGAAAGTTATCCCTACAAAATCATATAGTCTCGCTATGCTCTATCTTCACCACACAAAATATTTAAATCATGCACAACCCCGATGACAAGCCAAGCAATTGTTTCATACTTTTGACATTCTCAAAACTTTTTCAATCTTCACGCAATACATGAGCGTGATCCATGGATATAGCACTATAGGTGGAATAGAGTGGTGGTTGTGGAGAAGACAAAAAGGAGAAGATAGTCTCACATCAACTAGGCGTATCAAAGGGCTATGGAGATGCCCATCAATAGATATCAATGTGAGTGAGTAGGGATTGCCATACAACGGATGCACTAGAGCTATAAGTATATGAAAGCTCAAAAAGAAACTAAGTGGGTGTGCATCCAACTTGCTTGCTCATGAAGACCTAGGGCAATTTGAGGAAGCCCATCATTGGAATATACAAGCCAAGTTCTATAATGAAAGATTCCCACTAGTATATGAAAGTGATAACATGAGAGACTCTCTACTATGAAGATCATGGTGCTACTTTGAAGCACAAGTGTGGTAAAAGGATAGTAACATTGTCCCTTCTCTCTTTTTTTCTCATTTTTTTTATTTTTTATTTGGGCCTTTTCTCTTTTTTATGACCTCTTTTCTTTCTTTTTTTTATTTGGGCTTCTTTGGCCTCTTTTATTTATTTTTCGTCCGGAGTCTCATCCCGACTTGTGGGGGAATCATAGTCTCCATCATCCTTTCCTCACTGGGACAATTCTCTAATAATGATGATCATCACACTTTTATTTTTCTTACAACTCAATAATTACAACTCGATACTTAGAACAAAATATGACTCTATATGAATGCCTCTGGTGGTGTACCGGGATATGCAATGATGCATGAGTGACAAGTATGAAAGAATTATGAATGGTGGCTTTGCCACAAATACTATGTCAACTACATGATCATGCTAAGCAATATGACAATGATGGAGTGTGTCATAAACGGAACGGTGGAAAGTTGCATGGCAATATATCTCGGAATGGCTATGGAAATGCCATAATAGGTAGGTATGGTGGCTGTTTTGAGGAAGGTATATGGTGGGTGTATGATACCGGTGAAAGGTGCGCGGTATTAGAGAGGCTAGCAATGGTGGAAGGGTGAGAGTGCGTATAATCCATGGACTCAACATTAGTCGTAAAGAACTCATATACTTATTGCAAAAATCTACAAGTTATCAAAGCAAAGTATTACGTGCATGCTCCTAGGGGGATAGATTGGTAGGAAAAGACCATCGCTCGTCCCCGACCGCCACTCATAAGGAAGACAATCAATAAATAAATCATGCTCCGACTTCATCACATAACGGTTCACCATACGTGCATGCTACGGGAATCACAAGCTTCAACACAAGTATTTCTCAAATTCACAACTACTCAACTAGCATGACTTTAATATCACCATCTCCATATCTCAAAACAATTATCAAGTATCAAACTTCTCATAGTATTCAACACACTCATAAGAAAGTTTTATTATTAATCTTGCATACCAAGCATATTAGGATTTTAAGGAAATTACCATGCTATTAAGACTCTCAAAATAATCTAAGTGAAGCATTAGATATCAATATTTTCTATAAAACAAATCCACCACCGTGCTCTAAAAGATATAAGTGAAGCACTAGAGCAAAATTATATAACTCAAAAGATATAAGCGAAGCACATAGAGTATTCTAACAAATTCCAAATCATGTATGGCTCTCTAAAAAGGTGTGTACAACAAGGATTATTGTGGTAAACTAACAAGAAAAGACTCAAATCATACAAGACGCTCCAAGCAAAACACATATCATGTGGTATATAAAAATATAGCTCCAAGTAAAGTTACCGATAGAAGTAGACGAAAGAGGGGATGCCTTCCGGGGCATCCCCAAGCTTTGGCTTTTAGGTGTCCTTAGATTATCTTGGGGGTTCCATGGGCATCCCCAATCTTAGGATCTTGCCACACCTTTTCCATAATCCATCAAATCTTTACCCAAAACTTGAAAACTTCACAACACAAAACTTAAAGTAGAAAATCTCGTGAGCTCCGTTAGCGAAAGAAAACAAAAGGCCACTTCAAGGTACTGTAATGAACTCATTCTTTATTTATATGGGTGTTATACCTACTGTATTCCAAGTTCTCTATGGTTTATAAACTATTTTACTAGCCATAGATTCATCAAAATGAGCAAACAACACACGAAAAACAGAATCTGTCAAAAACAGAACAGTCTGTAGTAATCTATAGCTAGCGCAAGATCTGGAACCCCAAAAATTATAAAATAAATTGATGGACGTGAGGAATTTATCTATTAATCATATTAAAAAGAATTAACTAAATATCACTTTCCAAATAAAAATTACAGCAGTTCTCGTGAGCGCTAAAGTTTCTGTTTTTTACAGCAAGTTCAACAATACTTTCCCCAAGTCTTCCCAACAGTTCTACTTGGCACAAACACTAATTAAACACAAAAAACACAACCAAAACAGAGACTAGATAATTTATTTATTACTAAACAGGAGCAAAAATCAAGGAATAAAAATAAAATTGGGTTTCCTCCCAACAAGCGCTATCGTTTGACGCCCCTAGCTAGGCATAACAAGCAAGAATAGATCTAGGTATTGCCATCTTTGGTAGGCAATCCATAAGTGGCTCTCATAATAGATTCATAAGGTAATTTAATTTTCTTTCTAGGAAAGTGTTCCATGCCTTTCCTTAATGGAAATTGGAATCTAATATTTCCTTCCTTCAGATCAATAATTGCACCAATCGTTCTAAGGAAAGGTCTACCAAGAATAATAGGACATGAAGGATTTCAATCTATGTCAAGAACAATAAAATCTACGGGCACATAATTCCTATTTGCAACAATAATAACATCATTAATTCTTCCCATAGGTTTCTTAATAGTGGAATCCGCAAGGTGCAAGTTTAGAGAGCAATCATCAAAATCACGGAAACCTAACAAATCACACAAAGTCTTTGGAATCGTGGAAACACTAGCACCCAAATCACATAAAGCATAGCATTCATGATCTTTAATTTTAATTTTAATAGTTGGTTCCCACTCATCATAAAGTTTTCTAGGTATAGAAACTTCCAATTCAAGTTTTTCTTCATAAGATTGCATCAAGGCATCAACAATATGTTTAGTAAACGCTTTATTTTGACTATAAGCGTGAGGAGAATTTAGCACAGATTACAACAAGGAAATACAATCAATCAAAGAGCAATTTTCATAGTTAAATTCCTTGAAATCCATAATAGTGGGTTTAGCAACATCTAGGGTTTTAGTTTCTTCAATCACACTTTTATCAAATTTAGCATCAAGATCAAAAGATTCAAAATTCTTGGGACGCCTTCTAGGTAAAGGTGGATAATATTCAGTCCCATCATTATCAAGATTCATATTGCACAAAAAAGATTTAATAGGGGACACATCAATAACTTTTAGATTTTCATCATTATTTTCATAGGAACTAGAAGAACACGCTTTTATAAAGGCATCTTTCTTAGCACGCATCCTAGGGGTTCTTTCTTTGCACTCATCAATGGAAATTCTCATGGCTTTGAGAGACTCATTGATATCATGCTTAGGTGGAATAGATCTGAGTTTCAAAGAATCAACATCAAGAGCAATTCTATCAACGTTCCTAGCCAAATCATCAATCTTAAGCAATTTTTCTTCAATCATAGCATTAAAATTCTTTTGCGAAGTAATAAATTCTTTAATATTAGAATCAAAATCAGAGGGCATCTTATTATAATTTCCATAAGAATTGTTGTAGGAATTACCATAATTATTAGAGGGATTACTAGGATAAGGCCTAGGATTGAAATTTCCTCTATATGCGCTGTTACCAAAATTGTTCCTACCAACAAATTTCACATCCATAGATTCATTATTATTCTCAATCGAAGTAGACAAGGGCATATCATTAGGATCAGAAGAAACACTCTTATGAGCAAATAATTTCATAAGTTCATCCATCTTTCCACTCAAAACATTAATTTCTTCTACCGCATGCACCTTTTTATTAGTAGAGCTTTCAGTATGCCATTGAGAATAATTAACCATAATATTATCTAGGAGTTTAGTAGCTTCTCCTAAAGTGATTTCCATAAAAGTGCCTCCCGCGGCCGAATCTAAAAGATTTCTAGAAGCAAAATTCAATCTGGCATAAAAAAATTGTATAATCATCCATAAATTTAAACCATGAGTAGGGCAATTACGTATCATTAATTTCATTCTCTCCGAACTTGTACAACATGTTCATGATCAAGTTGCTTAAAGTTCATAATATCGTTTCTAAGAGATATGATCTTAGCAGGAGGAAAATACTTAGAGATAAAAGCATCTTTGCACTTGTTCCATGAATCAATACTATTTTTAGGCAAAGACGAAAACCAAGCTTTAGCACGATCTCTAAGCGAAAAAAGGAAATAGCTTCAATTTAACAATATCATTATCCACATCTTTCTTCTTTTGCATGTCACACAAATCAACAAAGCTATTTAGATGGGTAGCGGAATCTTCACTAGGAAGGCCGGAGAACGGATCTTTCATAACAAGATTCAGCAAAGCAGCATTAATTTCACAAGATTCAACATCGGTAAGAGGAGAAATCAGAGTGCTAATAAAATCATTGTTGTTGGTATTGGTGAAGTCACACAATTTAGTATTATCTTGAGCCATCATGACAAGCAAGCAAACTAACACACAAGCAAACAAAAAGCAAGCGGGCGAAAGGAGGAAAATAGAGAAAGAGAGGGAGGATAGAGAGAGAGGGCGAATAAAACGGCAAGGGTGAAGTGGGGGAGAGGAAAACGAGAGGCAAATGGCAAATAATGTAATGCGGGAGATAAGGGTATGTGATGGGTACTTGGTATGTTGACTTTTGCGTAGACCTCCCCGGCAACGGCGCCAGAAATGGCTCATTGACGGGAGGTAAAATTTTAACTTGACTTCGCATGAGCCTCCCCGGCAACGGCGCCAGAACTCCTTCTTGCTACCTCTTTTAGCACTGCGTTGGTTTTCCCCGAAGAGGAAGGGATGATGCAGCAAAGTAGCGTAAGTATTTCCCTCAGTTTTTGAGAACCAAGGTATCAATCCAGTAGGAGGCTACGCGCGAGTCCCTCGCACCTGCACAAAACAAATAAATCCTCGTAACCAACGCAAATAGTGGTTGTCAATCCCTATAGGGCCACTTACGAGAGTGAGATCTGATAGATATGATAAGATAATATTTTTGGTATTTTTATGATAAAGATGCAAAGTAAAATAAAGGCAAAGTAAATAACTAAGTAGTAGGAGATTGATATGATAAAGATAGACCTGAGGGCCATAGGTTTCACTAGTGGCTTCTCTCGAGAGCATAAGTATTCTACGGTGGGTGAACAAATTACTGTTGAGCAATTGACAGAATTGAGCATAGTTATGAGAATATCTAGGTATGATCATGTATATAGGCATCACGTCCGAGACAAGTAGACCGACTCCTGCCTGCATCTACTACTATTACTCCACTCATCGACCGCTATCCAGCATGCATCTAGAGTATTAAGTTAAAAACAGAGTAACGCCTTAAGCAAGATGACATGATGTAGAGGGATAGACTCATGCAATATGAAGAAAACCCCATCTTGTTATCCTCGATGGCAACAATACAATATGTGCCTTGCTGCCCTTACTGTCACCGGGAAAGGACACCACAAGATTGAACCCAAAGCTAAGCACTTCTCCCATTGTAAGAAAGATCAATCAAGTAGGCCAAACCAAACTGATAATTCTAAGAGACTTGCAAAGATAACCAATCATACATAAAAGAATTCAGAGAAGATTCAAATATTATTCATAGATAGACTTGATCATAAACCCACGATTCATCGATCTCAACAAACACACCGCAAAAAGAAGATTACATCGAATAGATCTCCACAAGAGAGGGGGAGAACATTTTATTGAGATCCAAAAAGAGAGAAGAAGCCATCTAGCTACTAACTATGGACCCATAGGTCTGAAGTAAACTACTCACACTTCATCGGAGGGGCTATGGTGTTGATGTAGAAGCCCTCCGTGATCAATGCCCCCTCCGGCGGAGCTCCGGAACAGGCCCCAAGATGGGATCTCATGGATACAGAAAGTTACAGCGGTGGAATTAGGGTTTTGGCTCCGTATCTGATTGTTTGGGGGTACGTGGGTATATATAGGAGGAAGAAGTACGCCGGTGGACCAACAGGGGGCCCACGAGGGTGGAGGGCGCGCCTGGGGGGTAGGCGCTCCCCCTACCTCGTGGCCTCCTGTTACGTTTCTTGACGTAGGGTTCAAGTCTCCTGAGTTGTATTCGACAAGAAAATCACGTTCCCGAAGGTTTCATTCCATTTGGACTCCGTTTGATATTCCTTTTCTTCGAAGCCCTAAAACAGGCAAAAAACAACAATTCTGGGCTGGGCCTCCAGTTAATAGGTTAGTCCCAAAAATAATATAAAAGTGGATAATATAGCCCAATAATGTCCAAAATAGTAGATAATATAGCATGGAGCAATCAAAAATTATAGATACGTTGGAGACGTATCAGCAGTCACCGGAGAAGCCATCGCCTGTGTTCCACTTAATAAGGTCAGTCCCTGGGCATTTCTTTTAATCCTCTGATCACCTCCCTTGGGAAGCCAATCAGAGTCTCACGGGCTACTATCTATACACATGTGTATTTTGCGAATAAAACACAATTGCAGATATTACAGTACAAACCTCGAAGCCTCTTAGTAGGCTCGCAAAGGCCTCATTTAATCCGCTCTTTGTGGACAGGACCTTTTCAACCACCGTGCCCATCAAGGTACGGTGTTCCTCTGAGATGGACGCCTGTTGCAGCATGTTCGTTAGTGTATCCGGCGCCTCTGGGTCTCCAGAGGCTGCCCTAGGAGCATGGCAACCCTTTGAAGGGATCTGATTATTCGTATCCGGTTGTATACCGGATTGTTCAGGGCCTCCATTGTTGGTCCCCGGATCCTGGGCCACCAAAATATCACCTACGGGTAATGTCTTCATCATCCTTTGCGCCACCTGTTGGTCGGGGGAGACCCTCCGCGACGACACCTCGAAGTCATCCTCCCTATTGGGCGGAGAGGCTGGTGGAGGCGTCTCGCTTTCCACCATCTCGGGGAGAAGGTCCCCTAAAGAAGAGGATTGTTGCAAAAGACTACGTGTCGGGCTGCAAAAGAAAACATATATTCCAGGCATTACAAGAAAAGAACGGGATATGTTTAAAACACCCTTGTTCACTTACGATTTGACCTGAGGTTGGTCCTCGTCATGAGACTGTGCTTCAACACCCTCCAAGCCCGAGCCACCCAACTAAGGCATCTTGCCTCGCTTAGGAGCCTGTTTCTCCAAATCCTCGGAGGCGGCCCTTTTCTTCTCATGAGGGGAGGAGACAGTGGCCCCCCTTCACTTTTGTCTGCGGATGAGGGAATTTTTCCTCCGGACACAACGTCTGATGTACCCATGGAATGGGGGACATCTTTGGTTCTCCCCCTCTCCGTCTCGCCCTCCTCCACAGGCATCTGGTATGGTGCCAGGGCCAGCATCCTTGTTAGAACAGGATTCACGGGGCCTTCGGGAAGAGGGGCCGAGCACATAATTAGTTCTGCTTTCTTTATCCAGCCCTGGAAGACGATAACTTGCTCAGTACCATGTTACGGTATGCGTAATTACAAATGTTCGGGAGATGAGTGCTTACCGGGGTATCCGGACGGTTGCAGTTAAGGCCGGCGTCCTCAGTAGTGTCCGGCCAATGTTTTCGCTTCTCGAAAAACAACTTCCACATCCCTTCGTGCGTGGTGCCAAAGAAATGTTGGAGGGTTTGTGATCCTTCTGGATTAAACTCCCACATATGGCGAGACCTGCGCTGGCATGGCAGGATTCGGCGAACTAGCATCACTTGAATCACGTTGACAAGATCAATGTCTCTCTCAAGGAGGGTTCGGATGCGGCTTTGTAGAGTTTGCACTTCGTTAACTGATCCCCAGTCCAGCCCCTTGTTAACCCATGACGCAAGCTGTGGCGGAGGGCCGGAACAGAACGCATGTATAGCTACCCACTTAGTACTATGGGGTTCCGTGACATAAAACCACTCTCGCTGCCATTGGTTGGAGGTCTCGATGAAAGAGCCTTTAGGGCAGGGAGTGTTGGTAAGTTTGCTCACTACAGCACCACCACACTCTGTCTGTTCCCCGTCAATTACATTTGGCTTCATACTAAAGGTCTCAAGCCATAAGCCGAAGTGTGGGGGGATTCAGAGGAAAGCCTCGCATGTGATGATAAACACCGAGATGTGGAGGAAGGAGTTCGGAGCTACATTGTGAAAATGTAGTCCGTAATAAAACATTAGCCCCGGGACGAAGGGGTGAAGAGCAAACCCTAGTCCTCGAAGGAAGTGGGAGATGAATACGACCCTCTCACCGGATCTGGGGATCGGAATAATCTGGCCTTGAGCAGGAAGCCTGTGATGGACCTCCGCGGTCAGATATCTGGCCGCCCGAAGCTTTGCAATGTCCTCCTCTGTAACGGAGGAGGCCACCCATCGGCCTTGAGAACTGGGTCCAGACATGATGGGGAGGCTTGAAGCAATGAAGTTGAACCTTGGGTGCTAGAGCTCGAGGTTGGGAAGGCTGAGGAGAGGTTTGGCATAAACGAGATGGCCCTTGGTTCCTTTATAAAGGCAGCGGGTATTGAACGCCTCTTCCTAAGCCTAAGAACCTGCCTATTCCTAAGGAATCTTTCCTGCGGGATGGTTGGGTTAACCACACTCATATTGATGAAAATCCCGCAATAAGGGGACACGATCTCTGCTTCGATGAGACGTGCCAATAAAAACCGCACCCCGAAACATGGGACGGCGGGACGGGAAACGGTTCAAAATAATGACCGGGAAAGCGTGATGTCACATTACTAAAGTTGTCGAGCAGATTGGATTCATGAAATACTATACTCTCTATGGCTGTGTGTCGCAGATCCATACACGTTCGTTTCGTCCGAAGACTATCTTGGAGTTCGGAAGGAGGAACCCGCCTTGCAATGCCGAAGACAGATCTACGCACCGGATACCTTGTCATTGAAGCCAGGTTCATGGGCTACTGAGGGAATCCTGGACTAAGGGGTCCTCGAGCGTCCGGCCTTAGCCATGGGCCGGACTGATGGGCCGTGAAGATACGAAGATCGAAGACTGCACCCATATCCAAATGGGATTCTCCTTGGCGTGGAAGGCAAGCTTGGCGACCGAACATGTAGATTCCTTTCTTTGTAACCGAACTTGTGTAACCCTAGATCCTCCCGGTGTCTATATAAACCGGAGGACTTAGTCCGGATAGGAAGACTCATTATCATAACCATACAAGCTAGGCCTCTAGGGTTTAGCCATTACGATCTCGTGGTAGATCAACTCTTGTAACACTCATATTCATCAAGATCAATCAAGCAGGAAGCAGGGTATTACCTCAATAGAGAGGGCCCGAACCTGGGTAAACATCGTGTCCCCTGTCTCCTGTTACCATCGAACTTAGACGCACAGTTCAGGACCCCCCTACCCGAGATCCGCCGGTTTTGACACCGACACCCGGTACTCTGGAAAATACTCGATACACTTCGAAACCATTCCGGTGTCCTAATATAACCTTCCAATATATCAATCTTTATGTACCGACCATTTCAAGACTCCTTGTCATGTTCGTGATCTCATCTGGGACTCCGAACAACCTTCGGTAGATCAAATCACATAACTCATAATACAAATCATCATCGAACGTTAAGCATGAAGACCCTACGGGTTCGAGAACTTTGTAGACATGACCGAGACACATCTCCAATCAATAACCAATAGCGGAACCTGGATGCTCATATTGGCTCCTACATATTCTACGAAGATCTTGATGGGTCAAACCGCACAACAACATACGTTGTTCCCTTTGTCATCGGTATGGTAGTTGCCCGAGATTCGATCATCGGTGTCATCATACCTAGTTCAATATCGTTACCGGCAAGTCTCTTTAATCGTTCCATAATGCATCATCCCGCAACTAACTTATTAGTCACGTTGCTTGCAAGGCTTATAGTGATGTGCATTACCGAGAGGGCCCAGACATACCTCTCCGATACACGGAGTGACAAATCCTAATCTCGATCTATGCCAACCCAACAAACACCTTCGGAGACATCTGTAGAGAATCTTTATAATCACTCAATTACGTTGTGACGTTTGATAGCACACAAGGTGTTCCTCCGGTATTCGGGAGTTGCATAATCTCATAGTCAGAGGAACATGTATAAGTCATGATGAAAGCAATAGCAATAAAACTAAATGATCATTATGCTAAGCTAACGGATGGGTCTTGTCCATCACATCATTCTCTAATGATGTGATCCCGTTCATCAAATGACAACACATGTCTATGGTCAGGAAACATAACCATCTTTGATTAACGAGCTAGTCAAGTAGAGGCATACTAGAGACACTCTGTTTTGTCTATGTATTCACACATGTACTAAGTTTCCAGTTAATACAATTCTAGCATGAATAATAAACATTTATCATGATATAAGGAAATATAAATAACAACTTTATTATTGCCTCTAGGGCATATTTCCTTCAGTCCCCCACTTGCACTAGATTCACTAATCTAGTTCACATCGCCATGTGATTTAACACCAATAGTTCAAATCACCATGTGATTAGTTCACATCACCATGTGACTAATATCCAAAGGGTTTTACTACAGTCAATAATCTAGTTCACATCGCTATGTGATTAACACCCAAAGAGTACTAAGGTGTGATCATGTTTTGCTTGTGAGAGAAGCTTAGTCAATGGGTGTGTCGCATTCAGATCCGTATGTATTTTGCAAATTTCTATTTCTACAATACTCTGCACAGAGCTAATCTAGATAATTGCTCCCACTTTCAATGTGTATCTGGATTGAGACTTAGAGTCATCCAGATCGGTGTCAAAGCTTGCATCGACGTAACTCTTTACGACGAACTCTTTATCACCTCCATAACCGAAAAATATCTCCTTAGTCTTCTAAGGATAATTTTGACCGATGTCCAGTGATCTACTCCTGGATTACTATTGTACCCCTTTGCCAAACTCATGGAAAGGTACACAATAGGTCTGGTACATAGCTTAGCATACTTTATAGAATCTATGGCTGAGGCATAGGGAATGACTTTCATCCTCTTTCTATTTTCTGCTGTGGTTGGGTTTTGAGTCTTACTCAACTTTACACCTTGCAATACAGGCAAGAACTTCTTTCTTTGACTTGTTCCATTGTGAACTACTTCAAAATCTTGTCAAGGTATGTACTCATTAAAAAATCTTATCAAGTGTCTTGATCTATCTCTATAGATCTTGATGCTCAATATGTAACCAGCTTCACCGAGGAATTTCTTTGAAAAAACTCCTTTCAAACACTCCTTTATGCTTTCCAGAAAATTCTACATCATTTCCGATCAACAATATGTCATTCACATATACTCATCAGAAAGGCTGTAGTGATCCCACTCACTTTCTTGTAAATACAGGCTTCACCGCAAGTCTGTATAAAACTATATGCTTTGATCAACTTATCAAAGCATATATTCCAACTCCGAGATGCTTGCACCAGTCCATAGATGGATCGCTGGAGCTTGCACATTTTGTTAGCACCTTTAGGATTGACAAAACCTTCAGGTTGTATCATATACAACTCTTCTTTAATAAATCCATTAAGGAATGCAGTTTTGATATCCATTTGTCAGATTTCATAAAGTGTGGCAATTGCTAACATGATTCAGATAGACTTTAAACATCAATACGAGTGAGAAAATCTCATCGTAGTCAACATCTTGAAATTGTCAAAAACCGTTTTCGACAAGTCGAGCTTTGTAGATAGTAACACTACTATCAGCGTCCGTCTTCCTCTTGAAGATCCATTTATTCTCAATGGCTTGCCGATCATTGGGCAAGTCCACCAAAGTCCACACTTTGTTCTCATACATGGATTCTATCTCAGATTTCATGGCCTCAAGCCATCTGTCGGAATCTGGGCTCATCATCGCTTCCTCATAGTTCGTAGGTTCATCATGGTCTAGTAACATGACTTCTAGAACAGGATTACCGTACCACTCTGGTGCGGATCGTACTCTGGTTGACCTACGATGTTTGGTAGTAACTTGATCTGAAGTTTCATGATCATCATCATTAGCTTCCTCACTAATTGGTGTAGGAATCACTGAAACTGATTTCTGTGATGAACTACTTTCCAATTCGGGAGAAGATACAACTACCTCATCAAGTTCTACTTTCCTCCCACTCACTTCTTTCGAGAGAAACTCCTTATCTAGAAAGGATCCATTCTTAGCAACAAAGATCTTGCCTCCGGATCTGTGATAGAAGGTGCACCCAACAGTTTCTTTTGGGTATTCTATGAAGGCGCACTTCTCCAATTTGGGTTCGAGCTTATCAGGTTGAAGCTTTTTCATATAAGCATCGCAGCCCCAAACTTTAAGAAACGATAGCTTAGGTTTCTTGCTAAACCACAATTCATATGGTGTCATCTCAACGGATTTTAGATGGTGCCCTATTTAACGTGAATGCAGTTGTCTCTAATGCATAACCCCAAAATGATAGTGGTAAATTGGTAAGAGACATCATAGATTGCACCATATCCAATAAAGTACGGTTACGACGTTCGGACACACCATTATGCTATGGTGTTCCAGGTGGCATGAATTTGTGAAATCGTTCCACATTGTTTATTTGAAGGTCAAACTCGTAACTCAAATATTTGCCTTCGCGATCAGATCGTAGAAACTTTATTTTCTTGTTACGATGATTCTCCACTTCACTCTGAAATTCTTTGAACTTTTCAAATGTTTCAGACTTATGTTTCATTAAGTAGATATACCCATATCTGTTCAAATCATCTGTGGAGGTCAGAAAATAATGATACCACATACATCAGTATGTATTATTTCCAATAAGTCAGTGGCTCGCTCCATTGTTCCGGAGAATGGAGTCTTAGTCATCTTGCCCATGAGGCATGGTTCGCAAGCATCAAATGATTCATAATCAAGTGATTACAAAAGTCCATCTGCATGGAGTTTCTTCATGCGCTTTACACCAATATGACCTAAACGGCAGTGCCACTAGTATGTTGCACTATCATTATCAAATTTGCATCTTTTGGCATCAATATTATGAATATGTGTATCACTACGATCGAGATTCAGTAAACCATTTATATTAAGTGTATGACCATAGAAGGTTTTATTCATGTAAACAGAACAACAATTATTCTTCGATTTAAATGAATAACCGTATTGCAATAAACATGACCCAATCATATTCATGCTCAACGCAAACACAAAATAACATTTATTTTAGGTTCAACACTAATCCCGAAGGTAAAAGGAGTGTGCGATGGTGATCTTATCAACCTTGGAATCATTTCCAATACACATTGTCACCTCGTCCTTAACTAGTCTCTGTTTATCTTGCAACTCCTGTTTTCGAGTTACTACTCTTAGCAACTGAACTAGTATCAAATATCGAGGGGTTACTATAAACACTAGTAAAGTACACATCAATAACATGTATATCAAGTATACCTTTGTTCACTTTGCCATCCTTCTTATCCGCCAAGTATCTAGGGCAGTTCCACTTCCAGTGACCATTTCCTTTGCAGTAGAAGCACCCAGTTTCAGGATTGGGTCTAGCTTTGGGCTTCTTCATGGGAGTGGCAACTCACTTGACATTCTTCTTGAAGTTCCCTTTTTTTCCTTTGACCTTTTACTTAAAACTAGTGGTCTTGTCAAACATCAACACTTGATGCTTTTCTTGGTTTCTACCTTCACCGATTTCAGCATCGCGAAGAGTTCAGGAATCGTTTTCGTCATCCCTTACATATTATAGTTCATCACGAAGTTCGAGTAACTTGGTGATAGTGACTAGAGAACTCTGTCAATCACTATCTTATCTGGAAGATTAACTCCCACTTGATTCAAGTGATTGTAGTACTCAAACATTCTAAGCACATGCTCACTGGTTGGGCTATTCTCCTCCATCTTGTAGGCAAAGTACTTGTCAGAGGTCTCATACCTCTCGACACGGGCATGAGTCTGAAATACCAATTTCAACTCTTGGAACATCTCATATGCTCCGTGGTGTTCAAAACATTTTTGAAGTCCCAGTTCTAAGCCGTAAAGCATGGCGCACTAAACTATCAAGTAGTCATCATACCGAGCTTGCCAAATGTTCATAACGTCTGTATCTGCTCCTGCAATAGGTCCGTCACCTAGCGGTGCATCAAGGACATAATTCTTCTGTGCAGCAATGAGGATAGTCCTCAGATCACGGATCCAGTCCGCATCATTGCTACTATCATCTTTCAACTTAGTTTCTCTTAGGAACATATCATAAATAAAACGGGGAAGCTATATGCGAGCAATTGATCTACAACATAGATATGCAAATACTATCAGGACTAAGTTCATGATAAGTTTAAGTTCAATTAATCATATTACTTAAGACATCCCTCTAGTCATCTAAATGATCACGTGATCCATATCAACTAAACCATGTCCGATCATCACGTGAGATGGAGTAGCTTTCAATGGTGAACATCACTTTGTTGATTGCTACCTCTTGAGCATGCATTGGTTTTCCCTTGAAGAGGAAAGGGTGACGCAGCAAAATAGTGTAAGTATTTCCCTTAGTTTTTGAGAACCAAGGTATCAATCCAGTAGGAGGTAACATGCAAGTCCCTAGTACCTGCACAAACAAACAAGAACCTCGCAACCAACGCGATAAAGGGGTTGTCAATCCCTTCACGGTCACTTACAAAAGTGAGATCTGATAGAGATAATGAGATAAATATTTTTTGGTATTTTTATTGTATAGATTGGAAAATAAAAATTGCAAAATAAACAAAGATAGAAATAGCAAGTGGATAGGAAAATAATATGATGGAAGATAGACCCGGGGGCCATAGGTTTCACTAGTGGCTTCTCTTCAGATTGCAAATTCTACGGTGGGTGAACAAATTACTATCGAGCAATTGATAGAAAAGCGCATAGTTATGAGAATATCTAGGAATGATCATGTATATAGGCATCACGTCCGCGACAAGTAGACCGAAATGATTCTGCATCTACTACTTTTACTCCACACATCGACCGCTATCCAGCATGCATCTAGAGTATTAAGTTCATAAGAACAGAGTAACGCATTAGGCAAGATGACATGATGTAGAGGGATAAACTCAACCAATATGATATAAACCCCATATTTTTATCCTCGATGGCAAAAGTACAATACATGCCTTGCTGCCCCTGCTGTCACTAGGAAAGGACACCGCAAGATTGAACCCAAAGCTAAGCACTTCTCTCATTGCAAGAAAGATCAATCTAGTAGGACAAACCAAACTAATAATTCGAAGAGACTTGCAAAGATATTAAATAATGCATAAAAGAATTCAGAGAAGAATCAAATATTGTTCACAGATAATCTTGATCATAAACCCACAATTCATCGAATCTCGACAAACACACCGCAAAAAGAATTACATCGAATAGATCTCCAAGAGAATCGAGGAGAACTCTGTATTGAGATCCAAAGAGAGAGAAGAAGTCATCTAGCTAATAACTATGGACCCGAAGGTCTGCGGTAAACTACTCACACATCATCGGAGAGGCCATGGTGTTGATGTAGAAGCCCTCTATGATCGATTCCCCCTCCGACGGAGCACCGGAAAAGGCCCCAAGATGGAATTTCATGGGTACAAAAGGTTGCGGCGGTGGAAATAGGGTTTAGTGGTGCTCTCGGATGTTTTCGGGGTATATAAGTATATATAGGCGAAAGAAGTAGGTTGGTGGAGCCACGATGGGCCCACGAGGGTGGGGGCGCGCCTGGCCCCCCTGGGAGCGCCCTCCTACCTCGTGGCCGCCTCATTTCTTCCTTGACGTCCACTCCAAGTCTCCTGGGTTGTGTTTGTTCCAAAAATAACTCCCCCGAAGGTTTCATTCCGTTTGGATTCCGTTTGATATTCCTTTTCTGTGAAACACTAAAATAGGCAAAAAAAACAGCAATTTGCATTGGGCCTTTGATTAGTAGGTTAGTACCAAAAATAATATAAAAAGGTATATTAAAGGCCATTAAACATCCAAAAAAGATAATATAATAACATGGAACATTCAAAAATTATAGATACGTTGGAGACGTATCAAGCATCCCCAAGCTTAATTCCTGCTCGTCCTCGAGTAGGTAAATGATAAAAACAGATTTTTTTTGATGTGGAATGCTACCTAGCATAATTATCAATGTAATTTTCTTTATTGTGGCATGAATGTCCAGATCCGAAAGATTCAAGACAAAAGTTTAATATTGACATAAAAATAATAATAGTTCAAGCATACTAACAAAGCAATCATGTCTTCTGAAAATAACATGGCCAAAGAAAGTTACCGTATAAAATCATATAGTCTGGCTATGCTCTATCTTCATCACATAAAGTATTTAATCATGCACAGCCCCGATGACAAGCCAAGCAATTGTTTCATACTTTTGATGTTCTCAAACTTTTTCAATCTTCATGCAATACATGAGCGTGGGCCATGGACATAGCACTATAGGTGGAATAGAATGGTGATTGTGGAGAAGACAAAAAGGAGAAGATAGTCTCACATCAACTAGGCGTATCAACGGGCTATGGAAATGCCCATCAATAGATATCAATGTGAGTGAGTAGGGATTGCCATGCAACGGATGCACTAGAGCTATACGTGTATGAAAGCTCAACAAAAGAAACTAAGTGGGTGTGCATCCAACTTGCTTGCTCACGAAGACCTAGGGCATTTTGAGGAAGCCCATCATAGGAATATACAAGCCAAGTTCTATAATGAAAAATTCCCACTAGTATATTGATGTAGGGTGGAACCCTAGATGGCCGATCTTTCAAGAAAGGAGCGGCTCACGCGAAGAACACGAAGAACACGAGGGAAATCACGAGGGGAAACACAAGGGGAAACATGAGAGAATCACTCAAACCAACAAGAACGATCACACATGTGCTAGATCCTGGAAACACAAAGAAATACACGATCCAAATCCAACAAGGGACGATACAAAGGGTAGCCGGTTCTTCTCCGTGAGGTGGTATTGAATCCACAAGGGGATCTTCCCATAAAGGTGTCTTGAATCCAAGGTGGATCTTCTCCGAAGAGGGGCCGCGGTCTCTCTCAAGGAGTAGATCCAATATGGATGAGCAAAGCTCTATCTCACAAATGAGCTAACACAACACTAACCCTAACTAGGAGGAGGGGGTCTATATATAGTGCTAGCCCATGAAGGGGTAAGTGAGAGGGGGGATACATGGGACCTTGGCCCGTTCACTATGCGCAGACAGGCGCCGGATGTCCGGGCTGGGGGCCGGATGTCCGGGTTGGAGTGGCCGATTCTTCTTCTCTCTGGATAGCCTGCGCCGGATTTCTGGGCTAGTGCCAGATGTCCGGGGGTCGGCCGGATGTCCGGCCGCTGTAGAGTCGCCTGGCGTCCGTCTCTCTCTGGTCTTCCTCTGGTTGGTGGCGTCGGATGTCTGGGCTCCTGCCGGATGTCCGACCACTATAGCTTCATGGCGACTCCACTTGAGGCACTTCACGCTCCGCTTCCGTGTGGACTTGGCGTGTGTCTCGAGCATCTCCATGGTCATCTCCTCGGTTCCTAAGCACACGTAGTGTCTTTGCATTATGTAGCAATGATAACCCACAAGTATAGGGGATCAATTGTAGCCTCTTTCGATAAGTAAGAGTGTCGAACCCAATGAGGAGCTAAAGGTAGAACAAATATTCCCTCAAGTTCTGTCGACCACCGATACAACTCTACGCACGCTTGACGTTCGCTTTACCTAGAACAAGTATGAAACTAGAAGTAGTTTGTAGGTGTTTTTGGGTAAGCTTGCAAGAAAGTAAAGAACATGAAAATAAAAGCTAGGGGCTGTTTAGATAAAGACACAACTAAATTAGTTTTAGTAGAGAGCTTTTGTCAACAAGAAGGTTATTTGTCCCTAGGCAATCGATAACTAGAGCGGTAATCATTATTGCAATTTTATTTGAGGGAGAGGCATAAGCTAACATACTTTCTCTACTTGGATCATATGCACTTATGATTGGAACTCTAGCAAGCATCCGCAACTACTAAAGATTCATTAAGGTAAAACCCAACCATAGAATTAAAGTATCAAGTCCCCTTTATCCCATACACAAACAACCTACTTACTCGGGTCTGTGCTTCTGTCACTCACGCCACCCACCATAAGCAAATCATGAACATATTGCAAACCCTACAGCGGGAATCCCTCACGCTTGTGCAACATGGAGAGCACCATAGGACGTCACCAATAATAAAACATACAACTCAAACCAATCACGATCATCAAATAGCCATTAGGACAAAACAGATCTACTCAAACATCATAGGATAGCCATACATCATAGGGAAATAATATATAGCGTTGAGCACCATGTTTAAGTAGAGATTATAGCGGGTAAGAGAGAGGTTACACCACTGCATAGAGGGGGGAAGAGTTGATGATGATGGTGGTGAAGTTGTTGGTGAAGATAGCGGTGATGATGATGGCCCTCGGTGGCACTCCGGTGCCACCGGAAGCGAGGGGGGAGAGCCCTCCTTCTTCTTCTTCTTCCTTGACCTCCTCCCTAGATGGGAGAATGGTTTCCCCTCTGGTCCTTGGCTCCCATGGCGTGGGAGGGGCGAGAGCCCCTCCGAGATTGGACCTATCTCTCTATCTCTCTCTGGTTCTGCGTTCTCTTCTGGCTCTGTTTCACCGTTTCATATATATATATGGAGATCCGTAACTCCGATTGGCCTGAAACCTTTGCCGTGATTTTTTTTCTGAATATTAGCTTTCTTGCGGCAAAAGAAGAGCGTCAACCGCCTTATGGTGGGCTCACGAGGGTAGGGGCGCGCCCTAGGGGGGGCACCCCCTGCCTCGAGACCACCTCGGGCACTGGTTCGCGTTGATTTTCCTTCCGAATTTTCCATATTTTCCAAAAATAAGCTCCGTCCGTTTTTATCCCGTTTGGACTCCGTTTGATATGGATATTCTGCGAAACCAAAAACATGCAACAGACAGGAACTGGCACTGGGCACTGGATCAATATGTTAGTCCCAAAAATAATATAAAAATTTGCCAAAAAGTGTATGAAAGTTGAATAATATTGGCATGGAACAATCAAAAATTATAGATACGACAGAGACGTATCAAGCAACCATGTATTGCATGAATGGAAAGCGGAAGCATCTAGGAGCGGGTTCACCTTGTGTCCAATGGTGAATTGTCGAGGTCTCATCGTACTTGGGGCTTGGGGAGTAGTCGTACTGTTCATGGGGATGATCGTGGGATGCTCTGCATCATCTCCCCTCCCCTGGGAAAGATTCGACCTCGGATCGTGATCCTCATCACCATGGAAACGGTTGTTGTGGACGGACTTGTAGTTGGACGAAGAGGAATACATGGCGCAATCCAAGTACTCCAAAGTGTCGCCGGAGTGGTATACATGCAAAAAGAGCAAACACAAACGACACTCGGGAATACAATGGTTAGAGCACACAAAGTGTCCATCATGTAAGAATGAGTCCGTGTGGCAAGATTGTTCATGACAAAGCGCATGAAGCTTATCAAGATGATATAGAATGATATGCAAAGCATTCATGGGAGCAAAAGAATTCGATGTATGCACAAAGGTATTGTGGATGTGATCAATGCAACCATTTTGCAAAATGATGTCATAATGGGACGGTGTATCAAAAGCATGAACATGGTAATTGGTGCTCAATGTGACTATGTGATCATGCAATTGATGGTAGGCAATATGATGATGATGTATGAATATGCCATCAAGAAAGATCACAACAAATTTGCTAAGAAAGTGCACAAGCTCATATATCATGGATGACATAGAAATACAAGATGCAACAAGGCAATCATAATGTGATTCAATCCATGCATAAGGTGCAAATTTGTTATGGGTGTTGTTGTACCATAGCTCGATGTCATGGCACTCCTCAACTTGAAGGTGCATAGGGTCCATCTCCAATGTCGGTCCTCCATCCAATATATGTATCCTTTAGACAAGAAGAAGGAAACAACAATGAAAGTATGGCCCATCCAATATGCATATGTAAAGATGGCTCAAAGGGAAGGAGTTCACCTTTATGAGGATGTCGAGAATGTTGGTGTTGCACATCATATATGCCTTCACATAACCAATATGTCTCATGATGGAAATGCCTTGAGAATCCTTCAAAATGAAAGAACAGGACAAACACTCGGAAAAACAAATGAGGTTAGCGGAAATGCAAAACCTATCATTCGTGTGGTAAGATACCCAACAAGTGTATGCATCATGCTCATCATAAGAAAGGACAAGGGAACATTTCATAGTATGGAGGCATATGATGTGAGAACAACCAAATACAATAGGCTCAATCAAACAAGCATGCATCACAAGTAATATGTCCAAGTCTCCACGATCAATAAGCATAGATGCAACAATTGGAGGCAAGCGACAATAAAGAAGGTATATCATGTGAGAGGCATGAACATAAATGTCATCAACCCAAGAAAGCGAGTAATAGTGGAACATGGGTGATGCGACAAAGCAAGCAATCATAGTGATCAAGTGGTGCAAGCTAGTAGTGTAAAGATGCAATGTACTAGAGGTAATCATGTCAAGCATGTCATGGCTGCAAATAGTGTGCATGAATAATTGACATGACATAGCACAAGCATAAAAGGAGGATCTGAGCAAAGTATTATCAATGTATTGGTGAGAGGCCATATGTAAATAGGAATGGGACATCATGACTCTCCCAACACAACAAGCAACAATAGCATGAGGCACATGATAAACATGGCAATAGCAACAAGGATCTCCACCAAGCATGCAAATACACATAGGAGTATCATGATGGTGAATCATGGGTAGATGCAAGCAAGGGTCACAATTGCATGGCAAAATCATGTAAAGATGCATAACATGCAAAGTGAACAAGATACAATGGGCATAAAGTAACACGTGATATATAGCCCATAGCCGTGTGAGAGGCAAGTAAAAGAGATGCGCGCAGTCGTTGCGCAAAGAGAACGGTGGGAAGGATAGTTCACGGGATCCCAAGTCATATTTGCTCTCAAGAGCTCATTTTGTCAACTCATGGGATTGTGAGGTTGACGATTGTTCATGAGTACCTAAACAAAACAAAGAGAAAGGGAAAATTGTGTGTGTGTGGTATATGTACACATCATCCATCATGATGTGCACGTGCTTGTGTCGGTTAGCACAAAATATCCAAGGGTCAAATAAATGAGATGCGTGATATAGAAAAATTTCATCCATCATGATAGGTTTGTTGTTATGTATAGAATAATGGAGACTCAAATTGTGTAATGCATAACGAGAAATATCTAGAACATTGTTATTCATGGAATGCATATGGTGCAAGCAATTATGGGAGTCATGCAAAGTATGGAATGCATCAAAATATCCTAATATGTATGAGGAAACTATGGGGGTCTCCTCACGATAATTAATGGAAACATCACATGGAGAATATTAACAACATTCAAAACAATGCATATTTGGAACATTGTGATCATGGCATGGCATAGTAGATGAATTGCGCAAATCATGTAAAGGAAACATGGCAATATCATCATATGAAAAACAAAAGCCAATGACCATCATCTCGTCATCTATGCCATAAGTGCAAATGGGATTGATTTTAATGGGGCATTCATAGTTACTATGTTGAGATTGAAATGATGCAATATGGGAGATCTCACTCATAGCATATGACAAGTTTAAAGGGTTGTCGAACATTATGTGACCAAAAGAATTTTCACATGATATCCTATTGGGGAACGTAGCAATAATTCAAAATTTTCCTACGTGTCACCAAGATCTATCTATGGAGTCATCTAGCAACGAGGGAGGAGTGGATCTACATACCCTTGTAGATCGCGCGGGGAAGCGTTCAAGAGAACGGGGTTGATGGAGTCGTACTCGTCGTGATCCAAATCACCGATGATCCTAGCGCCGAACGGACGGCACCTCCGCGTTCAACACACGTATGGAGCAGCGACATCTCCTCCTTCTTGATCCAGCAAGGGGGAAGGAGAGGTTGATGGAGATCCAGCAGCACGACGGCGTGGTGGTGGAAGTAGCGGGATTCCAACAGGGCTTCGCCAAGCGCTGTGGGAGGAGGGAGATGTGTCATGGGAGGGAGAGGGAGGCGCCAGGGCTCAGATGTCGCTGCCCTCCCTTTCCCCCACTATATATAGGGCCAAGGGAGAGGGGGGGCGCAGCCTTGGCCCTTCCTCCAAGGAAGGGTGCGGCCAAGGGAGGAGTCCATCCTCCCCAAGGCACCTAGGAGGTGCCTTCCCCTTCTAGGACTCTTCCTTTCCCTCTTCTCTTGGCGCATGGGCCTCTTGGGGCTGGTGCCCTTGGCCCATATAGGCCAAGGCGCACACCCCTACATCCCATGTGGCCCCCCGGGGCAGGTGGACCCCCTTGGTGGACCCCCGGACCCCTTTCGGCACTCCCGGTACAATACCGATAATGCGCGAAACTTTTCCGGCGACCAAAACAAGACTTCCCATATATAAATCTTTACCTCCGGACCATTCCGGAACTCCTCGTGACGTCCGGGATCTCATCCGGGACTCCGAACAACTTTCGAGTTACCGCATACTAATATCTCTATAACCCTAGTGTCACCGAACCTTAAGTGTGTAGACCCTACGGGTTCGGGAGACATGCAGACATGACCGAGATGACTCTCCGGTCAATAACCAACAGCGGGATCTGGATACCCATGTTGGCTCCCACATGTTCCACGATGATCTCATCGGATGAACCACAATGTCAAGGACTTAATCAATCCCGTATACAATTCCCTTTGTCTATCGGTACAATACTTGCCCGAGATTCGATCGTCGGTATCCCGATACCTTGTTCAATCTCGTTACCGGCAAGTCTCTTTACTAGTTCCGTAACACATCATCCCGTGATCAACTCCTTGATCACATTGTGCACATTATGATGATGTCCTACCGAGTGGGCCCAGAGATACCTCTCCGTCACACGGAGTGACAAATCCCAGTCTCGATTCGTGCCAACCCAACAGACACTTTCGGAGATACCCGTAGTGCACCTTTATAGTCACCCAGTTACGTTGTGACGTTTGGCACACCCAAAGTATTCCTATGGTATCCAGGAGTTACACAATCTAATGGTCTAAGGAAATGATACTTGACATTAGAAAAGCTTTAGCATACGAACTACATGATCTTGTGCTAGGCTTAGGATTGGGTCTTGTCCATCACATCATTCTCCTAATGATGTGATCCCGTTATCAACGACATCCAATGTCCATGGTTAGGAAACCGTAACCATCTATTGATCAACGAGCTAGTCAACTAGAGGCTTACTAGGGACATGGTGTTGTCTATGTATTCACACATGTATCTGAGTTTCCTATCAATACAATTCTAGCATGGATAATAAATGATTATCATGAACAAGGAAATATAATAATAATCAATTTATTATTGCCTCTAGGGCATATTTCCAACAGTCTCCCACTTGCACTAGAGTCAATAATCCAGTTCACATCGCTATGTGACTAACACTCAAGGTCACATCCCCATGTGACTAACACCCAAAGAGTTTACTAGAGTCAATAATCTAGTTCACATTACCATGTGATTAACACTCGATGAGTTCTGGGTTTGATCATGTTATGCTTGTGAGAGATGTTATAGTCAACGGGTCTGAATCTTTCAGATCCGTATGTACTTCGCAAATTTTTATGTCATCTTGTAGATGCAACTACTACGCTACATTTGGAGCTATTCCAAATAACTGTTCTACTATATGAATCCAGTTTACTACTCAGAATAATCTGGATTAGTGTCAAAGTTTGCATCGGCGTAACCCTTTACGACGAACTCTTTTACCACCTCCATAATCGAGAAAATTCCTTAGTCCACTAGTTACTAAGGATAACTTTGACCGCTGTCTTGTGATCCATTCTTGGATCACTCTTGTACCCCTTGACTGACTCATGGCAAGGCACATTTCAGGTGCGGTACACAACATAGCATACTGTAGGGCCTATGTCTTAAGCATAGGGGACGACCTTCGTCCTTTCTCTCTATTCTGCCATGGTCGAGCTTTAAGTCTTAACTTCATACCTTACAACTCAGGCAAGAACTCCTTCTTTGACTGATCCATCTTGAACACCTTCAAGATCATGTCAAGGTATGTGTTCATTTGAAAGTACCATTAAGCGTTTTGATCTATCCTTATAGATCTTGATGCTCAATGTTCAAGTAGCTTAATCCAGGCTTTCCATTGAAAAACACTTTCCAAATAACCCTATATGCTTTCCAGAAATTCTACGTCATTTCTGATCAACAATATGTCAACAACATATATTCATCAGAAATTCTATAGTGCTCCCACTCACTTCTTTGGAAATACAAGTTTCTCATAAACTTTGTATACACCCAAAATCTTTGATCATCTCATCAAAGCATACATTCCAACTCCGAGATGCTTACTCCAGTCCTCAGAAGGATTGCTGGAGCTTTGCATACTTATTAGCATCTTTCAGGATTGACAAAACCTTCCGGTTGTATCACATACAACCTTTCCTCAAGAAAATCGTCGAGGAAACAATGTTTTGACATCCTATCTGCAATATTTCATAAATAATGTAGTAATCACTAATATAATTCCAACAGACTCTTAGCATCGCTACGAGTGAGAAAGTCTCACCGTAGTCAACTCCTTGAACTTGTCGGGAAACTTCTTAACGACAAGTCGAGCTTTCTTAATGGTGACATTTACCATCATTGTCCGTCTTCCTTTTAAAATCCATCTGCACTCAACAGCCTTACGACCATCGAGCTGTTCTGCCAAAGTCTACACTTTGTTTTCGTACATGGATCCTCTCTCGGATTTTATGGCCTTGAGCCATTTATCAGAATCCGGGCCCACCATCGCTTCTCCATAGCTCGTAGGTTCATTGTTGTCTAGCAACATGACTTCCAAGACAGGATTACGTACCACTCTGAAGTAGTACGCATCCTTGTCATCCCACGAGGTTTGGTAGTGACTTGATCTGAAGTTTCATGATCACTATCATAAGCTTCCACTTCAATTGGTGTAGGTGCCATAGGAACAACTCCCTGTGCCCTGTCACACACTAGTTGAAGAGACGGTTCAATAACCTCATCAAGTCTCCACCATCCTCCCACTCAATTCTTTCGAGAGAAACTTTTCCTCGAGAAAGGACCCGATTCTAGAAACAATCCCTTATTGCTTTCGAATCTGAGACAGGAGGTATACCCAACTGTTTTGGGTGTCCTATGAAGATGCATTTATCCGCTTTGGGTTCGAGCTTATCAGCCTGAAACTTTTCACATAAGCGTCGCAGCCTCAAACTTTTAAGAAATGACAGCTTAGGTTTCTCTAAACCATAGTTCATACGGTGTCATCTCATCGGAATTACGTGGTGCCCTATTTAAAGTGAATGTGGTTGTCTCTAATGCCTAACCCATAAACTATCGTGGTAATTCGATAAGATACATCATGGTATGCATCATATCCAATAGGGTGCAGTTATGATGTTCGGACACACCATCACACTATGGTGTTCCAGGCTGTATTAGTTGTGAAACAATCTCCACAATGTCTTAATTCTATGCCAAACTCGTAATTCAGATATTCATCTCTATGATCATATCATAGATATTTTATCCTCTTGTCACGACGATCTTTTAACTTCACCCTGAAATTACTTGAACCTTTCAATAATTCAGACTCGTGATTCATCAAGTAAATATACTCAACATCTACTCAAATCATCTGTGAAGTAAGAACATAACGATATCCACTACATGCCTCAGCACTCATTGGACTGCACACATCAAAATGTATTACTTCCAACAAGTTGCTTTCTAGTTCCATTTTACTGAAAACGAGGCTTTCAGTCATCTTGCCCATGTGGTATGATTTGCATGTCTCAAGTGCTTCAAAATCAAGTGAGTCCAAACGGTTCATTTGCATGGAGTTTCTTCATGCATATACACCAATAGACATGGTTCGCATGCCTCAAACTTTTCAAAAACGAGTGAGCCCAAAGATCCATCAACATGGAGCTTCTTCATGCGTTTTATACCGATATGACTTACGTGGCAGTGCCACAAGTAGGTGGTACTATCATTACTATCTTTTGACATGAACATGTGTATCACTACGATCGAGATTCAATAAACTATTCATTTCAGGTGTAAGACCATTGAAGGTATTATTCAAATAAACAGAGTAACCATTATTCTCTTTAAATGAATAACCGTATTGCGATAGACATAATCCAATCATGTCTATGCTCAACGCAAACACCAATCTCAATGGTAGAGGGAGCGTACGATATTTGATCAACCTTGAAAATACTTCCAACACATATCGTCATCTCACCTTTAGCTAGTCTCCGTTTATTCCGTAGCTTTTATTTCGAGTTACTAACACTTAGCAACCGAACCGGTATCTAATACCCTGGTGCTACTAGGAGTACTAGTAAAGTACACATTAACATAATACATCCAATATACTTCTATCGACCTTGCCAACCTTCTTATCTACCAAGTATCTAGGGTAATTCTGCTCCAGTGGCTGTTCCCTTTATTACAGAAGCACTTAGTCTCGGGTTTGGGTTCAACCTTGGGTTTCTTCACTAGAGCAGCAGCTGATTTGCCGTTTCATGAAGCATCCCTTTTTGCCCTTGCCCTTCTTGAAACTAGTGGTTTCACCAACCATCAACAATTGATGCTCCTTCTTGATCTCTACTTTTGTGGTGTCAAACATCGCGAATATCTCAAGGATCATCATATATGTCCCTGATATATTATAGTTCATCACGAAGCTCAAGCAGCTTGGTGGTAATGACTTCGGAGAACCATCACTATCTCATCTGGAAGATCAACTCCCACTCGATTCAAATGATTGTTGTACTCAGACAATCTGAGCACAAGCTCAACAATTGAGCTTTTCTCCCTTAGTTTGCAGGCTAAGAAAATCGTCGGAGGTCTTATACCTCTTGACGTGGGCACGAGCCTGAAATCCCAATTTCAGTCCTTGGAACATCTCATATGTTCTGCGATGTTTCAAAAACGTCTTCGGTGCCTCAACTCTAAGCTGTTTAACTGAACTATCACGTAGTTATCAAAATGTGTATGTCAGATGTTTGCAACATCCACAGACAACGTTCGAGGTTCAGCACACTGAGCGGTGCATTAAGGACATAAGCCTTCTATGAAGCAATGAGGACAATCCTCAGTTTACGGACCTAGTCCGCATAATTGCTACTATCAACTTTCAACTAAATTTTCTCTAGGAACATATCTAAACAGTAGAACTGAAGCGCGAGCTACGACATAATTTGCGAAGATCTTTTGACTACGTTCAGGATAATTAAGTTCATCTTATGAAATCCCACTCAAATAGATATCCCTCTAGTCATCTAAGTGATTACATGATCCGAGTCAACTAGGCCATGTCCGATCATCACGTGAGACGGACTAGTCAACATCGGTGAACATCTTCATGTTGATCGTATCTTCTATACGACTCATGCTCGACCTTTCGGTCTCTTGTGTTCCGAGGCCATGTCTATACATGCTAGGCTCGTCAAGTTAACCTAAGTGTTTCACATGTGTTCTGAGGCCATGTCTATACATGCTAGGCTCGTCAACACCCGTTGTATTCGAACGTAAGAATCTATCACACCCGATCATCACGTAGTGCTTCGAAACGATGAACTTTCGCAACGGTGCACAGTTAGGGGGAACACCTTCTTGAAATTTTAGTGAGGGATCATCTTATTTACTACCGTCGTTCTAAGCAAATAAGATGTATAAACATGATAAACATCACATGCAATCAAATAGTGACATGATATGGCCAATATCATATTGCTCCTTTTGATCTTCATCTTCGGGGCTCCATGATCATCATCGTCACCGGCATGACACCATGATCTCCATCATCATGATCTCCATCATCGTGTCTTCATGAAGTTGTCTCGCCAACTATTACTTCTACTACTATAGCTAACGGTTAGCAATAAAGTAAAGTAATTACATGACGTTTATGTTGACACGCATGTCATAAATAAATTAAGACAACTCCTATGGCTCCTGCCGGTTGTCATACTCATCGACATGCAAGTCATGATTCCTATTACAAGAACATGATCATCTCATACATCACATATATCATTCATCACATCCTTTTGCCATATCACATCACATAGCATACCCTGCAAAAACAAGTTAGACGTCCTCTAATTGTTGTTTGCATGTTTTACGTGGCTGCTATGGGTTTCTAGCAAGAACGTTTCTTACCTACGCAAAAACCACAACGTGATATGCCAATTGCTATTTACCCTTCATAAGGACCCTTTTCATCGAATCCGATCCGACTAAAGTGGGAGAGACAGACACCCGCTAGCCACCTTATGCAACTAGTGCATGTCAGTCGGTGGAACCAGTCTCATGTAAGAGTACGTGTAAGGTCGGTCCGGGCCGCTTCATCCCACAATGCCACCGAATCAAGATTGGACTAGTAACGGTAAGCATATTGAACAAAATCAACGCCCACAACTACTTTGTGTTCTACTCGTGCATAGAAACTACGCATAGACCTAGCTCAAGATGCCACTGTTGGGGAACATAGCAATAATTCAAAATTTTCCTACGTGTCACCAAGATCTATCTATGGAGTCATCTAGCAATGAGGGAGGAGTGGATCTACATACCCTTGTAGATCGCACGCGGAAGCGTTCAAGAGAACGGGGTTGATGGAGTCGTACTCGTCGTGATCCAAATCACCGATGATCCTAGCGCCGAACGGACGGCACCTCCGCGTTCAACACACGTACGGAGCAGCGACGTCTCCTCCTTCTTGATCCAGCAAGGGGGAAGGAGAGGTTGATGGAGATCCAGCAGCACGATGGCGTGGTGGTGGAAGTAGCGGGATTCCAACAGGGCTTCGCCAAGCGCTGTGGGAGGAGGGAGATGTGTCATGGGAGGGAGAGGGAGGCGCCAGGGCTCAGATGTTGCTGCCCTCCCTTTCCCCCACTATATATAGGGCCAAGGGAGAGGGGGGGCGCAGCCTTGGCCCTTCGTCCAAGGAAGGGTGCGGCCAAGGGAGGAGTCCATCCTCCCCAAGGCACCTAGGAGGTGCCTTCCCCTTCTAGGACTCTTCCTTTCCCTCTTCTCTTGGCGCATGTGCCTCTTGGGGCTGGTGCCCTTGGCCCATATAGGCCAAGGCGCACACTCCTACATCCCATGTGGCCCCCCGGGGCAGGTGGACCCCCTTGGTGGACCCCCGGACCCCTTTCGGCACTCCCGGTACAATACCGATAATGCGCGAAACTTTTCCGGCGACCAAAACAAGACTTCCCATATATAAATCTTTACCTCCGGACCATTACGGAACTCCTCGTGACGTCCGGGATCTCATCCGGGACTCCGAACAACTTTCGGGTTACCGCATACTAATATCTCTATAACCCTAGCGTCACCGAACCTTAAGTGTGTAGACCCTACGAGTTCGGGAGACATGCAGACATGACCGAGATGACTCTCCGGTCAATAACCAACAGCGGGATCTGGATACCCATGTTGGCTCCCACATGTTCCACGATGATCTCATCGGATGAACCATGATGTCAAGGACTTAATCAATCCCGTATACAATTCCCTTTGTCTATCGGTACAATACTTGCCCGAGATTCGATCGTCGGTATCCCGATACCTTGTTCAATCTCGTTACCGGCAAGTCTCTTTACTCGTTCCGTAACACATCATCCCATGATCAACTCCTTGATCACATTGTGCACATTATGATGATGTCCTACCGAGTGGGCCTAGAGATACCTCTCCGTCACACAGAGTGACAAATCCCAGTCTCGATTCGTGCCAACCCAACAGACACTTTCGGAGATACCCGTAGTGCACCTTTATAGTCACCCAGTTACGTTGTGACGTTTGGCACACCCAAAGTATTCCTATGGTATCCGGGAGTTGCACAATCTCATGGTCTAAGGAAATGATACTTGACATTAGAAAAGCTTTAGCATACGAACTACATGATCTTGTGCTAGGCTTAGGATTGGGTCTTGTCCATCACATCATTCTCCTAATGATGTGATCCCGTTATCAATGACATCCAATGTCCATGGTTAGGAAACCGTAACCATCTATTGATCAACGAGCTAGTCAACTAGAGGCTTACTAGGGACATGGTGTTGTCTATGTATCCACACATGTATCTGAGTTTCCTATCAATACAATTCTAGCATGGATAATAAACGATTATCATGAACAAGGAAATATAATAATAATCAATTTATTATTGCCTCTGGGGCATATTTCCAACATATCCTATGTAACGTAGCATCACAAATAGGCAATTCAACATGCTCGTCATCATATTCATCATAAATAGGTAGGTCATGACATGATGAAGTCGTACTAGCATGAAGCATGGGAATAGGTGTGTCAACATCATGCAAGCAATCATTCGTAAAATAGTCCACTAGTGGGACAAGAGAAACACTATCACCTGTGTTACCTTTGGAGCATCGCCCATGTGTTGTAGGTGAGTTGTCGAAGACCAAGTCGTGCTCATCTTCATCTTGATGGAACCATGTGAGGGTGCATCTTCTTCCACCATGGCCATCATCGTCTCCATTGGAGGTATGGACTCGTCGAGGATAGGCATGTCGTCATGTAGGAGACCTAGAACCAAAGAAGAAAACACACTTGGAGTAGAGGGTAAGTCGTTAGAAATCATAGTGGCCTCACATGCCGTCTCAACTACCTCCCTCACTAAGTGTTGTGGCTCACTCACTCCCTCTTGGATGCTCACACTCATATGGTTGGTGGAGTCACTCAAATGGCTCTCAACCTCACATAGGATGTGTGGCATGCTCTCAAGTGTGGGGCTAGTGGTGGTCACACTCATCCTCTCATAGGAAATGCACTCAATGTCACATATGGTGGAGTCACTCATATCACTCGTGGGGTGGTGGCTCTCCTCACATCGCAATTGGGGCATCTCGTCATATGTGGGTGTCGGAGAGATGTAGGTGCAAATATCTCCATGCTCAATCATGTCGTAGTTGTAGCCGTGGATGAAGGCCGAAAATGGCACATCATCACTCTCCTCTAAGACCAAAGATAAGGTCTCATGTGCGGTCTCCTAGCTTGACTCGGAGTATGAGTCCAATATGGGCGTCGTCTTCATGTTTTTGAAGAGGTTCATGCTCGTCGTCGTGGTTGAAGGGGATGGCCCTAGCTCGACCTTCTTGTCGCCGTCTTGGAGGCCCATATGATGTGGCACCTCATAGCTCGTCTCCATGACTGAAGGGAAATTCCCATGTTCGGCCATCTTCTTTGAGGGGCTTCCGGAGATGGAAATGTCGCCCTCGCTCGTAGGTGGTCGCCTTGTACTTGATGATGTCGATGTAGGCGAACTCGTGGGAAGTAGGCGAAGATGCCGTACGTTCGAAGGCGAAGATGCCTTGATAGCACTTGGCGAAGATGTCGTAGTGGTTGTTGTAGCCGTAGCTCCGTCTTAGTGGTGCTCGTCTCGCGGTCTTCTCTTGTGCTCATGAAGTTTGGACTTGGCGTGAAGTAGGGCTTGTTGGGACTTGTGCATTTGCACTTGATGAGCATGTTCATGATGATGGTGTCGTTGTCGTGCTTGAGCTCGTAGAAGATGTCGTTCGTCGTCGTCGTGCACATGATGCTTGGAGGTGACATGTGGATCACGAATGTGATGATGGTCGCCATGTAGATGTGGACGTGGACGACTTGAGCTTGCATCGCTTGGGCACTCCGAAGATGATTGACTTGCTCACCATCGCCTTGAGGATGATGAAGGGAAAGAACGTTTGGCCAATGAAGTCCAAATCTCCTCCATCCTTGCATCTTGCTCCTCCTTGTGCGCGGAAAGCTTGTTGTCGATGTAGTCCCTTTTCCTTGCTTCAGAGTGACGAATGTCGATGGAGAGGTTCTCGATGCGCTCTCGCAATCTTGATTGTTGATGTCTACTACACAACCTTCTTCTTATAGACGTTGTTGGGCCTCCAAATGCAGAGGTTTGTAGGACAATAGCAAATTTCCATCAAGTGGATGACCTAAGGTGTATCAATCCGTAGGAGGCGTAGGATGAAGATGGTCTCTCTCAAGCAACCCTGCAACCAAATAACAAAAAGTCTCTTGTGTCCCCAACACACCCAATACAATGGTAAATTGTATAGGTGCACTAGTTCGGCGAAGAGATGGTGATACAAGTGCAATATGGATGGTAGATAAAGGTATTTGTAATCTGAAATTATAAAAACTGCAAGGTAACTATTGATAAAAGTGAGCGTAAACGGTATTGCAATGCGTTGAAACAAGGCCTAGGGTTCATACTTTCGCTAGTGCAAGTTCCCTCAACAATAATAACATAATTGGATCATATAACTATCCCTCAACATGCAACAAAGAGTCACTCCAAAGTCACTAATAGCGGAGAACAAACGAAGAGATTATGGTAGGGTACGAGACCACCTCAAAGTTATTCTTTCCAATCAATCCGTTGGGCTATTCCTATAAGTGTCACAAACAGCCATAGAGTTCGTACTCGAATAACACCTTAAGACACAAATCAACCAAAACCCTAATGTCACCTAGATACTCCAACGTCACCTCAAGTATCTGTGGGTATGATTATACGATATGCATCACACAATCTCAGATTCATCTATTCAACCAACACAAAGGACCTCAAAGAATGCCCCAAAGTTTCTAACGGAGAATCACGATGAAAACGTGTGCCAACCCCTATGCATAGGTTCATGGGCGGAACCCGCAAGTTGATCACCAAAACATACATCAAGTGAATCACGTGGTATCCCATTGTCACCACAGATACGCACAGCTAGACATACATCAAGTGTTCTCAAATCTTTAAAGACTCAATCCGATAAGATAACTTAAAGGGGAAACTCAATTCATTACAAGAGAGTAGAGGGGGAGGAGAAACATAAGATCCAACTATAATAGCAAAGCTCGCGATACATCAAGATCGTGCCAAATCAAGAACACGAGAGAGAGAGAGAGATCAAACACATAGCTACTGGTACATACCCTCAGCCCCGAGGGAGAACTACTCCCTCCTCGTCATGGAGAGCACCGGGATGATGAAGATGGCCACCGGAGAGGGATTGCCCCCTCCGGCAGGGTGCCGGAACGGATCTAGATTGGCTTTTGGTGGCCACGGAGGCTTCTGGCGGCGGAACTCCCGATCTATTATGCTCCCCGATAGTTTTAGGGTATGTGGGTCTATATGGGTGAAAGAGATACGTCAAGGGAGCCATGAGGGGCCCACGAGTGTGGAGGGCGCACCCCCCTGCCTCGTGGCTCCCTCGTTCCTTTACTGACGTGCACTCCAAGTTTTTCTGGTAGCTTTCCTTCCAAAAATAACTTCTCCAGTTGGTTTCATTCCATTTCGACTCCGTTTGATATTCCTTTTCTTCGAAACCCTAAAACAGGCAAAAAAAACAGCAGTTCTGGGCTGGGCCTCCGGTTAATATGTTAGTCCCAAAAATAATATAAAAGTGGATAATAAAGCCCAATAATGTCCAAAACAGTAGATAATATAGCATGGAGCAATCAAAAATTATAGATACGTTGGAGACGTATCAAGCATCCCCAAGCTTAATTCCTGCTCGTCCTCGAGTAGGTAAATGATAAAAACAGAATTTTTGATGCGGAGTGCTACTTGGCATAATTTCAATGTAATTCTTCTTAATTGTGGCATGAATATTCAGATCCGAAAGATTCAAGATAAAAGTTCATATTGACATAAAAATAATAATACTTCAAGCATACTAACTAAGCAATTATGTCTTCTCAAAATAACATGGCCAAAGAAAGTTCATCCCTACAAAATCATATAGTTTAGTCATGCTCCATTTTCGTCACACAAGAATGCTCTCATCATGCACAACCCCGATGACAAGCCAAGCAATTGTTTCATACTTTAGTAATCTCAAACCTATAAACTTTCACGCAATACATGAGCGCGAGCCATGGATATAGCACTATGGGTGGAATAGAATATGATGATGGGGGTTATGTGGAGAAGACAAAAAGGATAAAGTCTCACATCAACGAGGCTAATCAATGGGCTATGGAGATGCCCACCGATTGATGTTAATGCAAGGAGTAGGGATTGCCATGCAACGGATGCACTAGAGCTATAAATGTATGAAAGCTCAACAAAAGAAACTAAGTGGGTGTGCATCCAACTTGCTTGCTCACGAAGACCTAGGGCACTTGAGGAGGCCCATTGTTGGAATATACAAGCCAAGTTCTATAATGAAAAATTCTCACTAGTATATGAAAGTGACAAAATAAGAGACTCTCTATCATGAGGATTATGGTACTACTTTGAAGCACAAGTGTGGCAAAGGATAGTAGCATTGTCCCTTCTCTCTTTTTCTCTCATTTTTTTTCATTTTTTGGGCCTTCTCTTTTTTTATGGCCTTTCTCTTTTTTTGGGCCTTCTCTCTTTTTTTTGCCTTTCTCTTTTTTTATTCCTCACTTGGGACAATGCTCTAGAAAATGATGATCATCACACTTCTATTTATTTACAACTCAATGATTACAACTCGATGCTAGAACAAAAGATGACTCTATATGAATGCCTCCGGCGGTGTACCGGGATATGCAATGAACCAAGAGTGACATGTATGAAAGAATTATGAACGGTGGCTTTGCCACCAATACTATGTCAACTACATGATCATGCTAAGCAATAAGACAATGATGAATGTGTCATGATAAACGGAATGGTGGAAAGTTGCATGGCAATATATCTCGGAATGGCTATGGAAATGCCATAATAGGTAGGTATGGTGGCTGTTTTGAGGAAGATATAAGGAGGTTTATGTGTGAAAGAGCGTATCATATCACGGGGTTTGGATGCACCGGCGAAGTTTGCACCAACTCTCAATGTGAGAAAGGGCAATGCATGGTACCGAAGAGGCTAGCAATGATGGAAGGGTGAGAGTGTGCATAATCTATGGGCTCAACATTAGTCATAAAGAACTCACATACTTATTGCAAAAATCTACAAGTCATCAAAAACCTCGGCACTACGTGCATGCTCCTAGGGGGATAGATTGGTAGGAAAATACCAGCGCTCGTCCCCGAACGCCACTCATAAGGAAGACAATCAAATAACACCTCACGTTTCAAATTTGTTACACAACGTTTGCCATACGTGCATGCTACGGGACTTGCAAACTTCAACACAGGCATTTCTCAATTTCATAACTACTCAACTAGCACGACTTTGATATTATTACCTCCATATCTCAAAACAATTATCAAGCATCAAATTTCTCTTAGTATTCAACACACTTATAAGAGAATTTTATTATTCTTGAATACCTAGCATATTAGAGTTTTTAAGCAAATTACCATGCTATTTAAGACTCTCAAAATAATATAAGTGAAGCATGAGGGTTCATCTATTTCTTCAAAATAAAACTACCACCATGATCTAAAAGAATATAAGTGAAGCACTAGACCAAATGACAAACTACTCCGAAAGATATAAGTGAAGATCAATGAGTAGTCGAATAATTATGCAACTATGTGAAGACTCTCTAACATTTAATAATTTCAGATCTTGGTATTTTATTCAAACAGCAAGCAAAACAAAATAAAATGACATCTGAGAATAGCAAACATCATGTGAAGAAGCAAAAACTTAGGATCAACCGATACTAACCAATAGTTGTTGAAGAAGAAAGGTGGGATGCCAACCGGGGCATCCCCAAGCTTAGACGCTTGAGACTTCTTGAAATATTATCTTGGGGTGCCTTGGGCATCCCCAAGCTTGAGCTTTTGTGTCTCCTTAATTCCTGTCATATCACGGTCCCCCTAAATCTCAAAAGCTTCATCCACACAAAACTCAACAAGGACCCGTGAGATAAGTTAGTATAAAACATTGCAAAAACCTTATCATACTCTACTGTAGAAAATCACTAAAATTATTATTAAACATTTCATACTAAATGCCTCTGCATATTTAATAGTCCTATCGTCAAATAGAATCATTAAAGAAGCAAACATATGCAAACAATGCAAACATAACAGCAATCTACCTAAACAGGACAGTCTGTAAAGAATGCAGCAACATCCATACTTCCCTAGCTCCAAAAATTATGAAAGAAAATTCCCACAGTAGTAAATTTATCAGAGCTTAATATGAAAAAGGTTTCAACATTTTATCACATTCTGACTTTTCTAGGGAATTATTGCAACAGCGGTAAACTTTCTGTTTTCAAACAGCAACATGTGGACTTCTAAAATAGGCATAGTAAAGGCTATCAATGCCACTTTTATTGAAATAAAAGATGCAAAACATTGTTCTAAATAACAGCAAGCAAATCCTAACAAAATAAATTGACGCTCCAAGCAAAAAACATATCATGTGGTGAATAAAAATAGAGCTCCAAGTAAAGTTACCGATGAACGAAGACGAAAGAGGGGATGCCTTCCGGGGCATCCCCAAGCTTAGGCTCTTGGCTATCCTTGAATATTAACTTGGGGTGCCTTGGGCATCCCCAAGCTTAGGCTCTTGCCACTCCTTATTCCATAGTCCATCGAATCCTTACCCAAAACTTGAAAACTTCACAACACAAAACTTAACAGAAAACTCGTAAGCTCCGTTAGTATAAGAAAATAAATCACCACTTCAAGGTACTGTAATGAACTCATTCTTTATTTATATTGGTTTTAAACCTACTGTATTCCAACTTCTCTATGGTTTATAAACTTTTACTAGCCATAGATTCATTAAAATAAGCAAACAACACACGAAAAACAGAATCTGCCAAAAACAGAACAGTCTGTAGTAATCTGGATCAAACGTATACTTATGGAACTCATAAAATTCTCAAATAAATTGCTGGACCTGAGGAATTTATCTATTAATCATATGAAAAAATAATTAACTAAATATCACTCTCCAATAAAAAATGGCAGCAATTCTCGTGAGCGCTAAAGTTTCTGTTTTTTACAGCATGATCAACAAGACTTTCCCCGAGTCCTCCCAAAGGTTCTACTTGGCACAAACACTAATTAAAAGCATAAAACCACATCTAAACAGAGGCTAGATAAATTATTTATTACTAAACAGGAACAAAAATCAAGGAACAAAAATAAATTTGGGTTGCCTCCCAACAAGCGCTATCGTTTAATGCCCCTAGCTAGGCATGATGATTTCAATGATGCTCACATAAATGATAAGAATTGAAATATAAAGAGAGCATCATGAACAATATTACTAGCACATTTAAGTCTAACCCACTTCCTATGCATCGGGATTTTGTGAGCAAACAACTTGTGGGAACAATAATCAACTTGCATAGGAAGGTAAAACAAGCATAACTTCAAAATTTTAAGCACATAGAGAGGAAACTTGATATTATTGCAATTCCTACAAGCATATATTCCTCCCTCATAGTAATTTTCAGTAGCATCATGAATGAATTCAACAATATAACCAGAACCTAAAGCATTCTTTTCATGATCTACAAGCATAGAATTTTTATTACTCTCCACACAAGCAAAATTCTTCTCATGAATAATAGTGGGAGCAAACTCAACAAAATAATTATCATGTGAGGCATAATCCAATTGAAAACTAAAATCACGATGACAAGTTTCATGGATATCATTATTATTTATAGCATACAAGTCATCACAATAATCATCATAGATAGCAACTTTGTTCTCATAATCAATTGGAACATCTTCCGGAATAGTGGATTCATCACAAAATAAAGTCATGACCTCTCCAAATCCACTTTCATAAATATAATCATCATAAATAGGAGGCATTCTTTCATCATAATAAATTTTCTCATCAAAACATGGGGGACAAAAAATATCATGTTCATCAAACATAGCTTCCCCAAGCCTGTGGCTTTGCATATCATTAGCATCATGGATATTCAAGGAATTCATACTAACAACATTGCAATCATGCTCATCATTCAAATATTTAGTGCCAAACATTTTAATGCATTCTTCTTCTAACACTTTGGCACAATTTTCCTTTCCATCATACTCACGAAAGATATTAAAAATATGAAGTGTATGAGGCAAACTCAATTCCATTTTTTTTGTAATTTTCTTTTATAAACTAAACTAGTGATAAAACAAGAAACTAAAATACTCGATTGCAAGATCTAAAGATATACCTTCAAGCACTAACCTCCCCGGCAACGGCGCCAGAAAAGAGCTTGATGTCTACTACACAACCTTCTTCTTGTAGACGTTGTTGGGCCTCCAAGTGCAGAGGTTTGTAGGACAGTAGCAAATTTCCCTCAAGTGGATGACCTAAGGTTTATCAATCCGTAGGAGGCGTAGGATGAAGATGGTTTCTCTCAAGCAACCCTGCAACCAAATAACAAAGAGTCTCTTGTGTCCCCAACACACCCAATACAATGGTAAATTGTATAGGTGCACTAGTTCGGCGAAGAGATGGTGATACAAGTGCAATACGGGTAGTAGATAAAGGTATTTGTAATCTGAAATTATAAAAACAGCAAGGTAACTATTGATAAAAGTGAGCGTAAGCGGTATTGCAATGCATTGAAACAAGGCCTAGGGTTCATACTTTCGCTAGTGCAAGTTCCCTCAACAATAATAACATAATTGGATCATATAACTATCCCTCAACATGCAACAAAGAGTCACTCCAAAGTCACTAATAGCGGAGAACAAACGAAGAGATTATGGTAGGGTATGAAACCACCTCAAAGTTATTCTTTCCAATCAATCCGTTGGGCTATTCCTATAAGTGTTACAAACAGCCCTAGAGTTCATACTAGAATAACACCTTAAGACACAAATCAACCAAAACCCTAATGTCACCTAGATACTCCAATGTCACCTCAAGTATCCGTGGGTATGATTATACGATATGCATCACACAATCTTAGATTCATCTATTCAACCAACACAAAGGACCTCAAAGAATGCCCCAAAGTTTCTACCGGAGAATCATGACGAAAACATGTGCCAACCCCTATGCATAGGTTCATGGGCGGAACCCGCAAGTTGATCACCAAAACATACATCAAGTGAATCACGTGGTATCCCATTGTCACCACAGATACGCACGGCTAGACATACATCAAGTGTTCTCAAATATTTAAAGACTCAATCCGATAAGATAACTTAAAGGGGAAACTCAATTCATTACAAGAGAGTAGAGGGGGAGGAGAAACATAAGATCCAACTATAATAGCAAAGCTCGCGATACATCAAGATCGTGCCAAATCAAGAACACGAGAGAGAGAGAGATCAAACACATAGCTACTGGTACATAGCCTCAGCCCCGAGGGAGAACTACTCCCTCCTCGTCATGGAGAGCACCGGGATGATGAAGATGGCCACCGGATAGGGATTACCCCCTCCGACAGGGTGCCTGAATGGGTCTAGATTGGCTTTCGGTGGCTACGGAGGCTTCTGGCGGCGGAACTCCCGATCTATTATGCTCCCTGATAGTTTTAGGGTACGTGGGTATATATGGGTGAAAGAGATATGTCAGGGAGCCATGAGGGGCCCACGAGGGTGGAGGGCACGCCCTAGGGGGGTGGGCGCGCCCCCCTTCCTCGTGGCTCCCTCGTTCCTTTCCTGACGTGCACTCCAAGTTTTTCCGGTAGCTTTCCTTCCAAAAATAACTTCTCCAGTTGGTTTCATTCCGTTTCAACTCCGTTTGATATTCCTTTTCTTGGAAACCCTAAAATAGGCAAAAAAACAGCAATTCTGGGCTGGGCCTCCAGTTAATAGGTTAGTCCCAAAAATAATATAAAAGTGGATAATAAAGCCCAATAATTTCAAAATAGTAGATAATATAGCATGGAGCAATCAAAAATTATAGATACGTTGGAGACGTATCAATTGTGCGCCTTGCATTTGTCGTTGTAGATCGAAGATTGAGGCTTTGGTGATGTAGTTGTTCACACCGTTGTTGTTGTCGAAGACCGGAGATGAAATGCCTTGCCTATCCATCACAATACTCGAGCAAATGTGAGTGGAGAAAGGAGAAGAACTATACCAAATGTACCTTGACCGATGTTGAAGATGGATCAATGATCACTCAATGATGTAACAAGGAAATAGCACAATTGGTACCAATTCTTGTCGATTTCTCACACCTACACAAATAAGGCTTATGGTGGAGCTCGATGAGGATAGTGGCACGATTGAAAATGTTAGCAAGATTCAATAATGTTGAAAGAGATTCATAAATTCGCAAGTGAAACAAGTAGACCAATAGCAATATGTGGCACACGGAAACACACACACGGATAGATAAATGGGGTTGGGCAACCAAGGATGAGCACAAAATGTGGAATCCACGGAAAACGCTCGTGTTGCACAGCTCAAGAGAGACGCTAGCACGATTGCTCAATAGGCGGATACGACACTTGTGCACAACCTATAAGATGCAAAATGTAACAACTTCTATCCCAAGTATGCTATGTGTATGATGTTCCGGTGGTATGATCCAAGATGATCGGATATGACAATCTTATATGCAATGGGGTATGATGCTATGGCACTTGCTTACAAGCTTCTGTGCTCTTTCTCCTTTGCTTAAAAGCTTATTCTTTTTTTTGTATGTGTATGGCCATGTTTGCACAATGCACAAACCAAGGTAGCATTTGGGTATATACGGGAACAATCTTGTGACACAAGGGATGATATGATACCAATATGATATGGTATGTATGGATGGTGTAGATCACTAATGTGCACAAGTAACGCTGCCGGGAATAATCAAATTGATAGTCTCGATAGGCAAGTGATGCAAAATGGTCTAGGGGTTAACAATGCAATGGCAAGGGAATATACAATGGAGGGATACCATGATACCAAGATGATATGGAGGTTACCATCCGCGGTGATGATGAGTGGCGGTGATCTTGATGGAGATACCAAGATGATGGAGACTCGTCCCTGATACGTCTCCATCGTATCTACTTTTCCAAACACTTTTGCCCTTGTTTTGGACTCTAACTTGCATGATTTGAATGTAACTAACCCGGACTAACGCTGTTTTCAGCAGAATTACCATGGTGTTATTTATGTGCAGAAACAAAAGTTCTCGGAATGACCTGAAACTTCATGGAACAACTTTTTGGAAATAATAAAAAATCCTTGCAAAATATGAAGGCCAGGGGGCCCACCACCTGTCCACGAGGGTGGGGGCGCGCCCCCACCTCGTGGGCCCCCTGGAGCTCCTCTGACCTCAACTCCAACTCTATATATTTGGTTTTGGAGAGAAAAAAAATCAGAGAGAAGAATTCATCGCGTTTTACGATACGGAGCCACCGCCAAGCCCTAAAACCTCTCGGGGGGGCTTATCTAGAGTCCGTTCGGGGCTCCGGAGAGGGGAATCCGTCGCCATCGTCATCATCAACCATCCTCCATCACCAATTTCATGATGCTCACCGCCGTGCGTGAGTATTCCATCATAGGCTTGCTGGACGGTGATGGGTTGGATGGGATCTATCATGTAATCGAGTTAGTTTTGTTAGGGTTTGATCCCTAGTATCCACTATGTTCTGAGATTGATGTTGCTATGACTTTGCTATGCTTAATGCTTGTCACTAGGGCCCGAGTGCCATGATTTCAGATCTGAACCTATTATGTTTTGATCAATATATGAGAGTTCTTGATCCTATCTTGCAAGTCTATAGTCACCTATTATGTGTTATGGTCCGTTAACCCCGAAGTGACAATAATCGGGATACTTACCGGTGATGACCGTAGTTTGAGGAGTTCATGTATTCACTATGTGTTAATGCTTTGTTCCGGTACTCTATTAAAAGGAGGCCTTAATATCCCTTAGTTTCCGTTAGGACCCCGCTGCCACGGGAGGGTAGGACAAAAGATGTCATGCAAGTTCTTTTCCATAAGCACGTATGACTATATTCGGAATACATGCCTACATTACATTGATGAACTGGAGCTAGTTCTGTGTCACCCTAGGTTATGATTGTTACATGATGAACCGCATCCGGCATAATTCTCCATCACCGATCCATTGCCTACGAGCTTTCCATATATTGTTTTTTGCTTATTTACCTTTCCGTTGCTATTGCTATCATCACTACAAAATACCAAAAACATTACTTTTACTACTGTTACCTTTTGCTACCGTTACCACTACTATCATATTACTTTGCTACTAAATACTTTGCTGCAGATATTAAGTTTCCAAGTGTGGTTGAATTGACAACTCAGATGCTAATACTTGAGAATATTCTTTGGCTCCCCTTGTGTCGAATCAATAAATTTGGGTTGAATACTCTACCCTCGAAAATTATTGCGATCCCCTATACTTGTGGGTTATCAAGACTATTTTCTGGCGCCGTTGCCAGGGAGCATAGCTCTATTCTTTGAGTCACTTGGGATTTATATCTGCTTATCATTATGAAGAACTTGAGAGATCCAAAAACCAAGATTTATCCCTCAACTACGAGGGGAGGTAAGGAACTGCCATCTAGCTCTGCACTTGATTCACCTTCTGTTTTGAGTAAGCTTGCGACACCTAAACCTGCTTCTGCTATTCGTTCTAATATGTCGCATGTTATTAATGATGCCACTTCTGCTATACATGATACTTATGATGAAACTACTTCTATGCTTGATACTACCGTGCCTCTTGGTGAATTTCTTGATGAACAACTTGCTAGGGTTAGAGAGAATGAAAATATTGAATCTGATAATATTGATGAAAGTGATGATGAAGACTCACCTATTATTCCCGAGGGTTATGTTTTTAATAAATAAGCTTCTTTAGCTATTTTAGCTTGCAAAGATAAATACGAGCTCAAGAGGTTATTAGCTAAATGGAAGCAGCAATCTCTTAATGCTAGAATGAAACCTGACCCTGCTTTTGCTACTTCACCTATCTTTGTTACTGATGAGGATTATGAATTCTCTGTTGATCCTGATATAATTAGTTTGGTTGAATATGATCCTTTTCATGGCTATGAATCTGAAACTGTTGTGGCACATCTTACTAAATTAAATGATATAGCCACCCTGTTCACTACTGATGAGAGAACTCGTTACTTTTATATCCTTAAAATATTTCCATTCTCATTAAAGGGTGATGCTAAGATATGGTTTAATTCTCTTGATCCTGGTTGTGTGCGTAGTCCCCAGGATATGATTTATTACTTCTCTGCTAAATATTTCCCTGCTCATAAGAAACAAGCTGCTTTAAGGGATATATATAATTTTGTCCAAATTGAAGAAGAGAGTCTCCCACAAGCTTGGGGGAGGCTTCTCAAGTTACTTAATGCTTTGCCTAATCATCCTCTTAAGAAAAATGAAATACTTGATATCTTTTATAATGGACTAACCGATGCCTCCAGAGATTACCTGGATAGTTGTGCTAGTTCTGTTTTCAGGAAATGAACACCGGATGAAGCTGAAATTCTATTGAATAATATGTTGACAAATGAAAATAATTGCACACTTCCTGAGCCAGCTCCGGAGCAAATTCCTAAACCAACTCCAAAGAAGAGGGGTATTCTATTTCTCAGTCCTGAAGATATGCAAGAGGCAAAGAAATCTATGAAAGAAAAAGGTATTAAAGTTGAAGATGTTAAGAATTTACCTCCTATTGAAGAAATGCATGGTCTTAATTTACCGCCTGTTGAAGAAACATATGATCTTAATCCTTTACCTATTGAATAAACTCATGGTCTTGATAACCCAACACAGGTAGTAAAGGTAAATTCTCTCTATAGATATGATAAAGCTGAAATCCCATTTACTAAGTTTGCTAGCCCATGCTTAGATGAGTTTGATAAATTTATGGCTAAGCAAGAAGACTTCAATGCTTATTTTGGTAGACAATTGAAATACAATTCAAATATGCTTGAACACTTGGGTGATTATATGGCTAATGTCAAAGGTGAACTTAAACTTATTAGTAAACATGCTTCTATGGTCACCACTCAAGTAGAACAAGTACTTAAAGCTCAAAATGATTTGCTCAATGAATTGAATAGTAACAATAATGATAATGCTGTTAGAGTTATGACTAGAGGTGGTAGAATGACTCAGGAACCTCTGTATCCTGAAGGCCATCCTAAGAGAATTGAGCAAGATTCTCAGAGAAATAATATACAGATGCACCTAGTTCTAAAAGGAAGAAAAAGAAAAATGATAGGACTTTGCATGCTTCTAGTGAACCTATTACTGAAACACCTGAGAATACAAATGATATTTATATCTCTGATGCTGAAACACAATCTGGTAATGAACCTGAAACTAGTGATAATGTCAATAATAATGTTCATGATGATGCCCAACCTAGTAATGATAAAGATATAGAAATTGAACCTGCTGTTGATCTTGATAACCCACAATCAAGGAATCAATGTTATGATAAGAAAGACTTTGTTGCTAGGAAACATGGTAAAGAAAGAGAACCATGGGTTCAGAAACCCATGCCTTTTCCTCCCAAACCATCCAAGAAAAAGGATGATGAGTATTTTGAGAACTTTGCCGAAATGATTAGACCTATCTTTTTGCGTATGCGATTGACTGATATGCTTAAAATGAATCCTTATGCTAAGTACATGGAAGAAATTGTTACTAATAAAAGAAAGATACCGGAAGATGAAATTTCCACCATGCTTGCTAATTATACTTTTAAGGGTGGAATACCAAAGAAACTTGGAGATCTAGGAGTACCCACTATACCATGCTCCATTAAAAGAAACTATGTTAAAACTGCTTTATGTGATCTTGGAGCCTGTGTTAGTGTTATGCCTCTCTCTTTATATCGTAGACTTGATTTGAATAAGTTGACACCTACTGAAATATCTTTGCAAATGGCTGATAAATCAATTGCTATACCTGTCGGTATTTGTGAGGATGTGCCTGTTGTAGTTGCAAACGTTACTATTTTAACGGACTTTGTTATTCTTGATATTCCCAAGGACAATAGTATGTCTATTATTCTTGGAAGACCCTTTTTGAATACTGCAGGTGATGAGGACATGACTACCTTGGATACGACCAAAAATATTGCATACATGCATATTTTTCAGGTGATTTCTAATGCAAACTATTCAATAATCTATTTATGTTATCCGGAACAAAAATACTTCACACACTTTTGTGTTTTGTCTAATTGCAGGTGTATGGGACATTTGTATAATCCACATATGAAGATAAGGGAAAAGGAGAAGTTTATGTTGTGTTCAAAAAGTCCTCTCACGTCACTTTTGGGCCAAGAGAAGATAGAGTCCAAGTCTTTCACGTTCTGGATTCAGATTCGGACTGCACAGACATACCTGACTCAAAACGCCAACAACTTTTTCATACGGACTCCGAATTGGGTGATTCTTTTTTTGTTGGAAACTAGATTTCGTGCTCTTTCCAAACCAAGTGGATTCACCTTCAAATTCGTCCGGAGCGTTGATTTACGAACGAAACAATCTGACGTTGCAGCAGAATCCGAGTCAAACTACAAGCCCAAAGGTGTTGCATCACCTCCACTTGGGCCCATGAGCCTTGTACGACCTAGGGTTAGTTTTAGGCTGCCTTGGGACGTCCTCCCACCTCCTTGGCCGCCACCCCTTGCTCCTATATAAGTAGATCCATCTAGTAGCTTTTTCCTTGGGATTTGTTTAGTTAAAAGTTAGCCATTGCAACTTCGTGTACTTCGTTTGTGTCCAACGACCAGACCAAGACCGCTTACGGATCCCCACCATTATCAATACCTCATATATATTTGCAATATTCAGATTGCCTTATCATATTCTTGCTCGTTCTTCGATTGCTTGCAGGAATAGACCTTCGTGGTCAGGCTGACCGTGCTTCCGGCATCGTCAGTAACCTCAGGAGATTGGTTTAGCGATTGCTAAGGCGCAACGTCGTGCACGTTTGTAGTCGGATTGTCAAAGTCGTCTCCACCAAATCGATAGTTATCATCTCATCAAAAGATTGGGACCCTCGCCTCTATCATGTCACTATAGGCAATGTCACTTTTCATGTTAATGGTAATGAGCATACGGTACACTTTCCGAGGAAACAACCTCAAATTCATAGTGTCAACTCTATTGGAAAAATTTCATCGATTATATTTGGAGGTTTTGAATTTCCTCTTTCTACTGTCAAGAAGAAATATGATATTCTTATTATTGGGGATGTGCATATCCCCGTTGAGGTAACATAGTGTTATTCGAAATTTCTCCGGTTCCATGTTATTCGGAATGAGTTCGTTAACAAGATTTGATCAACCTTGTTATTGGATTCCTTTTGATGAGCATGAGATGGATGAAACTAAAAGGCACAACCTTCTGTACCCTCCTTTTACTTTCTGTTATTTATATTAAATAAAATAAAAATAGTATTTTTCTGTCTGTTATCTGATTATCCGTGCAATATAAAAATACCCCGAAAATAGAAGTTCTCCAAATGCCCTGAAATTTAAATATGATTATTTCTGGAATATTTGGCACTGAGAACACAGCAGGGGGGTCATCCACCTGGCCACGTGGGTGGAGGGCGCGCCCTACCCCCCTGGGCGCGCCCCCTGCCTCATGGGCCCACGGTGGTCCTCCTCCACTTATCCTTTCACCCACACACTCCTTCTTCCTCCCCCAAACACGAATATCCAACTCAAACCCGAGTCCAAGCTCATTTTGCTGCCATTTTCGATCTCCTTGCTCAAAGCACCTCTCACAAAACTGCTTGGGGAGATTGTTCCTTGGTATGTGACTCCTCCATTGGTCCAATTAGTTTTTGTTCTAGTGCTTTATTCATTGCAAATTTGTGTTGCTTAGGTGACCCTGTTCTTGAGCTTGCATGTCAAATTTATATGGTCAAAAGTAGTTTCGATGCATGATATAGGCTCTAGGCACTTGTAGGAGTAGTTGCTATCAATATTATTGAGTTTGGTTCACTTTTATTTTGAAGTTACTAAAAATTTCAGAAATTTTTCAGAGGAAGAAATATGTTTAGGAAAATGTAACAAGGTGGCTCTTCAAGGAAACAAGAGCCCAGGCTTGCAATGCGTGATGCTGATGATGAGCCACCAAGAAACGCTCTAGTGCGTCCTTGTTAATGGCCTTAGGAAAATTTTATGGATCGAGCGGGAATTAAGGAAGAATTTAACACATATTTGCGTAACATTGATCTTGTGAGCTTCGAGGAAGAAAAGTGCAGCCAGTATCACTATCTCACTAGTTCCTTTGTGAGGAGGTTTGAATTTTCATCTTCACGTAATTCTCCAACTGTCCTGTTTGATCTTTATGAGAATTCTTACACTATGGACTTAGAGGATTTTACCACTGCTTGCAAACTTCCACAATGGGGTAGTATCAGGGATCCTCGCAAATCTGAATTTAGAGATTTTCTTGCTAGTATAACTGTGGGAGAATCTAGAGATATAACATAAGCTACCATAGGGAGCATTCACTTTCCTGCTATACATTATTTTGCTCTCTTCATAGGTAGATGCATTAATGGTAAAGATGAGGCATGTCACATGTGTGTTCCTGACCTCAGTATTCTTAGGAGTGCTGTGTTAGGGGACAAATCTTATAATTTGGAAGCCATTGTTGCATGTAGGTTGCATCTTAATAGATTTAATGGAGATTTCTTTGGTGGAAAATTTATGCAACCCGCATAGCTAATTTTCTTGGTATAGCCATACGTGAAGATGATATTGAACTACCTCCTGCTTACCTAGACTTTAATGCTATGGTTCACCACCAGTTTGTCGAGAGGAATGAATCACCTCTCCAGTATCGTTTAATCTTTGACAGACACCGTGCTGTCCATATTACTCTCCCTGCTCCTGCCTTCTTTGATTATCAGGCAAAAGGAAGATATGTTATTACCGGAGAGGAGGTAGATGAGTATGAGAGGAAGGCGGAGGCCGCTCGTCGCCACGCTGCAGCTCAGGAGGCGATAGCCGCTGCATCTCAGTACGACCTCAACTCCAACTCTATATATTTGGTTTCGGAGAGAGAAAAATCAGAGAGAAGAATTCATCGCGTTTTACGATACGGAGCCGCAGTCAAGCCCTAAAACCTCTCGAGAGGGCTGATCTGGAGTCCGTTCGGGGTTCCGGAGAGGGGAATCCGTCGCCATCATCACCATCAACCATCCTCCATCACCAATTTCATGATGCTCACCGCTGTGCGTGAGTAATTCCATCGTAGGCTTGCTGGACGGTGATGGGTTGGATGGGATCTACCATGTAATCGAGTTAGTTTTGTTAGGGTTTGATCCCTAGTATCCACTATGTTCTGAGATTGATGTTGCTATGACTTTGCTATGCTTAATGCTTGTCACTAGGGCCCGAGTGCCATGATTACAGATCTGAACCTATTATGTTTTCATCAATATATGAGAGTTCTTGATCCTATCTTGCAAGTCTATAGTCACCTATTATGTGTTATGATCCGTTAACCCTGAAGTGACAATAATCAGGATACTTACCAGTGATGACCGTAGTTTGAGGAGTTCATGTATTCACTATGTGTTAATGCTTTGTTCCGGTACTCTATTAAAAGGAGGCCTTAATATCCCTTAGTTTTCGTTAGGACCCCTCTGCCACGGGAGAGTAGGACAAAATATGTCATGCAAGTTCTTTTCCATAAGCACGTATGACTATATTCGGAATACATGCCTACATTACATTGATGAACTGGAGCTAGTTCCATGTCACCCTAGGTTATGATTGTTACATGATGAACCGCATCCGGCATAATTCTCCATCACCGATCCATTGCCTACAAGCTTTCCATATATTGTTCTTCGCTTATTTACTTTTCCGTTGCTATTGCTATCATCACTACAAAATACCAAAAACATTACTTTTACTACTGTTATCTTTTGCTACCGTTACCACTACTATCATATTAGTTTGCTACTAAATACTTTGCTACAGATATTAAGTTTCCAGGTGTGGTTGAATTGACAACTCAGCTGCTAATACTTGAGAATATTCTTTGGCTCCCCTTGTGTCGAATCAATAAATTTGGGTTGAATACTCTACCCTCAAAAACTGTTGCAATCCCCTATACTTGTGGGTTATCAGTCCCTAAGTAGCCGAAACACCTTAGGAAACGGAAAAACCGCAAACTCAAAATCTCAAAGGTAAATGTCAAATGGTGGTAGCAGGATTGCATGCAATGATGGGATTTGAGATGCAATGCGGAAGTGGAGGGTAAGGTGGTGGACTATACACGGTGTCGGAATTGGAAGCACGGTCCCTAAGTAGCCGAAACACCTTAGGAGACACAACTCACAACACAAACAAATTTGGGTTAAGTTGGGGTGGAGGGAGTGTATGGTGGGCAAGCCTATGTGTAAGTTATGGTGGTAGTTGATGAAGAAGCAATCGTCCCTAAGTAGCCTAAACACCTTAGGAGACTCAAATCACAAGTCAAACAACCTCAAATGCTAAGGGAAACAAAATTGTTAGGTTGCGGAAGGCTATGGTGGTTTTGCGGAAGTTATGGTGGAAGCCCTAGGCAAAGATGCCAAAGTGTTAAAAGTTTGATGGAGTCAAATGGTCATGGTAGTATTTTTGTGGGAAGGGGGTGTCAAGAGCTTCTCAACGAGCTAAAGAATGCGAAAATCGGATTCCGGATGAATTAGTTATGGACAAAACGGTGAAACGAGAAAGCTGAAATGTACAGGGGCTGGACATCCGGGGTTGGGGGCCAGATATCCGGGGTGTCGGTGTCAAAACCGGCGGATCTCGGGTAGGGGGTCCCGAACTGTGCGTCTAAGGCGGATGGTAAAAGGAGGCAGGGGACATGATCTTTTACCCAGGTTCGGGCCCTCTTGATGGAGGTAAAACCCTACGTCCTGCTTGATTAATATTGATGATATGGGTAGTACAAGAGTAGATCTACCACGAGATCAGAGAGGCTAAACCCTAAAAGCTAGCCTATGGTATGATTGTATGTTGTCCTACGGACTAAAACCCTCCGGTTTATATAGACACCGGAGGGGGCTAGGGTTACATAAGGTCGGTTACAAGGAGGAGATATACATATCCGTATTCCCTAGCTTGCCTTCCACGCCAAGGAGAGTCCCATCCGGACACGAGACGAATTTTTCAATCTTGTATCTTCATAGTCCAACAGTCCGGCCAAAGGATGTAATCCGGCTGTCCGGAGACCCCCTAATCCAGGAGTCCCTCAGTAGCCCCCGAACCAGGCTTCAATGACGATGAGTCTGGCGCGTAGTGTTGTATTCGGCATTGCAAGGCGGGTTCTTCTCCAATCTTCAAGTGTTCTTAAGTAGTGTCCAGCTCCATGAATGTTGAACCTCTTGGCATCTGTGCCTAATAAGGGCTATCTCCCACGCGTCGAATGAATACGAGGCGCCAGGGCATTTTTACATTCGCCCCCCTAGCCAGATAAATAAATTGTGTATTAAAGGGATGGGGATTCTTAGATCCGATTCATACCATCCTCCCCCAGCGAGAGTCCATCAGAGCGTGTTTTAGAAAGATCCATTCTAGCATGGCCGACCTCCACAGCTCCTCCTCCCGCCCCCGTAGCCCTAAGCCCGGTGACTGGGAGAGGTGTTCAGTTCCACACAGTCGATTGGTCGACCTGCGGACTAAGGGATTTCTCCCTCCGACGTATATGGTGCCCGTTCGAGCCGGGCTTGCCACCTATAATGGCGGGGAGCAAGCGGAGAGCTTTCCCTGTCCCTCCATGGGGGAACGGGTCTTCCTTGTTCCTTATCTGCTAAGGGGACTCGGGTTTCCAATTCATCTGTTCCTCCACGGGCTCCTCGAGTTCTATGGCCTCCAATTACACAATCTCACCCCTGCCTCCATTTTACACATCGTCGGCTATGTTGCTCTCTGCGAGTTGTTCCTGGGCTGCGAGGCTCACTCCGAGCTATGGAAAAGGCTATTCTGCCTCGTCCCTCGCATACAGGGGAGATCACTTTATCGAGTGGGCGGAGCCGAATATGGCGCATCGCCGATACCGGATACCCGTCCGGTACCCCGAAGAAGTCGTCCGAAGACCGGCCTTCAGAATGGTTTTATATGGAGGACGTTCCCCTTCCGGACCCTGTTCGGCGGGGTCTTCCTGAGTTTGATAGTGCTCCGCTGAAGAAACACCGAAGTTGGCGCCCACGGAGCCCCCAGGCGGAAGACAACAGAGAAGTCCTCTATCTGATGAACCGGATCAAAGCACTGGCTCAATCAGGATTGACAATAATCAAAGTTATGTCGATTTGCATAAGGCGAGGAGTGCAACCACTTCAATACCGTGGGGACCCCTTGTGGTGTTATAACGGGGCAGATGACGCCACCCGCTACGGGCGTAAGGGTCCGGACAATGCTGCCGCTTTAGCGAAGATTCTGTCCGAATTGTTCAAGGGTGAGGAAGAGGAGTTCGCCCGCATCAGGCCACGGGACGGATTCTCCATGTACAATCCTCCAAGCTGGGTAGGTGATATCTTCCTGCTCCCATTTTTCCCGCATTCTTCGTCATAAGTATTCACCTTGCCACTTTGCAGCAGGAACTGCGAAAAGCCATAAAGGAGGTCATCAACCCTTCTGCTCAACCAGAGGACCCCAACCGGACCCTCGACTCCGGACTCGAAGAGGATTCGGTTATATTCGTGGAGCTGGTAGACCGACAATTCTATCATTAAGCTGCGACGATGCCATGGTGGCCATTACGGTCGACTATCCCGGACTGCTCCCTGCATCGCAAGTAAGAAAAAACAAAAAATCCCAATTCCAAAACTAGGATCCCCTTTTAGGCACTTCACCCACCATATACACATGGCATTTTTACAGGGAAGTCATTCGAGACGCCCTGCCGAACCCATAGCAACGCGCCAACAGGAGGCACCGAGGCCGGGTAGGCCAAAAAGGAAGGCGGTCAGGACGGAGACGCCGACGCAAAGGTATAAGAAAAACCCCGCTCCGTGGTTGTCGTCTTTCTCAAAATGTAACGACGCCCGTGTTTCTTTAACAGAAAAAACGCTCGCCCGAATGTGTCCGGCGATGTTGCCAATCACGCTTCCACCAGTCAGGCGCCAGGACTGGACATGGAGGCAGAAGCCGATATAGGGCAGGCGCCGGATAATCCCCTGACAGAGGATGCGGATAGATTATCCGCTACAAACTAAGAAGTGGAGAGCGCCATGAATCATAGGCGCCGCCGGGCCGTACTCCGCGATGCTTGTTTCTCACCAGAGGCGTTTGATGCCTTCAACTCTAGAGAGGCGTACCTCCGTGCTGCTCAAGATGGTCTGGCCAGAGCCACGGATCAGTATGTAAAGGATGTATGGGTGAGTAAATCTGACGAGTTATATGTATCGGTAGCCCCTGAGACTTGAAGCAGTTAGAAGAACTGATTTAAGGATCTCTTTATTGTGCATGTTCTTATAGAGAAGAATACCAAGCTGTCCCAGGAGCTGGAGGAAACCAAGACCCAACTACGGGCCGCTGTTGCCGCATTGCAGGAACAGAAAAAGCCTCATGCTGGTAACATTTACTTTAAAGAATGATGGTTACCATATAATGTGTGACGTGGCTGCAGATCTAACAATAGATTTTGCAGATGAATCCGGTGAAAATCCGGGGGACCAGCATGTTATGCGGCAGCTAGAGGCTGGCAAACGCGTGTTGACTGAGGTTAGGCGGGAGAAAAACAATCTCCAAGATGCCAATATAAAGTTGAATGTGGAACTAAAAGATGTTCGGGGCCAGCTTGCAGACTCCGAGAAGGAGAATAAGAGGCTTCGGCGCGGCATTTTCAGTAAGTGCTTGAACGAATCCTTTTAAAGGTATTTGGCGAAGAAGCCGACTAACAGCGTTATGTCTGTAGGTATGCTGATGGGTCGTCCCGCGGAGGAAATGCCCGGGTCTGCGGGTGATCTTCTGTCCGAGCTGTCACATCTGCACGAACAAGTTCGACAGGTGATGCAGGGTGTTGCCCAGGCCTTGTGGCCGTCTGTCTCCCTGCCAAAGGGCGTTGCAGAGCTGGCGGGGAAGCTCAAAGGAGCACAGCGGTGCTTCCAATTATGGAAGATATCAGCCTGCCGACAGGGTGCCAGAGAAGCCTAGGCCATGGTGAAGACGCGGTATACCAAAGCAGATCCAAATCACATGGCCGAGGTCAGACCTATGGGGCCCGACGAAAAAGAGATCCCCGTTAGCTTAGTTTATGGGCAGGTAGAATTAGCCGCAAAGTATTCCCAACGGGATTGTAAGCTAGACCGCCTGTTGGATGGTATAGAAGAAGAATTTAGTCAGTCTGCATGACTATGTAATTAAAGTGACATGTATAATGCCTTCTAGCCGGATTGTAGATCATTTGTCGTTGCGGACCTTTTCGCTTCAGCCTCCAGGCCCAATAGTCCAGAGTGTATCCGAATACCCGCTTGGTTATATAAGAACCGGGGTATGCGTGGAGACTAGGCGTAGGGGTCATTGGTGCTTTATCAGACAAGTACCCAACTAGTTATGTTATATTGCATGGGTAGCAAGAAACATCTTCCAGGGAGAATAGTTCCGTTAAGGGTTCCTTTCCCTGGGAAAGCATGCCCTAAAGTGCATGTCCGGACTGCGATAGGAAACGCAGAAAAAACATCTGGGGGCAGATATGAAAAATAAAAATCATCTTTTGTTCACCGACCGAATATTCCCTTAAGAACGCTAGCTTTCGGCTTCACCCAGTCTGAGGTACACATCCGGCTGACCCGGCAGTAACAAACGCAGAGGTGCTCCCCTTATGCCCTAGCCGAATTAACGGGAACGTAGGGCATAAATACAAGAGCCAGGCAACCCAGCTTGGCCAAAACTTAAGTCATATCGATGCATATAATGCTGAAGAAAGGTACATGCGGAAGTATAACACATGTGTTGGGCATGAAGCCCGGATAAATAATTTAAGCTTCTGTGAAAGAAGCCCCCAGGTATGAAGAGTGCGGCTAGCGCATCTGTAATGTGCAAGCGAGGCACAAGGTGACCCTTGAAGGCCTAGAGGGAAAAAAAGAAAGAAAGAAAGGAAAACAAGACAGATAATGTATATGTGAAAAATGGACAAAGGGAGGGGACTAACATAGAGTCTGGTGCTAGGCGTAGAATCGTTGGAGCCTGGCCGCGTTCCATGGGTTCGGCTCGAGTCGACTAGTCGATGCGTCCCGCAGTTGGTACGCTCCACCGGTCAGAACTTGGTCAATAATGAAGGGACCTTCCCATTTGGGCTCGAGCTTGTTCTTTTTCTTATCCGGCAGGCGTAGAACTAGTTCGCCAATATTATAAGTTTTGGCCCGTACTTCTCTGCTTTGGTATCTGCGAGCCTGTTGCTGATAAAGTGCGGAACGGGCTTTGGCTACGTCGCGCTCCTCCTCCAAGGTGTCCAAATTGTCCTGTCGATCGAGCTCGGCTTCTCTTTCTTCGTACATGCGCACTCTAGGTGAGTCATGAATTATGTCGCAGGGCAAGACTGCCTTTGCGCCGTACACCATAAAGAAGGGTGTATATTCGGTACTACGATTCGGCATGGTCCATAGCCCCCAAAGTACAGAGTCGAACTTCTCTACCCAGTGCGTGTTAGACTCCGTTAAGGAACGCACTAATCTGGGTTTAATGCCGCTCATTATAAGACCGTTTGCTCGCTCGACTTGACCGTTGGTTTGTGGGTGATAGACTGAGGAATAATCGAGCTTGATGCCCATTTTGCTGCACCAGAGTTTTACCTCATCGGCTGTAAAGTTCGTGCCATTATCTGTGATGATGCTGTGGGGGACGCCATAACAGTGTACAACCCTGGATATGAAGTCTATCACCGGTCCGGATTCAGCTGTTTTAACCGGTTTGGCCTCTATCCATTTGGTGAATTTATCCACCATGACCAATAAGTGTTTTTTCTTGTGGGTTCCCCCTTTAAGGGGTCCATCCATGTCAAGCCCCCAGACTGCAAAGGGCCATGTAATGGGGATTGTTTGGAGGGCGGTGGGTGGCATGTGGCTTTGATTTGCAAAGAGCTGGCAACCGGCGCAATGTTGGACCAAGTCCTGTGCATCTGCCCGGGCCGTTGGCCAATAGAATCCTGTACGGAAGGCCTTGCTTACGAGAGCCCGGGCTGCGGCGTGATGACCGTCGAGTCCGACGTGAATTTCTGCCAAAATATTCCACCCTTCCTCTTCGGAGATGCACCTTTGAAGGACTCCGGTAGTGCTTTTTTGTACAATTCTCCCTCATGGACCCTGTAGGCCTTGGATCGCCGCACTATGCAGCGTGCCTCATTTTGGTCCTCCAGAAGTTCCTGTCTAGTTAGGTAGGCCAGGAATGGTTCTGTCCACGGGGCAATAATGGCCATTATTTCGTGGGCTGAAGGTGTTATTTTGGTGGCGGAGCCTCCGATTGTGTCAGAAAGTTCGGTATCGGGTATTTTGGCCGGGTCCGGACTGTTACTGGTGTCCCCTTCCCATACTACGGATGGCTTGAAAAGCCTTTCCAAAAATATGTTGGGGGAACACATCACGTTTTGCACCGATGCGGGCGAGGATATCCGCCGCCTGATTGTTTTCCCGAGCCACATGGTGAAATTCGAGCCCCTCGAACTGAGCTGACATTTTTAGTACGACGTTTCGATAGGACGCCATTTTCGGATCCTTGGCGTCAAAGTCTACGTTTATTTGGGATATTGCGAGGTTTGAATCCCCATGCACCTCCAGGCATTGAATGCCCATGGAGACTGCCATCCGAAGACCATGCAACAGAGCTTCATATTCGGCTGCATTGTTGGAGTCTGTATACAATATTTGCAGTACGTACCGAATGGTATCTCCGGTTGGGGACGTCAGGACGACGCCAGCCCCTAGACCGGCCAACATTTTAGAACCGTCGAAGTGCCTGATCCAATTGGAGTATGCGCCGTACTCTTTAGGGAGTTTGGCCTCCGTCCATTCGGCGACGAAGTCGGCCAATACTTGCGATTTAATGGCTCGTCAAGGTTTGTATGTTATGTCGAACGGGAGGAGCTCAATGGCCCATTTGGCGATCCGGCCCATAGTGTCGCGGTTGTTTATAATATCATTAAGTGGCACTTCTGAGGCTACTGTAATCGAACACTCTTGAAAGTAGTGTTGCAGTTTCCGCGAAGCCATGAATACCGCATATGCTATCTTCTGGTAATGCGGGTACCGTGATTTGCATGGAGTGAGGACAGTGGATACATAGTATACCAGCTTTTGAAGAGGGAATTTGTGTCCGTCCGCTTCCCGTTCGGCAACGAGCACCGCGCTTACAACTTGATGGGTTGCCGCAATGTACAACAACATTGGTTCGCCGATGTTTGGCGCAGCCAACATTGGTTCGCCGATGTTTGCCAAAATGGCCTTTATTTCTTCCAATCTAGCTGTGGCCGCGTCCGTCCACTCGAAGTGTTCGGTGCGCCGGAGGAGGCGATAAAGGGGTAAAGCCTTTTCTCCCAAGCGGGAGATAAAGCGGCTTAGAGCCGCCACGCATCCAGTTAACTTCTGGATTTTTCTGAGGTCTGTTGGGGTAGCCAACTGTGACAAAGCTTGGATTTTGGCCGGATTAGCTTCAATACCTCTACTGGAGACAATGAATCCCAGAAGCTTTTCGGCTGGTACGCCAAAAACGCATTTTTATGGATTGAGCTTGATGTCGTATGTTCGGAGGTTGTCGAATGTGAGCCTCAAGTCGTCTATCAAAGAGTCGACATGTTTGGTTTTGACGACCACATCGTCTACGTATGCCTCTACTGTTTTGCTGATTTGTTTCTCCAGACATGTCTGAATCATGCGCTGATATGTTGCGCCGGCGTTTTTGAGCCCAAAAGGCATTGTGTTAAAACAGAAGGGACTGTATGGTGTGGTGAATGCCGTTGCGGCTTGGTCGGTGTCGTGGTTCTAAGACTGACAATAGAATAGGGGGGTAGGAATGTAGAGGCAAAATCCTAGCTATGGAGGAGTTGTACACACGAGTTTACGAGTTCAGGCCCTTCTCGGAGGAAGTAACAACCCTACGTCTCGGAGCCCTGAGACGGTCGACTGAATATATGTGTGTGAATTACAGAAAGTGCGAACCCCTGTCCCAGAGGAGGGGGTGGCTTATATAGAGTGCGCCAGGACCCCAGCTCCCCTCCGTTACACAGGGTTCAATGTTCATAAAGGAGGGGCGTTACTGGTAACGTCTGCAGTAAAGTGTTATAAATGCCCATAAAGCTATGGCCTAAGTCTTGACCGTTGCAGAGTGGAGAGTTTCTCATCTTCTGGTGGTCGAGTGTCTTCAAGGTGGTCGAGTGTCTTCAAGGTGGTCGAGTGAGCACATCTTCATGGTCGAGTGGACGATGGTTTCTCTTCGACTGCTTCTGATTCTTTGTAGAGATGTCCTTGGGGAGGGTATGTCAGACAGGTCCATGACCCTACCCTAGGTACATAGCTTCATCATTAGCCCCCGAATGGATCAGGGTTTGAGTGGGGAAGGAGTTGGGAACACTTCCGACCCATTCTTTGTGTTATGAGTATATCCTGTTCTGGAACAATGAGTTGAGGTGACGACGTCGACTCCTTTCTCAGTCGCCGTGGTCCATTCTTGGTTTTTGTCGAGTGAATTGTCACGGTAGAATTCCGAATGATGATGCGGAGGATGTTTGTCTTCAGTCTGACAGGTTGTTCTGCTCTCCGCGGATCTCGCGGGATTCAAATTTTGGGAAGCGCGCCAGACGGACAGAACCGAGGTTATCGGGACGAATTAGGCATGTCTCCTTGATCACCACGCCACCTTTTTCGCCACGTACTGCGCGCGCAACTGTTGCGGGATTTGTTTAGATTGCCTGGGTCCACCAGTCAGTCACTCGGGTGACGAATTTATAAAAGGCCCCGGACCAGGCCTCTGCCCCGCGCGCTCCCATTCTCTCTTCTTCTCCCAATCTCTCCGCCCCGCTCGCTTCCGCCCTCGCCGCCGGACGTTTGCTCGAGCTTGACCCATTGCCATGGGGAAGGAGAGGACGGTGGCGCTGGAATGCGCGAAGAAGGCGACCGCGAAGGCCAAGGGCAAGTAGACCAGCCGGGGCGGATCGTCATAGAGATCTTTCCTGCCGGCGGGCTGGATCCAGGGCAACTGGATCCGCTCGGAAATCACCCAAGACGACCTCGACGACCTGGTGGAGGGGGGACTGATCCCCCACAAGTCGGCATGGCTCCCGGGGAACAAAACCGAGCTGCAGCCAAGGGAGGGTGAGTGCGTTCTCCTCGCCACCCACGTAGATCGCGGATTCTCACTGCCTCCCCATCCTTTCTTCCAGGGTTTTTTGAACTTCTTTGGGGCTCAACTCCACCATTTCACTCCAAACACCATAGTCTATCTGGCCGCTTTTGGGTCGATGTGTGAAAACTTCTTGGGCTGTCGACCGCACTGGGGGCTTTTCAAACACATCTTCACCTGCCGCTCCCAGTTGATCAAAAAGGCCAAGTCGAGTGACGAGAAGACACAAGTGATCCAGATGTGCGGGGGTTTGGGGATCCAGATGAGGAGCAAGAGTACTTTCCCAGCCATGATTCTTCCCGACTCGGTTCGGGGCTGGCAGTCGACTTGGTTCTACTGCAAGGATCAGCCGACCCCGGGTCAGTTGACTGGACTTCCTCCCTTTTCCTTGGCTCGAGTGGAGAAGCCTGCCCCCCTGAAGGTAGCTCCAGAAGAAAAGGCGCATGTCAAGGTGCTGGTCGAGCGGGTCGTCCAGCTTGTCCGTGACGGAGTGACCGGGATGGATCTGCTGGAGGTCTTTCTCGGTCGATGCATCCAACCTCTTCAGGCATGTGATCATCTGATATGGATGTACTCTGGGCTCGAGGATTCCACTCGGATCCACCCGGAGGATGTCAGCGAGGATATCTTGGAGAAGTGGTTGAGGGGAATCACCGGCAACAAAGACAACCCCCGGGGGTCTAGGAGGGTGATTCCATTCGACAACTCGCACTAGCCAGAGCAGGTATATTTCTGTTTTATCAAGTACCTTTCCGATTCACCGTGTGATGTCTTGTTTATGGTCGACTGAATTTCCTTTGATCGTTATCCTTTCAGGCCCTCATCGACATGTACTCAATGCCCAATGGAGTGCAAGACCAAGACGCTGAGGAAGAAGGGAGCGGGGGCGAGAGCTGCGAGGAGCATTCGGAAGCCGAGGAGGACGAGGAGAGCGATGAATCGACTGATGACGAAGAAGTCGACTTGCCTCCTCACAGGGAGAGGAGATCCAAGCACGCTCACGACCCGGCAAGCGCTCCGAACTTGGTGGTCGCGCCGATTGGGTAGTCGTCGAAGCGCCCCAGGACGTCTTCCCCAACGCCGACTAAGAAGGCTCCAAAGCAATCCAAAGTTGCACCGCCTCCAGCGCCGAAAGCCACATCTTCCAAACTGCCAAAAGCTTTGCCCAGGATCAAAGTGACCGTTCCTACTATCTCCGGGTAACCATCTGACTTGTCTTTTTCGTCGACTCGATTAACCAGACGAAACCGATTGAATACGAGTCTTTGAAGTGCTGCTACATCAGGAACCTCTTCTTTCCAGTACCGGGACGAGGAAATGGAAGATGCGGTAACCTCCAACCCAGGTATAAACTCTTGTGATTTTGTTCTTGATTCTTTGGTCGACTGTGTTCGAGTGGTTCACTTGGGGTCGAATGATCTGCTTTGCAGCTCCACCCAACATCATTGATCTTCTAGATGACGATGAAGATGTGGCTCTTAAGCCCAGGAAGAGCAAGAAGGTAGCAGCTGGCAGGGTGGCTCGGCAAGAACCAACTACAACACCTCCCGTCCGTCAAGCTAAAGACGCGGGCAGGGCCTCTGTGACGTTCGCTGCACCCTTGTCGAGTGGGCATCCCGCACCGTTGACTGCACCTGTGATTCCTTCAACTGTCCAACTCCACGCCACGGAGCTCCAAGCTGCCGCACCTGGGTCGTCTGCACACTTTTTCACCAGCTACCCCGTCCCAGACAACCAGTCGGAAGCGGCTGCGGAAGCCATCCGACAGGCTGACATCATGATGGAGCGGGTGAAGACGGTGCACGAGAACAGCCAGGCTGCCTACGATGCCAGTGCCGCCCTTCGGGCGAATGTCCAGGTGAGTAGACTTTCCGACTGTTTTTGTTCTCGAAAAATCTTCTTCTGCACAATCTCTTGTTGCTTGCGTCGAATTAGAGCACCCACTGGGTGTTTTGTTGTTTTTGGTAGTTTCTCTCTTCCACTCGGTCTAGGCGAGTGGGATCAGAACCGGTGGAGGCACGCTAAGTGCACCCACTGGGTGTAGTCCCCGAGACCATGGTCGACTGCTGGCAGTCGACTGGGGTCTGAGTTCTTCTTTCTTTTCTTTCTACTCCTTACACTCGACTCCGACAGGCCGGTCGAGTAGGATCCGAACCGGTGGGGCACGCCAATTGCACCCACTGGGTGTAGTCCCCGAGACCGCGGTCGACTGCTGGCAGTCGACTGGGGTCTGAATAGCTTGCTGCCCCTTTTTTGACTTGGTCCGGGCGGACCAGACAAGTTGAGTCTTAGTCAGCGGGGGCACGCCAAGTGCACCCGCTGGGTGTAGCCCCTGAGACCCCAGTCGACTGTGTGCAGTCGGCTGGGGTCTAGATGGACTTCTTTAGATTTTATTCACTCAGAAGTGAACCACCTTTGATCCTATCGATTGATCTGTCTTTTGCCTTCTGCAGAAGTCTTGTACTCTTATTTCCAAGTTTGCTGAACTCGAGGAGAAGCAAAGGCAACTCAACTTATACTTGGAATTGGCTCAGCAAAATCTGAAAAAAGCTCAAGACAAGGCCGCTGGTATGGAAGGTAACTGATTGTCGACTGACTTTCAATATATCTCTTTGATCTCTTCTTTGATTCGATTGCTTCTTTTGCAGAAAAAATGAAGTTGGCTCTAGAGAAGAAGGACTCGGACCTCGCCGCCGCGCAAAAAGCAGCCCAAGACAAAACCGCTCTCGCAGACAAGAAGCTTGCTTCAATCGGAACGCTTGAAGGAGAGGTGAACAAACTGAAATCTTGTCTTAATGAAGCTAACCGCGAAGTGACAGTCTGAAGAAGGACAAGGTCGTCCTGAATGAAAAGTTGGAGTCTGCAATCCGCAAGAGGAATGACACAGAAGCTTATCTGAGGACTCTCGCCAAGAAGCTTTATCTCGTGCTGGAAGGTATTTCCTTTAATCCGACTGTGTTGATGCTTGCGATCGGATCTTGCTCGGTCGATTGACTAACTTTTGGCTGCAGAACTCTACCAAGACTTCGACAAAGACACTGGAAGGGTCGAGACGGGTCTGGACCCTATCGCTTCCCCAGTCTGCGACGAAACTGCGATGAACGTGCTCCGACTGGAGTCCCGTATCGCCAGCGCCACAAGCTACCTCGCACGCCTGAAGGAGGTTGTCTCTCGAATCGACTCATCGCTTTGGCCGGGGGCGACGCTTCAGAATGACCTAGAATCCTTGATGACTCGACTGAACGAGATCCCTGACCGAGTGCAAGAATGGAAGAAATCCTCTGCCCGGTGCGGTGCTAACGTTGCACTGTCCTTGGCGCGAGTCCATTGCAAGGAGGCTCATGAAGATAAGCTGGCTGCGATCAAAGTCGCTAACACCAAAAAGCACGACTTCCAGTCCTTCATGGAGACTTTCATCGCTGCCGCCACTCGGATTGCTGATGGGATCAACCTGGACTCATTCGTGGAGCCTGCCAGCCCTCCTCCGGCCGAGTGAACAGACTCATGAAACCTGAATATGCTTTAAATTTGCCTCGGAATGCCGAGTGATTGCTGTAACCGTTGAACTCCTTCGGGCTTGATGCCCGAGTACTTTTGATTTGCTGCTCGGAACCTTTAGGATTTATCTGAATTTGGTTTATTTCCGAATGTTCTTGTGTTTGTCCTCAAATGGACTTTGCTCACTGCTTTGAATAGTCTTTGCGCTGGAGACGCAGCTCGGAGGTGGCGGCTCCAATCGACCTGCGCTTCGTCGTCCTTGCGGATAGGGATGGAGCGGGCATTGTACTTGCGCCGTAGCTCCGAAGGAGAAGGTTGCAGTCGACCTGCACCTCGTCATCCTTGTGGATAGGGATGGACCGGACGTTGTATTTGTGCCACAGCTCCGAAGGAGAAGGTTGTAGTCGACCTACACCTCGTCGTTCTTGCGGATAGGGATGGACCGGATGTTGTATTTGTGCCGCAGCTCCGAAGGAGAAGGTTGCAGTCGACCTGCACCTCGTCGTCCATGCGGATAGGGATGGACCGGACGTTGTATTTGTGCCGCAGCTCCGAAGGAGAAGGTTGTAGTCGACCTGCACCTCGTCGTCCTTGCGGGTAGGGATGGACCGAACGTTGTATTTGTGTCGCAGCTCCGAAGGAGAAGGTTACAGTCGACCATCACCTCGTCGTCCTTGCGGATAGGGATATTTTTCAAACTTAGGTGAGTACTGGATTGCAGTTAAGCCCCCGAGTGGGAGGATTGCTCTCCACTCGGTAGGATTTTTTCGAACTTAGGCGAGTGCTGGACTGCAGCTAAGTCTCCTAGTGAGAGAACTTAGGCGAGTGCTGGACTGCAGCTAAGCCCCCGAGTGGGAGGATTGCTCTCCACTCTGTAGGATTTTTTTCAAACTTAGGCGAGTGCTGGACTGCAGCTAAGCCTCCTAGTGAGAGAACTTAGGCGAGTGCTGGACTGCAGTTAAGCCCCCGAGTGGGAGGATTGCTCTCGGTAGGATTTTTTCGAACTTAGGCGAGTGCTGGACTGCAGCTAAGTCTTCTAGTGAGAGAACTTAGGTGAGTGCTGGACTGCAGCTAAGCCCCCGAGTGGGAAGGTTGCTCTCCACTCGGTAGGATTTTTTCAAACTTAGGCGAGTGCTGGACTGCAGCTAAGCCCCTGAGTGGGAGGATTGCTCTCCACTCGGTAGGATTTTTTCAAACTTAGGCTAGTACCGGACTGCAGCTAAGCCTCCTAGTGAGAGAACTTAGGCGAGTGCTGGACTGCAGCTAAGCCCCCGAGTGGGAGGATTGCTCTCCACTCGGTGGGATTTTTTCAAACTTAGGCGAGTGCTGGACTGCAGCTAAGTCTTCTAGTGAGAGAACTTAGGCGAGTGCTGGACTGCAGCTAAGCCCCCGAGTGGGAGGGTTGCTCTCCACTCGGTAGGATTTTTTCAAACTTAGGCGAGTGCTGGACTGCAGCTAAGTCTTCTAGTGAGAGAACTTAGGAGAGTGCTGGATTGCAGCTAAGCCCCCGAGTGGGAGGATTGCTCTCCACTCGGTAGGATTTTTTCAAACTTAGGCGAGTGCTGGACTGTAGCTAAGTCTTCTAGTGAGAGAACTTAGGCGAGTGCTGGACTGCAGCTAAGCCCTCGAGTGGGAGGATTGCTCTCCACTCGGTAGGATTTTTTTCAAACTTAGGCTAGTACCGGACTGCAGCTAAGCCTCCTAGTGAGAGAACTTAGGCGAGTGCTGGACTGCAGCTAAGCCCCCGAGTGGGAGGATTGCTCTCCACTCGGTAGGATTTTTTCAAACTTAGGCGAGTACCGGACTGCAGCTAAGCCTCCTAGTGAGAGAACTTAGGCGAGTGCTGGACTGCAGCTAAGCCCCCGAGTGGGAGGATTGCTCTCACTCGGTAGGATTTTTTCAAACTTAGGCGAGTATCGGACTGCAGCTAAGCCTCCTAGTGAGAGAACTTAGGCGCGTACTGGACTGCAGCTAAGCCCCCGAGTGGGGGGATTGCACTCCACTCGGTAGGATTTTTTTGAACTTAGGCGAAACGGATTCGCGACTAAGCCCACCCACTGAGGGATTTTAGAAGTAAATAAGAACAACACAATCGAATGAGGGAAACATAAGCTCTTGTATTTGATAAATGAATTACAAAAGGTGTTTCTTATTACATTTTATTCGAAAGAGTGCTTAAGTATAAAAGGGGCGGAGCAGCTCCGCGTTCCAAGCCCGTGGCTCATCTTTCTGATGTTCAATACTGTAAAGATGGTATGCTCCATTGTGAAGAACTTTGGTGACGATGAAGGGGCCTTCCCAAGTCGGGGCGAGCTCGTGTGGTTTCTGTTGGTCAACTCGAAGAACCAGATCTCCCTCTTGAAAGGCTCGACCCTTCACATTTCTGGCGTGGAATCGACGCAAATCTTGCTGGTAAATGGTCGACCGGATCAAGGCCATATCACTTTCCTCCTCCAAGAGATCGACTGAATCTTGACGGGCCTGCTCTGCTTCCTCTTCGGAGAAGAGCTCGACTCGGGTGCGTTGTGGAGTAGGTCACTTGGCAAAACAGCTTCGGCTCCGTAAACCAAAAAGAAAGGAGTTCGTCTAGTCGACCGATTAGGAGTTGTCCTCAAGCCCCACAGAACTAACGGAAGTTCATCAACCCAAGCATCCGCTGCGTGTTTGAGATCACGCATCAGTCGGGGTTTCAGTCCTTTGAGAATTAGGCCATTGGCTCTTTCTGCTTGTCCGTTCGACTGCGGGTGAGCGACCGAAGCATAGTCGACTCGAGTGCCCTGAGAGGTGCAGAAAGCTCTGAATTCATCGAAATCGAAGTTCGACCCGTTGTCCGTGATGATGCTGTGTGGGACTCCATATCTGAATGTCAATTCTCTGATAAAACTGACAGCGGTGCTAGCATCAAGGTTCTTGATAGGTTTAGCTTCGATCCATTTGGTAAACTTGTCGACTGCAACGAGCACATGAGTGAAGCCGCTCTTGCCAGTTCTCAGTGGTCCAACCATATCCAATCCCCAAACAGCAAATGGCCAGATGAGGGGGATGGTCTTCAGGGCAGACGCTGGCTTGTGAGACATGTCGGAGTAAAACTGGCAGCCTTCACATCTGTCGACTATATTTTTCGCCATTTCATTTGCTCGTGGCCAATAGAATCCAGCTCGGTATGCTTTAGCCACGATGGCCCGGGAGGACGCATGATGACCACAGGTCCCCGAGTGGATGTCATTGAGGATCATTCGACCTTCTTCTAGTGTGATGCATTTCTGACCGACTCCAGTCACGCTTTCCCTGAACAGCTGCCCTCTTATCACAGTAAAGGCCTTAGATCGATGGACGATCTGTCGAGCCTCTTCTTCATCCTCTGGGAGTTCTTTCCTGAGGATGTACGCAATGTAGGGCACCGTCCAGTCGGGAGTAATGGCCATAACCTCCATGATCAGGTCAACCACGGCTGGGACCTCGACTTCAATCGGATCTGTGGTGCTCTTAGGTTGCGGGGGCTCTTCAGTAAAAGGATCTTCCTGAACTGTCGGCGAGCGAATATGTTCCAAAAACACATTGTTGGGGATGGTTTCTCTCTTGGAACCTATCTTTGCCAAATCGTCGGCTGCTTGATTTTTCACTCGGGGTATGTGGTGGAGTTCTAACCCCTCAAACTTCCTCTCGAGCTTTCTCACTGCGTTGCAGTAACCAGTCATGGCTGGGCTTCTAATGTCCCATTCCTTCATCACTTGATTAACTACCAAATCTGAGTTGCCATAGACCATGAGGCGACGGATGCCGAGTGAAATGGCCATGCACAACCCATACAGGAATGCTTCATATTCTGCTTTGTTGTTGGAGGAATCAAAGTGAATCTGGAGAACATATCTGAGCCTGTCTCCTCGGGGGGATACGAGAACTACTCCAGCACCAGAACCGTTCAGCATCTTGGATCCATCAAAGAACATGGTCCAGTGCTCAGAGTGAACTTGAGTCGGCAGTTGCTGTTCGATCCACTCGGCGAGGAAATCGGCTATTGCTTGGGACTTGATATCTTTCTTTGCCTCAAACTTGATATCCAGGGGAAGGAGTTCAATTGCCCATTTGGCCACTCGACCAGTTGCATCTCTGTTGTGCAGAATCTCTGACAATGGAGCATCGCTGATGACTGTAACAGAGTGATCTGAGAAATAGTGTGCAACCTTCTTCGTGGTCATGTAAATCCCATAGATAAGCTTCTGATAATGAGGATATCTCTGCTTTGACGGGGTTAGGACTTCAGAAATATAATAAACTGGGCATTGAACCTTATAAGCTTTTCCTTCCTCTTCTCGTTCGACCATAAGTACTGTACCGACGACTTGTCCGGTGGCTGCTATATAAAGCAGTAGAGGCTCTTTGCTGATTGGAGAAGCAAGCACCGGCTGGGTGGAAAGCAGGGCTTTTAGCTCTGCAAACACTACATCAGCTTCTGGGGTCCACTCGAACTTGTCTGATTTCTTCATCAGTCGGTAAAGAGGCAGCGCCTTTTCACCGAGGCGAGAAATGAATCGACTCAGGGCGGCCAAGCAACCAGTAAGCTTCTGGACATCATGCACACGCACAGGGCATTTCATTCGGAGTATAGCGCCTACTTTCTCTGGGTTAGCGTCGATTCCTCGTTCGGGAACAAGAAAACCGAGTAACTTTCCGCTTGGAACTCCAAACGTGCACTTGGATGGATTGAGCTTGATATCATACCTTCTGAGGTTGGCAAAGGTTTCAGCAAGGTTAGTCAGTAGGTCGGAACCTTTACGTGACTTGACCACAATGTCATCCATGTATGCTTCCACATTCCGACTGATCTGAGTGAGCATGCACTTCTGAATCATCCGCATGAATGTGGCTCCGGCATTCTTCAAACCGAATGGCATTGTGACATAATAGAAGCACCCAAATGGGGTGATAAAAGCTGTCTTTATTTCATCGGGTCCATACAGACGGATCTGGTGGTACCCGGAGTAGGCATCCAAAAAGGACAAACGCTCGCACCCTGCAGTCGAGTCGACTATCTGGTCGATGCGAGGGAGAGGAAAGTGATCTTTTGGGCAGGCCCGATTGATATGCTTGAAATCGATGCACATGCGAAGTGAGTTGTCTTTCTTTGGGACCATGACAACATTGGCTAACCACTCGGAGTGGTAAATCTCTCGGATAAACTCACCTGCCAAAAGCCGAGCCACCTCTTCCTCGATTGCCTTTCTTTTCTGGATGGCGGACCGTCAAAGATGTTCTTTGACTGGTTTCACCTTCGTATCGACTCGCAAACGATGCTCAGCCAGTTCCCTAGGAACACCTGGCATGTCAAAAGGCTTCCTTGCAAAGATGTCCCAGTTCTCACGGAGGAACTGGATGAGCGCTTCTTCCTATTTGGAGCGGAGTGAAGTCGAAATGTGAATCGGAGCAGCATTGGGATCTGTCGGGTGAATGTGAATTGACTTCATTTCACCAGACGACTGGAATGCTGATTCTGTGGCTGGCTTCTTGGCTCGCAGCAAGTCACTCGGATCTGCATTTTTCTGGTATTCTTGCAATTCTACCACGGTCATCTAGGCATCAGCGATCTTTGAGCCCTTCTGGAAGCACTCTTCCGCCTTCTTCCGATTACCAGAGATAGTGATCACTCCTCTGGGACCAGGCATCTTCGGTTTGAGGTACACGTAACATGGTCGAGCCATAAATCGTGCATAAGCGGGCTTGCCTAGAATTGCATGATAAACACTCTGGAAATCCACAACTTCAAACGTCAACTTTTCTTTGCGGTAATTTTTGGAATCACCGAAAACCACGTCGAGTGCAATCTGACCGAGGGATGTAGCCTTCTTGCCTGGAATGACACCATGGAAACTCATACGGCTTTCGCTGAGTATGGACATCGGAATGCCCATTCCTTTCAACGTTTCTGCATACAGTATGTTCAGGCCACTGCCACCGTCCATCAGGACCTTTGTCAGTCGAGTGCCTTCGACCACCGGGTCGACCACCAGTGCTTGCCTCCCAGGGGTGGTGATGTGCGCTGGATGATCAGACTGGTCGAATGTAATGGCAGTCTGCGACCACTTCAAGTAACTGGGTGTCGCCTGAGCGACCATGTTCACTTCCCTGTTGATGACTTTCAATCGACTTTTGCTCTCAACGTCAGCAAAAATCATCAGAGTGGAATTCACATGGGGATAACCATCGTCATCCTCTTCCTCATCCTCAGCCTTGTCTGCCTCCTTCTCTTTTTCCTTGGGTTGTTTCTCTCGGAACTGCTGGATTAGGAGCCGACACTGCCGAGTGGTGTGCTTTGGGTAAATGAAATTACCTTCTTCATCTTTTTTGGTGTGGATATGGCACGGCAGATCCAACACGTCATTTCCATCTTGATCTTTTACTTTCTTGGGGTTCCACGGCCCTTTGGGCTTCCCTTGAACTTTCCTTGAACCACAGCCAAGGCTTCACCCGGAGCAGCTGGCTCGGCCTTGCGCTTCTGTTTCCGACCGGAGTTTCCTCCTCTGGCTTCATGGGCGACTGCTTTGTGCTTGCCACTCCGGAGCCGCTCTTCTTCTTCACCATTGGCATACTTGGTGGCAATTTCCATCATCCGAGCCAGAGTCATATTTCCTGTCCGGCCGAATTTCATATTCAACTCTCGATACCTGACGCCTTCCTTAAAGGCACAAATTGCCTGATGATCTGACACATCTTCTACTATGTGGTGCAGGGTGATCCATCTCTGGATATAATCCCTCAAAGTTTCATTCGGTTTCTGAACACAACACTGCAACTCTGTCAAACCTGCCGGCCGTTTGCACGTGCCCTCGAATGTTCTGACAAACACTCGGGCGAGATCTTCCCAAGTATAAATGCTGCCAGGTGCTAACTGATTCAGCCACGCTCTAGCCGAGCCCTCTAACATCAAAGGAAGGTGTTTCATGGCCACTTCATCATTGCTGCCACCAATCTGGACAGCCACTCGGTAGTCTTCAAGCCAAGTGTCAGGCTTGGACTCCCCGGTGAACTTACTAACTCCAGACGCCAACCTGAAGTTGGGGGGAATCACCGCAGCTCTGATAGCTCTGCTGAAGCACTCTGGACCAGAGACATGCACCCTGTTGCTGGTTTGTGGACCTCCATCATGGCCCTCCCGGTGAGCTCTGTTTCTGTCGACCAAGCCCTGCACGAGAATAGATCTTGCATCAAAGCCTGGCTCCCTGGGGTCGATTGGAATACCTCGCCCAACACTGTGAGGGCGTCTGTCTTCATGCTGCCGAGGCACGTACGACCCGCTCCTCGGGGGAGGCGTGGGCACTCGACGGCGATCATCACGATCGACTCGGCGATCATACTGCTCTCGGTTTCTGTACTAATCTCGTCGATCCCCACGTCCCTCATGCCTCGGAGGCGATCTTGGGCTATGGGCCGACTGAACTGTGTCTGCCATCACAGATCTACTGTGGATCCTATCCCGCGACTGAGATACAACTGTATTCTGCTCTCCCGCTGCCCGGAGCAAGGCTCGGATCTGCACCAGACCTCGACCAGCTTCTGACTGGGAGAGTTGGATCGACTCCGCTATCCGGGCAGCAGCAGCTAGATTCTGGATCGGGGTTCGGTATACCTGAGTTGGAGGTGGAAAAGGTTGGCGTCGACTGGACTCAGGAGCACGTTGTCGAGCACGATCGTCGAGTGCGCGCTGGAGGTTCTCCAGTCGAGTGCGCTCAGCCAGATTGGCCAAGCGCGCCTGCTCCAAGGCCTGGGCCTCGGGGGTTTCTCCAACTATAGGAGTGTGCAGGGCATCCATGTTCCGGCGACGAAGTTCTTCCCTCTGCTGCGAGGAGAGAGGTTCGGGGCGGTACTCCTCGTGAACGCGCGACGGATCACCGTTCCCGTCACCTCCGTCTTCACGATTGAAGCCAGGAGGACTGCATGGTCCATTGACCATCAGGACTTCCGCCGCCAAGTCACTGCTGCCGCACTCGGATGCGGTCTCTACGGAGCCAGTCGACAGATCGAACAGGCCGTAGAGAGATTCGTCGGGCTCGATCGCCGCGACTTGAGGGGTGGCCCATTGGCGGGCCATCGCATGCTTCACCCACCGCTGAAGCCTCGACCGACCGGTGCGCTTGCTCCGGCGGGTCGCAGGGAGGGGGAAAGCTGCTGGAGTCGACTCGTACTGGTTCGACGGTTGCCGCAGGAGGACGCTGCGGACGCACGCGCGAAAGTGCACCGCCCCGCGGGCGGGGAGCGCGTCGGCGTCGAGTGGTGCATCCTGGAGCCAAGCGGAGTCGTTAGCGACAAACACGAGCGCGCCTAGACGGATCTCGCGGCCCTCAGCCAAACCTCCACCTGGAACCATGATGAAGGGGATCGGAAAAATTGCAACTTCTCCAATAAGTCGCTAAGACACCTGCCCCACGGTGGGTGCCAACTGTCATGGTTCTAAGACTGACAATAGAATAGGGGGGTAGGAATGTAGAGGCAAAATCCTAGCTATGGAGGAGTTGTACACACGAGTTTACGAGTTCAGGCCCTTCTCGGAGGAAGTAACAACCCTACGTCTCGGAGCCCTGAGGCGGTCGACTGAATATATGTGTGTGAATTACAGAAAGTGCGAACCCCTGTCCCAGAAGAGGGGGGTGGCTTATATAGAGTGCGCCAGGACCCCAGCTCCCCTCCGTCAGGGTTCAATGTTCATAAAGGAGGGGCGTTACTAGTAACATCTGTAGTAAAGTGTTATAAATGCCCATAAAGCTATGGCTTCAGTCTTGACCATTGCAGAGTGGAGAGTTTCTCATCTTCTGGTGGTCGAGTGTCTTCAAGGTGGTCGAGTGTCTTCAAGGTGGTCGAGTGAGCACATCTTCATGGTCGAGTGGACGATGGTTTCTCTTTGACTGCTTCTGATTCTTTGTAGAGATGTCCTTGGGGAGGGTATGTCGGACAGGTCCATGACCCTACCCTAGGTACATAGCTTCATCAGTCGGACTCCGCCATCTTGATTTGGTGGTAACCAGAGTATGCGTCGAGGAAACACAATGACTCGTGTCCTGCGGTAGCATCAATGATTTGATCGATGCATGGGAGGGGGGAGGGATCCTTTGGGCAAGCTTTATTGAGGTCTTTAAAATCGACACAAAGGCGCCAGGATTTGTCCTTCTTTGGTACCATCACCAGGTTTGCTAGCCAGTCCGGATGTTTTATTTCTCTGATGAATCCGGCCTCTAATAACTTGGCTAGTTCTTCTCCCATGGCCTGTCTCTTAGGTTCAGAGAAACGCCGAAGAGCTTGCTTGACCGGCTTGAATCCCTTTAGGATATTGAGGCTATGCTCGGCCAGCCTGCGTGGGATTCCTGTCATGTCTGAGGGATGCCAGGCAAATATGTCCCAATTCTCGCGTAGGAACTCTCGTAGTGCGGCGTCCACAGTGGGGTTTAACTGTGCCCCGATGGAGGCTGTTTTTGTAGGGTCCGTCGGGTGGACTTGGAATTTGACTATTTCATCCGCTGGTTCAAAAGAGGTGGACTTGGATATCTTGTCGAGTATCACGTCATCCCTATCCACTGTGGAGCATAGCGTGGTTAATTCCTCGACCGAGAGGGCTTCGGATAATGCCTCGAGGGCCAATGCGGCTGTTTTTTTTTCGGCGCGAAGAGATGTGTCCGGATCACTGGTGAGGGTGATGATTCCATTGGGCTCGGGCATTTTAAGCTTCATGTACCCGTAATGGGGTACGGCTTGGAAGATTGTAAACACCTCCCGTCCTAAAAGAGTGTGATAGCCACTGCTGAACGGGGCCACTTGGAATGTAATTTCTTCGGACCTGTAATTGTCCGGCGTGCCGAATACCACATCTAGTGTGATTTTCCCAGCACAGCGTGCTTCCCGGCTGGGGATAATTCCTCTAAAGGTTGTGCTACTTTGCTCGATGCGGTTCCAGTCTATTTCCATATTTTGAAGAGTTTCCTTATAGATGAGGTTTAGTCCGCTGCCGCCGTCCATGAGTACTTTGGTGAGCCAAAAACCATCCACGATTGGACTGAGGACCAGTGCGGCTGGTGCTCGGGCTGTTCGGGATTTAGGTTCATCACTAGCATTGAAGGTAATAGCCGTGTCACTCCATGGATTTATTGCTGCTACATGGCAGATTTCGGCCATGCTGCGGAGTGTTCGCTTGCGCCTATTATTTGACGCAAAGGTCTCGAACACTGTTAACATCGTATTGTTATCCACGGGATGGTGCTCTGTGGTATTTGGGATAAGAAGATCCTCACCACTTTTGGCCACTTGCCGGAGTATCCAACATGCTCTAAGGCTGTGCGTTGGTATTATATCCGCTGTGCTATGAATTTTGCAGGGTCCGTTGAGCCATCCCTCCAGTACGGTTCCATGCCCTGTAGAGGGTTTTTGCTTTTTGGTAGTTGACTAGGGTGTATTGTGATAATGCACCCTTTTATTTCGGACTAGGTTTGTATTCAGGGCTGGATTATCCCAGAAGTTTGTTTCGGTTTTCCAGGCACTTTCCATCGCACAGTACTTTCGTACTATGGACGCCAAGTCAGCGAAGCGTGTTATCTCGTGGCGATTTATGGCGTTAAGGATTCCCTTGTCCGTGCAATTATTGTAGAAAAATAAGATTGCGTCTTCCTCGCGACAGTCCTTAACCTTGTTCATCGCAAGGAGGAATCTGGCCCAATAGTGATGTACTGTTTCCTGGGGCTCTTGCCTGATGTGAGAAAGACCGCTTATGTTTGGGTGGGTGGGTGGAATTGAATCCGAACCCTTACCCGATCTGGGATGCAGGGGCCGAGGAGTTTCCAATTTTGGAAGTTTCGGTTCTGGGGTGTTACCCGATAATCCTGGTCCGCTGCCTGACTCCAAGTTCAGGGATTGGATGTTGTCCTCCTACGAACGGGCGTTCGGCTCGGAGAGCTCGGGAATCTGGAAATAGTTGGTCCTCAAGATAGAGGAGAGGTCGCCGTATTGTTCCTCCACCACTGCAATATGATGGGTGACCGATGGAGAATTAATCTCCCTTTGATCGGGTTTAAGCCCAGTCCGATCATAGTCCGTACTGACTCCCAAGGCGGCAATGCGATCCAAGAGCTCGTTTAAGGAGGCGAGCTCCATTGGATCCATCTGTTCGGCGAGTGCCAATTTGACGTGGAGGCTGTTTTCGATGACCCGAGAAGACATCGTTGGCGCGGCGGCCGAACAGGCGGTCATGATGAACCTGCCTAGCCGGAGAGTTTGGCCGACAGCCAAAGCTCCCCCAATAGTAGTACCGTCTTTAAAGACGAGACGAGACATCCTTCCTTCTGGCGACGGCACAGAGGAACTCTCAATGAAAGCACCAATGTTGGTGTCAAAACCGGCGGATCTCGGGTAGGGGGTCCCGAACTGTGCGTCTAAGGCGGATGGTAAAAGGAGGCAGGGGACACGATGTTTTACCCAGGTTCGGGCCCTCTTGATGGAGGTAAAACCCTACGTCCTGCTTGATTAATATTGATGATATGGGTAGTACAAGAGTAGATCTACCATGAGATCAGAGAGGCTAAACCCTAGAAGCTAGCCTATGGTATGATTGTATGTTGTCCTACGGACTAAAACCCTCCGGTTTATATAGACACCGGAGGGGGCTAGGGTTACATAAGGTCGGTTACAAGGAGGAGATATACATATCTGTATTTCCTAGCTTGCCTTCCACACCAAGGAGAGTCCCATCTGGACACGAGACGAAGTATTCAATCTTGTATCTTCATAGTCCAACAGTCCGGCCAAAGGATGTAATCCGGCTGTCCGGAGACCCCCTAATCCAGGACTCCCGCACGGGGGCTAATGTCCAGAACCGTGCAGATTTTATGCTCCATGAGCCGGATGTCCGGCCTGGGGCCCGGATGTCCGGTCCGATGATTCCAGATCGGGATTTGGACTTCGAAACTCGATTTGGGGCGGAAATTGATAATTTTGGGGGCAAAATTACAGAGATTTCGTGGATGGAAAGTGGGGAAACTTGGGGAGATGCTAGATCCACTTGAAACCAAGCAAATCCATGGATCAAAATCAACAAAACTTCATCAAACCAACAAATCACAAAAAAAAATTGGGGCTATTTTTGTGGGGAATTTTTGAATTAGGACGAAAACAACAAAATTCAAGGCTAGAAACACAATGGGGAGGCTCCAAAATCGTGATCAACATGGCTCATGATACCAAGATGATGTAGGGTGGAACCCTAGATGGCCGATCTTTCATGAAATGAGCGGATCCCGCGAAGAATAGGAAGAACACAAGGGAAATCACGAGGGGAAACACAAGGGGAAACACGAGAGAATCAATCAAACCAACAAGAACGATCACACATGTGCTAGATACTCGAAACACAAAGAGATACATGATCCAAATCCAACAAGGGACGATACAAAGGGTAGCTGGTTCTTCTCTGTGAGGAGGGCTTGAATCCACAAGGTTATCTTCCCGTAAAGGGGTCTTGAATCCAAGGCGGATCTTCTCCGAAGAGGGGCCGCGGTCTCTCTCAAGGAGTAGATCCGATATGGATGAGTGAAGCTCTATCTCACAAATGAGCTAACACAACGCTAACCCTAACTAGGAGGAGGAGGGGGTCTATATATAGTGCTAGCCCACGAAGGGGTAAGTGAGAGGGGGGATACATGGGCCCTTGGCCCGTTCACTATGCGCATACAGGCGTCGGATGTCCGGGCTGGGGGCCGGATGTCCGGGTTGGAGTGGCCAATTCTTCTTCTCTCTGGATAGCATGCGCCGTATTTCCAGGCAGGCGCCGGATGTCCGGCCTATCGTGCGGTGCCGGATGTCCGGCCGCTGTAGAGTCGCCTGGTGTCCGTCTCTCTCTGGTTGGTGGCGCCGGATGTCCGGGCTCCTGTAGCGACCAGACCTCAAACAGTCTGATCTCTGTGCATCAGTGTCATCCCTCGATCGATAATGCTGACACGCACAATACTTGAGGATTTATAACAGAGTAGCAATCACACACTTATTACATCGAATGTCTCAAAAGAGAACTTATTATAATAAATATGGCTTAAGGCCATCTAACACGATAACATCGGAAGGCTTGGAAGATAAAGTGAGTCCATCAACTCCAACGGCATCACTGAGTGAAAGACAACGACTTATGGCTCCTTACTCGTCGTCTGAAAAGTCTGCAACATGAACGTTGCAGCCCGAAACGGGTCAGCACATGGAATATGCTGGTAAGGTAACACAAGAGTAATGAACAGAACAAATGCTATCACTACATGCATATTTGGCTGGTGGAGGCTGTATGGTTAATATGTTTTTGCGAAAAGCCAATTTTTCCCTACAACAAAGGAATAAATTTTATTTAACTATCATGGTAGTTGTTAAACATTGGGAAGGTTCCTCCAACTCAATCCCAATTAAACATCATCATTAAACCCAATCAAATTTTATTAAGAGTGTTGAGATCAACATGATAATCCAAGAACCAGATACTCAAGATGTCCATAACCAGGGCACAGCTAACCATGATTAGTTTATACACTCTACAGAGGTTTGCACACTTTTCCCCACAAGACTCGAATACATCCATGGTCGGAGATTCGGGACACAGTCTTTCTGAAGCATTAACTCTCTACTCTGGATAGACAGTACCACCTACAACCCACTACATCTGCGTCTGCCTCTTCGAGAGCTTCACGCCACTTACTCAACTATGCCAGAGCGCATAATGGCTTGTGGCTGCACACGGAAGTTTCTAGCATGAATAATCTTATGATCCCTTTGAGCCTGGGTGGCGGGCCGTAGGATGATCGCACGGGTCCTCCGGGATGATGAGGACATGACTACCTTGGATACGACCAAAAATATTGCATACATGCATATTTGTCAGGTGATTTCTAATGCAAACTATTCAATAATCTATTTATGTTATCCGGAACAAAAATACTTCACACACTTTTGTGTTTTGTCTAATTGCAGGTGTATGGGACATTTGTATAATCCACATATGAAGATAAGGGAAAAGGAGAAGTTTATGTTGTGTTCAAAAAGTCCTCTCACGTCACTTTTGGGCCAAGAGAAGATAGAGTCCAAGTCTTTCACGTTCTGGATTCAGATTCGGACTGCACAGACATACCTGACTCAAAACGCCAACAACTTTTTCATACGGACTCCGAATTGGGTGATTCTTTTTTTGTTGGAAACTAGATTTCGTGCTCTTTCCAACCCAATTGGATTCACCTTCAAATTCGTCCGGAGCGTTGATTTACGGACGAAACAATCTGACGTTGCAGCAGAATCCGAGTCAAACTACAAGCCCAAAGGTGTTGCATCACCTCCACTTGGGCCCATGAGCCTTGTACGACCTAGGGTTAGTTTTAGGCTGCCTTGGGACGTCCTCCCACCTCCTTGGCCGCCACCCCTTGCTCCTATATAAGTAGATCCATCTAGTAGCTTTTTCCTTGGGATTTGTTTAGTTAAAAGTTAGCCATTGCAACTTCGTGTACTTCGTTTGTGTCCAACGACCAGACCAAGACCGCTTCCAGATCCCCACCATTATCAATACTTCATATTTATTTGCAATATTCAGATTGCTTTATCATATTCTTGCTCTTTCTTCGATTGCTTGCAGGAATAGACCTTCGTGGTCAGGCTGACCGTGCTTCCAGCATCGTCAGTAACCTTAGGAGATTGGTTTAGCGATTGCTAAGGCGCAACGTCGTGCACGTTTGTAGTCGGATCGTCAAAGTCGTCTCCACCAAATCGATAGTTATCATCTCATCGAAAGATCGGGACCCTCGCCTTTATCACGGGATATCTTAGGACAACACTGGATACTCCAGGTGCCCACAAGCAATCCACCCAGATGTGTATTTACGATGCCACCTTAAGTTGAACCATTAATTAATAACTCACATCTATGATTAATACACTCAAACCCAATCCACGTCTACGAGCATAGCATAGCATAGCAATATAAGCAACGTAGAAGTAACTCCCATAGGTTTGATAATAAACAGGTGAATAGATACTACCTCATCAACTTCCCAAAACCCACAATTTAATCAGATCCTAACCATGCAATTGTTTGAGCATTGATCTAATGCAGTAAAACTGGGTAGTAAAAGGGTATGATCAAAGTGTTACTTGCCTTACTGATGATCCGTGAAACCTAAAGACTCGCAGTAGCACGCTTCGCACTCCGGGTACTCTATCGCAAACAAACAAGCATACAATAAGCACTCAACTAGAAGCACGGGTAAAACTCAAATACGAAATCTAACCAGAAAATTCAACTTACGAACTCCGGTTTGCAAAAAGATTCAAACCAAACAAAGCAACGAAACTCAAACTGCGAAAGAAACAAGATTCGTTTACTAATTTGAACTTAAGTCAAATTTTACATTAGCAAAATCTTGTTCAAATTGGTTAAACAGAAAGAGGGCTTCGAAACAAAGATCTAGGCGCTTGAATCGTCTGATTCCGATAAACGAGCGAAAAGTTATACTAGAACGAAGATTAGGGCAGGAATCGTGATCGAAAATAATCACGGAAAAACCCTAGAAAAAGATAGCTGACGAACAAGCTAACGAACGAACGTTCGTTGTCTGTGGCTAACGGGTGAAACCCGTTCGTTAAAACGAACGTACGAACAGACGTTCGCTAAATAAATAAACCGACAGAAAAACCAAACCAATCTAAACAAAAAAAACGAATCTAGGTTTTCAAAATAAAACCGATCGGTTTTTAAATAAAAAACCGGTGGCTCCCACGACGTTCGTGACGACGGCGGCGACGAAAACTCCGGCGGGCAGGGCGGCAACTCCGGTGGGCGGCAGGCGGCGGCGGGCTCCGGCGGCGAGCAGTAGCGACGGCGGCGAGCGGCAGCGGCGGCGGCTGGCGGCGGCGTCGGGCTAGGGTTTGGGACGCGGTGGGCTGGCGGGCTGCGGCGGCTCGGCTTATAAGGCCGCCCGAGCGCGGTGTCCGGGTCAGACACGGCCCGATAAGTCGGTTGACTTTAAAAAAAATCCGCTCAGAAAAACAAAGAAAATAAATACTAAACGGACTCCAAAAATCCTGAAATAAATTTTCCCCGTTCTCTAAAAATCTACCGGACAAGGTGAACATTTATTTGGGCCTCTACTGCAGATTTGAAAAATGCATATTTTTCCTAATTCAAATAAAATAGCGATCAAAACTCCGAATAAAATCTTATTTGATTTTAATATTAAATCTCCAATATTTCTTTATTTTGGGGAAGTCATTTTATCCCCTCTCTTTTATTTTTATAAAAGAAACATTCGAAGAGAAAATAATTAAAATCAAACGATTCTCTTTTTCAAAATTTGAGAAAACTCAAATATGAAAATAACGAAATCCCCAACTCTCTTCGTGGGTCCTTGAGTTGCGTAGAATTTCTAGGATCAAACCAAAATGTAATAAAATATGATATACAATGATGATCTAATGTATAACATTCCAAATTGAAAATTTGGGATGTTACAGCTCCTGCCGGATGTCCGGCCGCTGTAGCTTCGTGGCGACTCCACTTGAGGCACTTCACGCTCCGCTTTCATGTGGACTTGGTGTGTGTCTCGAGCATCTCCATGGTCGTCTCCTCAGTTCCTAAGCACACGTAGTGTCTTTGCATTACGTAGCAACCATGTCTTGCATGAATGGAAAGCGGAAGCATCTAGGAGCGGGTTCACCTTGTGTCCAATGGCGAATTGTCGAGGTCTCATCATACTTGGGGCTTGGGGAGTAGTCATAGTGTACATGGGGATGATCGTGGGATGCTCCGCATCATATATGAAAGTGACAAAATAGGAGACTCTCTATCATGAAGATCATGATGCTACTTTGAAGCACAAGTGTGGTAAAAGGATAGTAACATTATCCCTTCTCTCTTTTTCTCTCATTTTTTTATTTGTTTGGGCCTTTTCCTCTTTTTTATGGCCTCCTTTTTCTCTCTTTTTTTCTTTTTTTTCTTTTCGTCTGGAGTCTCATCCCGACTTGTGGGGGAATCATAGTCTCCATCATCCTTTCCTCACTTGGGACAATGCTCTAATAATGATGATCATCACACTTTTATTTACTTACAACTCAAAAATTACAACTCGATACTAGAACAAAATATGACTCTATGTGAATGCCTCCGGCGCTGTACCGGGATATGCAATGAATCAAGAGTGACATGTATGATAGAATTATAAAGGTGGCTTTGCCATAAATACGATGTCAACTAATATGACAATGATGTAATAACGAACGAAACGGTGGTAAGTTGCATGAAAATATATCTCGGAATGGCTATGAAAATGCCATAATAGGTAGGTATGGTACCGGCGAAAGTTACGCGGTACTAGAGAGGCTAGCAAATGTGGAAGGGTGAGAGTGCGTATAATCCATGGACTCAACATTAGTCCTAAAGAACTCACATACTTATTGCAAAAATCTATTAGTTATCGAAACAAAGTACTACGCGCATTCTCCTAGGGGATAGATTGGTAGGAAAAGACCATCGCTCATCCCTGACCACCACTCATAAGGAAGACAATCAATAAATAAATCATGCTCTGACTTCATCACATAACGGTTCACCATACGTGCGTGCTACAGGAATCACAAACTTTAGAACAAGTATTTCTCAAATTCACAACTACTCAAATAACATGACTCTAATATCACCATCTTCATATCTCAAAACAATTATCAAGTATCAAACTTCTCATAGTATTCAATGCACTTTTTATGAAAGTTTTTATTATACCCATCTTGGATGCCTATCATATTAGGACTAATTTTATAGCCAAAGCAAATTACCATTCTGTTCTAAAAGATTCTCAAAATAATATAAGTGAAGCATTAGAGATCAAAAATTTCTATAAAATAAAACCACCACCGTGCTCTTAAAGATATAAGTGAAGCACTAGAGCAAAATTATCTAGCTCAAAAATTATCTAGTCTGATTCATGTGTATCTCTTCAAAAGGTGTGTACAGCAAGGATGATTGTGGTAAACTAAAAAGCAAATACTCAAATCATACAAGACGCTCCAAGCAAAACACATATCATGTGGTGAATAAAAATATAGCCTCAAGTAAAGTTACCGATGGACGAAGACGAAAGAGGGGATGCCTTCCGGGGCATCCCCAAGCTTAGGCTTTTGGTTGTCCTTGAATTTTACCTTGGGGTCCCTTGGTCATCCCCAAGCTTATGCTCTTGCCACTCCTTATTCCAAAATTCATGAAATCTTTACCCAAAACTTGAAAACTTCACAACACAAAACTCAACAGAAAATCTCATGAGCTCCGTTAGTATAAGAAAAGAAACCACCACTTCAAGGTAATGTAATGAACTCATTATTTATTTATATTGGTGTTAAACCTACTGTATTACAACTTCTCTATGGTTCATACCCCCCGATACTAGCCATAGATTCATCAAAATAAGCAAACAACACACGAAAAACAGAATCTGTCAAAAACAGAACAGTCTATAGTAATCTGTAGGTTTCGAATACTTATGTAACCCCAAAAATTCTGAAATAAATTGTTTGACGTGATTAATTTGTCTATTAATCATCTTCAAAAATAATCAACCTAATCGCACTCTCCAGTAAAAAGTGGCAGCTAATCTCGTGAGCACTTAAGTTTCTGTTTTTTACAGCAAGATCGCAAAGACTTCCCCCATGTCTTCCCAAAGGTTCTACTTGGCACAAACACTAATTAAAAAAATAAAACCACATCTAAGCAGAAGCTAGATGAATTATTTATTACTAAACAGGAACAAAAAACAAGAAACGAAAAACAAGAAGCAAAAATTCATCATGGGGCTCAAATAAATTTTCAATATTATAAGAAGAATCACCCCAATCATGATCATTGCAACAAGTAGTAGACATAGAAAAACTAGCATCCCCAAGCTTAGGGTTTTGCATATTATTAGCACAATTGACATCAAGAGAATTTATTGCAAAATAATTGCAATCATGCTTTCGATTCAAGGAACTATCAAGTATGGGTGCAATAGCAATAATCGCATGTGTTTAACATAAGGAACTATAGCAAATTCATCTCCATATATATTGGCATCATGGCCATAAGAATAGCAAGCATCATGTTCATCAAGGGATATTTCAATCAAATCATCGGAATCATAATTATCTAGAGATTCGTGCATATCATTATTTCCTTCCAAAGCAACGGTCATTCTCTCAATAAATTCCTTAACATAGGCATTATGAGTAAAGTTTTCATAGCAATATTTAAGTATGTCGGAATTTTCAGATTTGTAGAGAGTAATATCATACTTTTCAATCAAAGAAGAAACTTCATGAGCACCCTTAAAACGACAAATTCTTCAATTTGTTTGATATCATAGTAACTATAAACACCCTTCCCATAAGAAGGTAAGATTTCATTATCATTAAACTCACATAGGTAGGGAAGGTGTTTTTTAGGGTTCTTAGAGCAACAAGTAAAATCATAGATTTCACAAAGATTCCAAGCATAGTATGGCAAACTATTTATTTGATGCCATAAGAACTTCCCCTTTTCAGACAGACAATGACGCACAAAACGAGCATGCTCATCTAAAGATTTTCCCTCAACTAAACTAGTTGGGGTTTCAACACGAGCACATATAGATCGAAGATGACCCAAGTAGAACACTTTAAGTGGATCAATATCAATAGATTTTTAGCAAGCAAAGATGCAAGCAAATAGAAGGCACATGGAAACACAAACAAAGATACATACGGAAAGAAAGCGAAGAAAAGGCAAAGGTTTTCGAAAATCGTTTTAGAAGTGGGGGAGAGGAAAATGAGAGGCAAATAGCAAATAATGTAATGCGAGGGATAAGAGTTTGTGATGGGTACTTGGTATGTATTGACTTGTGGATAGATCTCCCCGACAACGATGCCAGAAACGGCTTGTTGACGGGAGATCAAATCTTGACTTGACTTGGTGCAACATCCCCAGCAACGGCGCCAGAAATCCTTATTTCTACCTCTTGACCATGCGTTGGTTTTCCCTTGAAGAGGAAAGGGTGATGCAGCAAAGTAGCGTAAGTATTTCCCTTAGTTTTTGAGAACCAAGGTATCAATCCAGTAGGAGGTAACACGCAAGTCCCTAGTACCTGCACAAACAAACAAGAATCTCGCAACCAACGCGATAAAGGGGTTGTCAATCCCTTCACGGTCACTTACGAAAGTGACATCTGATAGAGATAATAAGATAAATATTTTGGTATTTTATTGTATAGATTGCAAAATAAACACAGATAGAAATAGCAAGTGGATAGGAAAATAATATGATGGAAGATAGAACCGGGGCCATAGGTTTCACTAGTGGCTTCTCTCAAGATAGCAAATTCTACGGTGGGTGAACAAATTACTGTCGAGCAATTGATAGAAAAGCGCATAGTTATGAGAATATCTAGGCATGATCATGTATATAGGCATCACGTCCGCGATAAGTAGACCAAAACGATTACATAGGCATGACGTCCAAGATTAGTAGACCGACTCCTGCCTGCATCTACTACTATTACTCCACACATCGACCACTATGCAGCATGCATCTAGTGTATTAAGTTCATAAGAATAGAGTAACGCATTAGGCAAGGTGACATGATGTAGAGGGATAAACTCAAGCAATATGATATAAACCCCATCTTTTTATCCTCGATGGCAACAATACAATACGTGCCTTGCTGCCCCTGCTGTCACTGGGAAAGGACGCCGCAAGATTGAACCCAAAGCTAAGCACTTCTCCCATTGCAAGAAAGATCAATCTAGTAGGCCAAACCAAATTGATAATTCCAAGAGACTTGCAAAGATATTAAATCATGCATAAACGAATTCAGAGAAGAATCAAATATTGTTCATAGATAATCTTGATCATAAACCCACAATTCATCGAATCTCGACAAACACATCGCAAAAAGAATTACATGGAACAGATCTCTAAGAGAATCGAGGAGAACTTTGTATTGAGATCCAAAGAGAGAGAGAAGAAGCCATCTAGCTAATAACTATGGACCCGAAGGTCTGCGGTAAACTACTCACACATCATCGAAGAGGCTATGGTGTTGATGAAGAAGCCCTCTGCGATCGATTCCCCCTCCGGCGAAGCGCCGGAAAAGGCCCCAAGATGGGATCTCACGGGTACAGAAGGTTGCGGTAGTGGAAATAGGGTTTCGTGGTGCTCTCGGATGTTTTCAGGGTATATGAGTATATATAGGCAAAGAAGTAGGTCGGCGGAGCCACGATGGGCCCACGAGGGTGGGGGGCATGCCTGCCCCCCTGGGCGCGCCTTCCTACCTCGTGGTCGCCTCGTTTCTTCCTTGACGTCCACTCCAAGTCTCTTGGATTGCGTTTGTTCCAAAAATAACTCTCCCGAAGGTTTCATTCTGTTTGGATTCCGTTTGATATCCCTTTTCTGCGAAACACTGAAATAGACAAAAAAACAGCAATTTGCACTAAGCCTTTGGTTAGTAGGTTAGTCCCAAAAATAATATAAAAAGATATATTAAAGCCCATTAAACATCCAAAACAGATAATATAATAGCATGGAACAATAAAAAATTATAGATACATTGGAGGCGTATCATTGATCATATCTACTATATGATTCATGTTCGACCTTTCGCTCTTTGTGTTCCGAGGTCATATCTGCATATTCTAGGCTCATCAAATTTAACCCGAGTATTCTGCATGTGCAAAACTGGCTTGCACCCGTTGTATGTGAACGTAGAGCTTATCACACTCGATCATCATGTGGTGTCTCAGCACGAAGAACTGTCGCAATGGTGCATACTCAGGGAGAACACTTATACCTTGAAATTTTAGTAAGGGATCATCTCATAATGCTACCGTCGTACTGAGAAAAATAAGATGCATAAAAGATAAACATCACATGCAATCAAAATATGTGACATGATATGGCCATCATCATCTTGTGCCTTTGATCTCCATCTCCAAAGTACCGTCATGATCTCCATCGTCACCGGCTTGACACCTTGATCTCCATCGAAGCATCGTGTCGTCTTGCCAACTATTGCTTCTATGACTATCGCTACTGCTTAGTGATAAAGTAAAGCAATTACATGGCAATTGCATTTCATACAATAAAGTGACAACCATATGGCTCCTGCCAGTTGCCAATAACTGTTACAAAACATGCTCATCTCATACAACAATTTATATATCATCACGTCTTGACCATATCACATCACAGCAAGCCCTGCAAAAACAAGTTAGACGTCCTCTACTTTGTTGTTGCAAGTTTTACGTGGTGGCTATGGGCTTCTAGCAAGAACCGTTCTTACCAATACATCAAAACCACAACGATTTTTCGTCAAGTGTGTTGTTTTAACCTTCAACAAGGACCGGGCGTAGTCAAACTCGATTCAACTAAAGTTGGAGATACAGACACCCACCAGTCACCTGTGTGCGAAGCACGTCAGTAGAACCAGTCTCATGAACGCGGTCATGTAATGTCGGTCCGGGCCGCTTCATCCAACAATACCGCCGAATCAAAGTAAGACGTTGCTGGTAAGTAGTACGGCTATTATCGCCCACAACTCTTTGTATTCTACTCGTGCATATAACATCTACGCATAGACCTAGCTCATATGCCACTGTTGGGGAACGTAGTATTTCAAAAAAAATCCTACGATCACGCAAGATCTATCTAGGAGATGCATAGCAATGAGACGGGAGAGTGTGTCCATGTACCCTCATAGACTGAAAGCGGAAGTGTTTAGTAACGCGGTTGATGTAGTCGAACGTCTTCCCGATCCAACCGATTCAAGTACGGAACGTACGGCACCTCCGCGATCTGCACACGTTTAGCTCGGTGACGTACCTCAAACTCTTGATCCAGTTGAGGCCGAGGGAGAGTTTTGTCAGCACGACGGCATGGTGATGGTGATGATGAAGTTACCGGCGCAGAGCTTCGCCTAAGCACTACGACGATATGACCGAGGTGTGTATATGTGGAGGGGGCACCGCACACGGCTAAAAGATCAACTTGTTTATTCTAGCATGCCCCCTCCCCACGTATATAAAGGAGGGAGGGAGGAGGAGGCCGGCCAAGGGTGGCACGCCCAAAGCGGGGGGGGGGGGGGGAGAGTCCTACTCCAAGTAGGATTCGTCCCCCCTTTCCTATTCCTACAAGGAGAAGGGGAAAAGAGGAGGAGAAGAGAAAGGAAAGGGGGGACGCCCCCCAACCCCTAGTCCAATTCGGTTTGGGCTTGGGGGCGCGTGCCTCCACCTAGATGCTGCCTCCTCTTTTCCACTAGGGCCCATGAAGGCCCATTAACCCCCCGGGGGGTTCCGGTAACCCCCCGGTACTCCGGAAAATACCCGATACACTTCAGAACCATTCCGGTGTCCGAATATAACCTTCTAATATATAAATCTTTATGTCTTGACCATTTCGAGACTCATTGTCATGTTCGTGATCTCATCCGGGACTCCGAGCAACCTTCGGCATATCAAATCACATAACTCATAATACAAATCGTCATCGAACGTTAAGCATGCGGACCCTACGGGTTCGAGAACTATGTAGACATGACCGAGAAACATCTCCGATCAATAACAGATAGCGGAACCTGGATGCTCATATTGGCTCCTACATATTCTACGAAGATCTTTATCGGTCAAACCGCACAATAACATATGTTGTTTCCTTTGTCATCGGTATGTTACTTGCCCGAGATTCGATCGTCGGTGTCATCATACCTAGTTCAATCTCGTTACCAGCAAGTCCCTTTACTCGTTCCGTAATGCATCATCCCGCAACTAACTTATTAGTCACATTGCTTGCAAGGCTTATAGTGATGTGCATTACCGAGAGGGCGCAGAGATACCTCTCTGATACACAGAGTGACAAATCCTAATATCGATCTATGCCAACCCAACAAACACCTTCAGATACATCTGTAGAGCATCTTTATAATCACCCAATTACGTTGTGACGTTTAATAGCACACAAGGTGTTCCTCCGGTATTCGAGAGTTGCATAATCTCAGTCACATGAACATGTATAAGTCATGATGAAAGCAATAGTAATAAAACTAAACAATCATTATGCTAAGCTAACGTTTGGGTCTTGTCCATCACATCATTCTCTAATGATGTGATCCCGTTCATCAAACACATGTCTATGGTCAGGAAACATAACCATATTTGATTAACGAGCTAGTCAAGTAGAGGCATACCAGGGACACTCTGTTTTGTCTATGTATTCACACATGTACTAAGTTTCCGGTTAATACAATTCTAGCATGAATAATAAACATTTATCATGATATAAGGAAATATAAACAACAATTTTATTATTCCCTCTAGGGCATATTTCCTTCAGATAGCATTTGAAAAAATGTTTAACACATATTCAAACAACAATCATCAAAAACATGTGTTTTCAAACAATGTTAATTATGTATTTAAAAATTTAAAACATATGTAAAAAAATGTTTTAGTTGCACACAATTTTTTTACAAATGTGTACGACAGAAAGTAGACATCGAAACATGTATTTGAAAAAAAATTCATCATTGTATTTAGAAATGTTAATCATGTATTAAAATTAGTTAAACATGTATAAAAAAATGTTCTTGATACAAAAAATGTAGACATCAAAACGTACATTTAAAAATCGTTAATCGTGTGCTTTTATGATGTTGAACATATATAAACATAATCTTTGGTATGTATATGATAAGTGTACAAGGTGTACGAAAAAGTAGGCATCAGAACATATATAATACAAAAATATTAAGTTTTCGAAAATGTGAACCATGTACTGGAAAATTGTTAAACATATATATAAAAACGGTCCTGATGTATACGAAAATGTTGAAGATGTATCCAAAAAAGGATGACATGTATTGAACAAAAAATAAACTTATGAAAATCAACAAAACACAAAGGAAAATGAAGGAAGCCAATAAAAAAACAGTACAAAAGAATGAAAACAATGAAACACGAGAAGGAAACAAAGAAAGAGAAAAAAACCAAGAAAAGAAACAACAAAAAATAACGACAAAGAGAGAAAGAAAGAAAACCCACTGAAATGCAAAAGGAACCAAAGAAAAAAGAAAGAAAACAAAAATCAGTAAAACCCATGAAATAAGGAAAGAAAACAGGTAAAATCAGCGAAAAACAAAAAAACCAATAAAATGGTGAAAAAACAAAAGAAAACAGAAAGAAAAAGAAGAAAAAACAGACGAACCGGTAAGTCGACTGAGCAAGCGAAGCGAGAGCTAGCGGCCTACGTTAATTGGTCGGCCCTATATACGCACGCTTCAGGCGAGAGGAATGCTATACTCTCTTTGAGCGGGATATAGCATTCGCGTTCTTTTTGTTTTTAAAAGGGCATCTGGTCCTTTTCCTGCCGAGCCGTTTCCGCTAATGGGCTCCGTCAAAAAGAATACTGCCCAATCGAACGCCTATGCATTATTTCCCAAGGTTGATTCGCCTTTAGTACCACACGGCTTACATGGACGACGCGCATAACGTTTATAAACTGATTTCGAACTAAGGATGGCATCCCGCGGCAAGCGTGATCAGCTATTTACAAATCTTGATATATATGATTGATTTCAGTAGCTTACTTTCCGTACTGCATGCGTTCGCACTCCGACATGGCGTGTCCAGCTTATTTTCCTTTTTGATATTTTTTTGCAATTTTGCTTACTTGGCCATCTCTCGATGGCAACCAAGGTCAAGTTTCAAGATACACATTCCACATGCTTCCAACTGTTGAATAAATAGGCAATTTCTCGATTAAATTAATTCATAAGTAAATCACTAGCATGACATTGACATAAATAAACACATATTGATATTCAGTCAAGCTAGCACATACTACGCTAATTGCAGAAAGATCTACGTATAACACTAGCATGATTAAAATAGAAAACAGTAGAAGCGGGATAAACGAGTTATACCCTTCAGTAGGCCATGCAGAGGCCGCGGCTTTTGTGGCAGCAGCGGCGGCCTCGGTGGCCTTCTTGTCGGCTTCAGCTTTCTCGGCGGCGGCACGTTCGGCGTCGGTGGACATGGTGATGATGAAAGCGACGCGGACGTAGAGGAAGTAGACGATCGGAAGCGAGCAGTCGCGTAATCGCTGCCAAAAAACATATTCGCCCCTCACCCCGTATAGGAATCAGAAGGGTGTGGTTTCGGAGACCTGCTCTCCCGTCGACCATGTACGCGGCGGACGGGATGGAATCACCGGCGGCAGCAGCAGCAAGGGAACGACGGTGGACGTGCGCGTGGAGTAGATGTGATGCGTGGAGTCTGTGACAGTCCACGATCCGACGTCTTAGATCGTGGCGCAGCTGTCAGAGAACTCTCTGTTAGTGACTGGAAAAAATAAGCACATAGGTGTGAGCTCGGCTCGACTCGGCTCAATCCCGCAATCCGCGGCGCGTCGTGACGAGGCGTGGCGTGGCGAGGCGGGCGGCGGAGGAGGAGTGCGCGAGGGTCTCTTCTCTTCTCAAGCTCCAATAGCATGTAGAAGAGAAACCCTTATAACGAGGTCCAACTTCTCTTCCACTTCCGGGTGGAACTAAACTTCCCACTACACCTAGTGCCATATAACCCACATGACCCCTTAGAGATTCTTCAGAAATTCCTATATGGGCCTAGAGCCCATCTCAAATTTCAGCAATCCCCCACCAGATCTCGAGGGGCCACTGTGTCCTCTATTCCAATTACTGTTTCGATATACCAGTGTTTCAGTGAAGACCTGTTAAGGTTGAGCTTCACCTAGAGCAAGTAGCTACACTCCTTCACAACTGAACAATGGACTATGCTTTGAATTGTCAGTTTGATGTAAAGAAGTTTCACCACATGTCTTACTAGTACTAGGCCGCCGAAGGCTAACCCCTCGGGTGGAGCATATAAGTCACACTCCTGGCCTATTCATGAACTTACTAGAGATCACCCCAATCTCATAGACTGTGACCAGCAGTTAGGCTTATATAGATGTGTTCCTCCAAAGATCGCTCTGTAGGATAGCATCTTGCTTATATAATCTTTGGAACACATTAAGACAGTAGTCATCCTACCATACAGTATCGAGAGTATTGCATCTCCAACAGAGTGGGTTAGTATAGTTACTCTCCTCAGTTCACCACTGGCTTGTTTTTCCCAGGTCCTAATTCAAGGGATCTTCGATCACATAGGTTGGATTACTACCATGGTAACACATGTGGGTCTCATACCCATCTCCCTCGATGCATTATCTACCACAACACGTGATAGCCCTTTCGTAAAGGGATCTGCCAGATTCTTAGCCATATGGACATACTCCAACGCTATCACTCCGGAGTTTCTTAATTTTCTGACAGCCTTTAATCTCATTCTTATGTGTTTGTTGTACTTCATATTGTCCTTTGAACTTTTCACCTTGGTGATGACAGTCTGATTATCGCAGTTCATAAGGATAGCCGGAACCGGTTTATCAACCAATGGCAAGTCCATCAAAAGATCTCGAAGTCATCCTGCTTCGACACCAGATGTGTCTAATGCTGTTAATTCTGCTTTCATTGTCGATCTCGTTAAGATCGTTTACTTGCAAGACTTTCAGGAAACAGGGCCACCTCCAAGAATAAATATATACCCAGTTGTGGCCTTCATCTCATCAGCATCAGAGATCCAACTATACCCTTCAAGTACCGACGGGTATCCGGTATAGTGAAGTCCATAGTTCATAGTACCTTTTAGATAGCGCATAACTCTTTCAACAGCATGCCAATGTATATCACTCGATTTGGAAACAAACCGGCTCAGTTTGCTCACAACAAATGCGATGTCAGGCCTCGTTGCGCTCGCTAGGTACATCAGTGAACCAATGATTTGAGAGTATCTCAATTGATCTATAGCCATGCCTTTGGACTTTCGAATCAACACGCTAGGATCATATGGTGTTTGAGATGGTGTGCAGTCCGAATATCCAAAACGACTCAACACCTTCTCAACATAGTGGGATTGCAGAAATGTAATCCCACCCTCATTATCTCTCGGTAGCTTGATGTTCAAGATAACATCAGCCACACCAAGGTCTTTCACCTCAAAGTTCTGAGACATAAACGACTTGACCTCCTCAATGACTTTGAGGTTGGTTCCGAATATCAGTATGTCATCAACATACAAGCACAGTATAACTCCTTCGCCCCCACCATGGCGATAGTATACACATTTGTCAGCCTCATTAACAAAGAAACCAACAGATGTCAGAGTTGTATTGAACTTATCATGACATTGCTTAAGTGCTTGCTTCAAGCCATATAAGGATTTCAGCAACCTACACACCTTTCTTTCCTGACCATCTATCACAAAGCCATCTGGCTGTTGCATATAGATTTCCTCATTTAGCTCTTCATTCAGAAAAGCCGTCTTAACATTCATCTGGTGGACGAGAAGACCATGTGAGGCCGCCAACGAGAGTAATACTCTAATGGTGGTCAGTCTAGCCACAGGTGAATAAGTATCGAAGAAATCTTCCTCTTCTTTCTGGTCATAACCCTTGGCCACGAGCCTAGCCTTGTACTTTTCAATCGTACCATCGGGCCTAAGCTTCTTTTTGAACACCCACTTACATCCCAATGGTTTGCAACCATAGGGACGCTCAGTGATCTCCCATGTCCCGTTAGCCATGATGAAATCCATCTCGCTACGGACCGCATCCTTTCAGTAGTCAGCTTCTGGAGAGGCATACGCTTCTGAAATAGAAGTAGGAGTATCATCCACGAGGTACACGAAGAAATCATCACCAAAGGTCTTTGCAATCCTTTGTCTCTTGCCCCTACCAACGGTTTCCTCATCATTCCCCTCAGGATTTTCATCATGTGTTTGTTCATAATATTCCATAGGGATGGCAGGTTCAGGAGTCTCCTCAGATTCCTGTCTAGAAATGCTTTGCATATCTCTCATAGAAAAATATCCTCGAAGAATGTAGCATCCTTAGACTCCATAATTGTACCGACCTTCTGGTCAGGTACCTCAGATTTCACTACTAGAAATCTATAGCCAACATTGTTCTTAGCGTAGCCCAAATTAACGCAGTCCACAGTCTTTGGTCCAAGCTTACGCTTTTTGGGGATCGGCACATTGACTTTCGCCAAACAGCCCCAAGTACGCAAGTACGAGAGTGTTGTCCTTCTCTTTGCCCATTTCTCATAGGGAGTGATCTCACTATCTTTTGTCAAAACTTTATTCAGGACATGACATGTCGTCAATATAGCCTCCCCACCATGCCTTGGATAAACCCGATGTATCTAACATGGCGTTAACCAAAACAGTTAGAGTACGGTTTTTCCGCTCGGCAACCCCGTTTGACTGGGGTGAATAGGGAGGCGTCCTCTCATGAATAATGTCGTGTTCCGCACAGAAAGAATCAAACTCACTCGAGAAGTACTCTCCACCACGATTTGACCGGACTCGTTTAATTTTATTTTCAAGTTAATTCTCAACTTCTGCCTTATAGATTTTAAAGTAGTGTAGAGCCTCATCTTTAGTATTTAACAGATACATGTAGCAATATCTAGTGGAATCATCTATCAATGTCATGAAGTATTTCTTTCCACCTTTAGTCAACACACCATTCATCTCACAAATATTAGAGTGTATGAGTTCTAATGGTGCCAAGTGTCTCTCCTCCGCGGCCTTGTGAGGCTTGCGAGGTTGCTTAGCTTGCACACATGAAAGGCACTTAGAACCTTTGGCTAAAGTAAAGCTCGGGATTAAATCCAACTTGGCTAGCCATGTCATAACACTGAAACTAATGTGACAAAGACATGAATGCCAAACTTCAGATTCATTAACATTCGAATGAACATGGTTCACGACTTTATTACAAAAATCTGCGAGGAAAAGGCGGAACATCCCTCCGCTCTCATAACCTTTTCCAACAAAAAGTCCATATTTCGTAACAACTAATTTATTAGACTCAAAAACCAACTTAAACCCTTCTCTACATAGAAGGGAGCCACTAACGAGGTTCTTCTTGATGGCGGGGACATACTGCACGTTCTTCAGCTGCACGATCCTTCCCGAAGTAAACTTCAGATCGACCGTGCCAACACCATGAACAGAAGCACTCGCGTCATTCCCCATCAATACGGACCCGTGACCTATGACCTGGTAAGAAGTGAACAATGAAATGTCAGCACACACATGTACACCTGCACCTGTGTCCACCCACCAATCGGTGGGATGAAACACTGAAAACAGTAAATAAATTACCGTACCCAGGTGCACCATTCTCATTGTTGTCCACAATCATGTTGACGGACTTGGAGTCCTGTCCTGACTTCTTGTACTTGTTTGGGCACTTGTTGGCCCAATGTTCAACCGAACCATAAGTAAAGCAGCCCTCATCCTTCTTGTTCTTCTTGAAGGTCTTCTTGCCCTTCTTCTTAAAGTCGGTATTATGTTGGACACCGTTCTTTCCCTTGGGCTTGTGGGAGTTGATGTTCTTCTGGTTCACCATGTTGGCGACAGAAGTCCCTTCGGCCCCTTTTCCGTGCGAGTCCTTTGCCCTTGAATTCTGCTCAACACTCAGATGGCCAATGACATCCTCCACAGAAAATTCACGCCTCTGATGTTTCAGAGTGGTGGAAAAGTTCCTCCAGGAATTAGGGAGCTTAACGATTATGTAGCCCGCGACAAACTTGCCCGGTAACTCGCACTTAAAAAGTTCAAGCTCCTTAACAATGCATATTATCTCATGAGCCTGCTCCAATACAGGACGGTTTTCAACCATCTTGTAATCGTGGAACTGCTCTATAATATACATCTCGCTTCCGGCATCGGTTGCCCCGAACTTAGATTCGAGCGCCTCCCATAAGTCCTTGTCGACATGCACATGTAAATATGCGTCGACCAGTTTATCTCCGATCACGCTAAGAACTGCTCCGAGGAACACACCGGTGGCCTCCTTGAACGCCTTCTCATGTTCAGGAGCAATCGTTCCCGTGGAGACACCGATGACCCAAAACACGTTCATAGCCGTGAGCCATAAAGTGGTCTTAGTCTGCCAATGCTTAAAATACGAACCGGTAAACTTATCCGGTCTCAATGCAGCGGCAAAGCCACTTGCCGAAAAATTCCTACACAGAATAGGTTTTTGGATTATTGAATAAATAGGCAATTTCTCGATTAAATTAATCCGCGAGTAAATCACTAGCATGGCATTGACACAAATAAACACATACTGATATTCAGTCAAGCTAGCACATACTACGCTAATTGCAGAAAAATCTACGTATAACGCTAGCATGGCTAAAATAGAAAACAGTAGGAGCGGGATAAACGAGTTATACCCTCCAGTAGGCCATGCAAAGGCCGCGGCTTTTGTGGCAGCAGCGGCGTCCTCGGCGGCCTTCTTGTCGGCTTCAGCTTTCTCGGCGGCGGCACGTTCGGCGTCGGTGGACATGATGATGATGAAGGCGACGCGGACGTAGAGGAAGTAGACGATCGAAAGCGAGTAGTCGCGTAATCGCTGCCCAAAAACCTATTCGCCCCTCACCCCGCACACTTATATAGGCGCAGCCGCGTGGAGAGACGTGGGTTCGACCCACGTCCCACGATCCGACGTCTCAGATCGTTGTCAGAGAACTCTCCGTTAGTGACTAGTAAAAATAAGCGCGTAGGTATGAGCTCGGCTCGGCTCAATCCCGCAACCCACGCCGCGCCCGCCGCGCTGCGTCGAGGCGGGCGGTGGAGGAGGAGTGCGCGAGAGCCTCTTCTCTTCTCAAGCTTCAATAGCATGTAGAAGAGAAACACTTATAAGAAGGTCCAACTTCTCTTCCACTTTCGGGATGGGACTAAACTTCCCACTACACCTAGTGCCATATAACCCACATGGGCCCTTAGAGATTTTTCAGAAATTGCTATATGGGCCTAGAGCCCATCTTAAATTTCAGCACCAACATCCGAGGTGAGTGCCTGTGCTACTCTCTTGCAGCTCCTCCCAAACCAACTTTATACCCCTTTCTTACATTCGTGGTTTGCATGCATTAGCAACAAAGCTGGTACTACAAGATTTCACTCAAAAAAAAGGTCGTGGTAACTTTCACTTTTTTGTGTGTGGTGTGTGTACGAGCCGTGGTGGACCAACACGGGGAACTAGTCCTTTGGATCGACCAGAGCGCGCATGCGGGATTGGCGGGAGTACATCGCCTCCACCGCCACCACCCTCTCCCTGACCCGCTATCTCTCATGGCGTGCAGTCCCCGCCTCAGATTCAGTGTCCGTGTCCATGCTGACGCCGACGTTAGCACAAGGACCCAACGGTTGCCGGGGACGCCATCTGGAGCAGGTAGAGAATGGTGCAGCGGCGATGGACTGGAATCGAGAGCGTCCGGAGCTACGCAGATGCGACGCGTCGACGCCATTGTCCGCACTGCATCGCCGGGCGACAGGGGACGACATGGAGCAAGAGCTTTCGCTTTCGTCCCTTTCCAGCCGCGTCCGGCACAGCAATGTGGACGAGGCACTCCGCACATTGTCCGGCTACGCCTTACACACCAACAACTCCTAGTGGTTGCCACTGCAGGACGTCGCACTGCTGTCGGAGCTCGACATCGATCGGAAGGGGTGGGATGGGGAGAGAACACTGAGAGTAGAGTGAAGCAAGCTTTGACTATGGTCTAGGATTCTTCTGTAGTGGGGATATTTGCGAGGTTCGGGTGGGCTGGTCCAACGTGGTAGACGCGCCCGGACGCATCCAGGCCTCCCATACCCGCCCTAAATTTGAGCTGATTTTGAGTGCAGATCAGCCCGGATGCCCGTAACCGGTTTGGGGAGGCCGCTGGATCACGGTTTAGTGATCAGGCACTGATCGGTTGTCCGCCTGGTCAGTTTGGCGTGCCCGACTACAAATGCTCTTCTCCACATGCCTCCAACATACAAGAAGATTAGTGCCAGCATGTTAGAGTACTCTCTTGCAACTCCTCCCAAACCAATCTTACAGATTTTAAAGTTGTTAACTTTCATTTTTTTATGTGTGCTTCTCAAAAAGGGAAAAGCACAATCCACGAGAAGCTGGCTCGTCATATTGGCATCACTTGATTTTTTTACTTTTTTACTTTTATTATTTATATTTAAACGCATATAGTTCGAAATTTTAAATTTACTTAAGAAACTTTCAAACCAGTAATTAGAAAAAACATGTCAACCTAGTATAAAAATATTGTTAGCTCAGTTTTAATAAAATGTTCATGAATTAAAAAAATGTTCATGCAGATAAAAATGTTCCCGTGTTTCATAAAAATGCATGCGAAACATATAAAAAAGATGTATATACCATGTAAAAATGTTTATGTAATTAAAAATATTTTTTATCATTTAAAAAATATGTACATACAGTAATATAGGTGAGATTTTATGAAAATATGCCAGAATTTCAAAAAAAATTCATGCATTTTTATATATGTAATTGATAATGTGAAAAAAATGTATGTAGTTTAATTCTTTTATTTCCAATAGAAGTGTACGTGACATTTTGAACAAATAATCATGTGTTCCAAAAAAATGTACATGAATGTTTTCAAAAATGGTTATCCAATGCAAAAAAATTATGTAGTTTAGAAAAAAAAGTTATTGCTTTAAAAAATGTCCAACGTGTACTTGGAAAAATGTTACAGTTTATTAAAAAATGGTTTTAGAACAATATTTTTTAAAAATGCACTACATCACATATTTAAAAAATATCCAACATGTATCAGAAAAATGTTTCACGTGTGGTCTAAAAATGTGCATTGTGTATTGAGAAAAAAATAGACATGTGTTGAAGAAAAGAAAACTGATAAAAACCGACAAAGAAACCAAAGAGAAAAGCCAAAAAGAAGAAGAAAACAAACACATCGAAGTATAATTAAGAAAAAACAAAAAACAATGAGAAAACAAAGAAACCCAAGCAAAATGAAGAAAATAGAAAAAACCATAGAGAACCAGTGAAGAAAACAAATAAACGCAAACCGGAGCATTTTACAAACCAACAACATGTAGCGGACAAACCGCGCTACTGGGCTGGCCCGCTAGATGTGGCCCCGAATTATTTCAGAAAGCCATCTTTTTTTTTCCAGACACTGAGCCAGTTACCGCCTAGATATTTCTAAAGGTTTATTGGCCTTTAGTACCACATGGCTTGCATCGACGATGCGCATGACGTTTATAAGCTGGTTTCGGATGTAGGATGGCATCCCGCGGTAAGCGTGATCAGCAATCTACAAATCTTGATTATATACGATTGATTTCAGTAGCCTACTTTCCGTACTGCATGCATTCACACTCCGACACGGCGTGTCCAGCTTTTTTTTCCTTTCTGCCATCTTTTTGGAATTTTGCTTCATTGGGCACACAGCTGTGTAAAATGTCTTCAATAGAAATACAACGATACAACACCTAGCGATCAAGAAGAGCCATCGAACTGTGTGCCCAACACCTAGCAGTTAAAAAAAAGGAAACGATTGGGCGCGGTGCGCCGGCCGAACTTTGGGCCGATCGCGTCCATGCGCGCTTCGCCCCAGCCACCCACCAGGCGACACATAGACACAGGGCCACCAAACACTATCGTCTCTGCTTTCTTCAACCTCGCGCGGATCTCGCCCCACAAAGCATGCATCTCTCGCCTCCCCCGATGCAGCACGTGAGCAGCTCGCCGTCGGCCATGGATGTAACTTGGAAGATCGAAGTCCCCGCCGGCCATGGTTGCAGCCCCGCTCGTGTTCCCACCTCCCTCTTCTTACTTCTCCCTCACTTCCTTTCTCCTCCTCCTCTTTTCCCCCTTTTTTTTGCTGCAACCGGCGGCAGGCCAAACGTCGTGGAGGGGACCGAGGTGCCCCGTGCTACGACCATGGCGATCGAGGGGAGCTGCAACCGCGGCATCGGGGAGAGTTGCGAACAATGTTTTCCCATGCTACAACCGTGGACGCAAAAAGCTACATCCAATAGATAAAAAAAGCTTCAACCAAACAATGGAACAAAGGAAAAGTTACAACCGTTTTGACAAAAGCTTCAACCTGTAAATGAAAAAGCTTCAACCAGAGATCAAGAAATCTTCAGCCGGGGGGATTTTTTCGCAACCAAAATGTTGGACACAGAAAAAGCTGCAACCCTTACAAAAAAAGCTTCACCCCTAGGTGAAAAAAGCTTCAATCGGCATGGCGGAAATTTTAATATGCGAAAAAAGTTTCAACCAGCATAGAGAAAACCTGCAACCGATGATAGAAAAAGCTTCAACCCGACTCGCCAATGGTGACAAGTGGCGACGTTGAGAGCTGCACGACGACACGACAACGTAGCGACGACATTGGCTGATAGGTGCTGCAACGACAGAGGGGCTTCGGGGTGCTTCAAGGCGGCGGCGTTTTTTGCTACAAGGGGCAACGACTTCCCGCCGGGGGAACGCGCGCGCGGGGGGGGGGGGGGGGGAGGTGCTGCGACGGTGACCAGCGGCGACGGGGATGAAGAGCGCATCCAACAGCACGGGACTGCGAGGGGGAAGAGGTCCAGGTGAGGGGAGGAGGGGTGGCCGGCGGCCGGGGTGGGCGCGCGCGGAAGAAGAAGAAGAAGGGAGAAGTCAACACGGAGGGGAGGAGGCAGATCTGACGGCTCTGGTTGGCTGCATCGAGCGGCTGGGGCGCGACCGACCGAAACTGTACGGTCGGCGCGCCGGTGCCTAGCATCGCCCAAAAAAAGAGCCATCGAACTGTACACGAGCAGTCGCCGTCAGCGCGGTCTCTCGTGGGGGCTAAATTTCGTGTTTTGACCCTTTTCTCAAACCTATTCGAGATCTGACCCTAGTTTGAACTTTTTTTCTGAGATTTGACCCTTTTGCTACCGCCAGGGACCATGGCGGTAGGGTATAATGGCCTACCGCCAAGAACCCTGGCGGTAGGGTTGCATGCCCTACCATCAAAAACCTCCTAAGTATTGAACACAGTGCATGCTCGTGCCTACTACCAAGAACCTTGACGGTAGGGTTGTACAGGCTACCGCCAGACCGTTTGGCGGTAGCCATGTTTCCTACCGCCAAAGTCCTTGGCGGTAGGCTGTTAGATCCTATCGCCATGGACTCTGGCGGTAGCAAAAGGGTCAGATCTCGAAAACATTTCAACCTAGGGGCAGATCTCGAATAGGTTTCAGAAAAGGGTCAAAACACGAAATTTTGCCTCTTGTGGGCAACCAAGCTCAAGTTTCAAGATATAAATTCCACATGCTTCCAACATCCAAGATCACTGTCTGTGCTACTCTCTTGCAGCTCCCCCCAAACCAACTTTATACCTCTTTCTTACATTCGTGGTTTGCATGCATCAGCAACAAAGCTAGCACTACAAGATTTCACTCAAAAAAAGGTTGTGGTAACTTTCATTTTGTGTGTGTGATGTGTGTACGAGCCGCGGAGGAGCGACGCGGGAACTGGTCCTTCGGATTACCGACGCGGGAACTGGTCCTTCGGATTGACCAGAGTGCGCACGTCGGATCGACAGGAGCACATCACCTCCATCGCCGCCACCCTATTCCTGACTCGCCGCCTCTCACAACGTGTGGTTCGCGCCTCAGATTCGGGCGTCCGCGTCCACGCCGGCGCCGACGCTAGCTCAAGGACCCAACGGTTTCCGTGACACCATCTGGAGCAGGTAGAGAAGTGCACAGGGGTGGCGGACCGGAATCGATGTAGAACGTCCGGAGCTACGCAGATGCGACGTGCCGGCGCCATTCTCCACACTGCGTCACCGAGCGATGGGGGACGGCATGGAGCCATAGCTTTCGCTTTCATCCATGTCCAGCCGCGACTGGAGCAGCGATGTGGACAACGAGCTCCTCCACGTTGTCCGGCTATGCCTCACACAACAGTGACTCCTAGTGGTTGTCGCCGCCGGATCAACCGCCAGACGCTACACTGCTGTCAGGGCTCGACATGGATCGAAAGGGGCGGGACGGGGAGAAGAGGAGACTTAGAGTAGAGTGAAGTATGCTTTGACTATGGTCTAGGATTCGTTCGTAGCGCGGATATTTGTGAGGTCCACGTGGGCTGGTCCAACGCGGTGGACGTGCCCGCGCGCATCTAGGCCTCACATACCAGCCCTAGATTCCGGCTGGGTTTGAGGAGTGCAGATCAGCCCGGATGTCCATAGCCGATTTGGGGAGGCCAGCTGGGTCACGGTTTCGTGATCAGACACTAACCGGTTGTTCGTAGCCGGTTTGGGGGGACCGGCTATATCATGGTTTCGTGATCAGGCACTCATCGGTTATTTGTCTGGTAAGTTCGGGGAGCCTGGCTGCATATGCTCTTATGCACATGCCGCCAACATCGAAGAAGATTAGTGCGAGTATGTTAGAGTACTCTCTTACGGCTCCTCCCGAACCAACCTCATACAGTTTTCTTGTATTTGTAATTTGCATGCATGAGGATAGAAGTTAGTATAATAGACTTTAAGGTTGTTAACTTTCATTTTTTATGTGTGCTTTCGCGTCTGTGTCCATCCCACTTCAAAAGACTCGGGCGGGCCGCTACCCTTGCTGTCGCCGAGCCTCGATCTACTCCCTCCTCTCATCCCGTCGTCGCCACGTGACGCCGTCGGGCTAAGCCCGGGGGTAGATGGCGGTGGCGGGGGTCTCTCCTTTTCTCCCGCCGCTTGGGTTGGGGCGGGGGCCCTGGCGTGTGGAGGCGCGACTGGTCGGGTCCTGCGGCGCGATGGCGACAGGCGGCTCTACGGCCGATTGGATCTTGGATTGGCGGTGGCGGCTTGGAGTGCCTGGTGGATGGAGTTGTTGTACGTGTGGTCTGGCCTCCGGTCAAATCTGATTTGGCCGGTGCGGCCTGCTGCATGCGCGGCGACGGTGATCGATGGCGGTCCCATGCACACCATGCTGGATGGAGGTTCCTGTAGCGGATCCGGGTGAAAACCCTACTCATGGCTCATTGCCAAGGCCGGCGATGGTGGCGTTTTCTACATCGTCCCCTTCTTGAAGGCATCGTCGTGGAGAAGTTCTAGACCCCTATCCACCACCTCTGGGAGAAACCCTAGATCAGATGATCGGATGACAAAGGCACTCTTGTGTCGTATCCCTATTGCGGGGTTCATTCTTGGAGGTATGGATAGGCAAGCTCGAGGGACCAGTGGGACATTTGTGGTGGAGCGGCGCTCCATGTGACGCATCGGCGACATGGAGTATCCGCGCGTAGCGTGGCAGGGCCTCGGCGACGAATATGCCATGATGGACATGCGTAGGGAGGACGTGTTGTCTGGCACCATGGTGGCGTTGATAGTAGGCCTGGCAAGGGTGATGCATCAATATATGCCTTGAAGATGGATCGATGGAAGACGACGATGACCTATGAGAGTGTGCCGGACCGGTTTGTGTCCCAGACCTGGTATGTGGCCTGGTTGGGCCCTCAAGTTTTAGATGTTAGGCTTAGGTGGGAGGTCTGGGTATTAGGCTCACACTTTCTGCACCTCTTCATCAATGAGTAGGAGTAGTGACAGATGCTGCCAAAATGACGGCTTCACACATATTGATGTATTACTTTTAAGGGTCTTTGTGAATAATTAATAAAGTGGCTGCATGTACCTCCCACATGCAGAGGCCGAGGGTCATCCTCCTTTTCAAAACAAATGTATGCTTCCCAAAAAGGGAAAGGTATAAACAGTGCTTCCACTTGATTTTTTTAATGTTTTAGTTTTATCAATATTTTAAACGTATACAGTCCAAAATTTAAAATTTACTTAAGAAACTTTAAAACCAGTAATTTGAAGAAAAAAACCTAGTATAAAAGTATTGTTAGCGCAGTTTTAATAAAATGTTCATAACTTAAAATAAACGTTCATGCCAATCAAAAAATGTTCCCGTGTTTCAGAAAAATGTATGTGAAACTTGTAAATAAAATGTGTATACCATGTAAAAAAATGTTTGTGTAATTAAAAATATTTTATACCATTTTAAAAATATATACGTGACATTTTATCAAAATATCCCAGCATTTCAATAAAAGTTTATGACATTTTTAAATATGTAATTTACAATGTAAAAAAATGTCCATGTAGGTTATTTTTTATCCAATAAAAATGTACATGACATTTTAAACAAATAATCACATGTTCCAAAAATGTACATGGAATTTTTAAAAAAAATTTATCCAATGCAAAAAAAATTGCATAGTTTAGAAAATGTGTATTGCTATTAAAAATGTTCAACGTGTGCTTGAAAAAATGTTGCAATATTTTCAAAAATTCTTGTTAAAACAATTTTTTAAATGTACTACATCATGTATTTAAATAATATCTAACATGTAGCAGAAAATTGTTTCACGTGTGGTCTAAAAATATGCATTGTGTCTTGAGAATAAAGTAGACATGTGTTGAAGAAAAGAAAACTGGTAAAAACCGACAAAGAAACCAAGAGGAAAGCCAAAAAAGAAGAAAACAAATAATCAAAGTATAATTAAGAAAAATACAAAAAACAAACATAGAAACCCAAGCAAAATGAAGAAAATAGAAAAACCGTAGAAAATCAGTGAAGAAAACAAATAAAACCAAAGAATAAACAAACCGGAGCAGAACAAACCTACAACGTGTAGTGCACAAACCGCGCTACTGGGCTAGGCCGCTAGATGTGGCCCGGTTTTTTTTCAGAAAGCCATCTCTGTTATTTTTTAGAGAAGAAAGTATAGTTTTCCCTCTCAAATCCTTCTTAATGGATTAATAACCCCCTCAATTTCAAAACCGGATTATTTCCCCCCTGAACTTTGCAAAACGTATAAATCTCACCCTAGGTGATTTTGGAGAGAATTGAAAGTGGTTTTGCTTCTGTTTTCTCTCTTGTTACTTTCCACATCGGTATTACGTACGCATTAGATGTCGAAGGCCACGCGGTTCACGCCTTGCCGCGAGTTGACTCCCTTGGTGAAGACGAGCACGTCGCCACTCGGCGCTCGACCTCCTTGGTGTCCGCGCCGCCTGAGATAATGATGACCGGGCTCCGGCAGGCTGGTCGGATCGACTGATTAATCTCCTGTCATGGTCTGCGTTTGGGATCGGTGGTACGCAGTATGTTTCTTCTTCTTTCATAGACTATAGTAGGATGGTTTGAGGACCGGATTAACTGGTTGGCAACGAAAATCACTGTAAAGAACTTACACGCTGCGTCCATTGTGTATGAAATTTTGGTTTGGTCAATAGATGCGCCATTGCTTGGTATTTGTTCTGCCATGTGGAATCGAGGCATGTGCAATATCGGTCATGCATCTGCGCCGGCAATAAGCAGCTTGTCAGTCCAGCTGCATGCGTGCCGGCGACATGCTGTGACGCGGTGTCGCGCTCTCATTGCCGGTCGTGGCCATCACCGTGTCACTCGTAGTAGTCCTCTGCTTCAGCCGCCTCGACCCCGCTGTTGGGGAATGTAGCATAAATTCAAAATTTTCCTACGTGTCACCAAGATCTATCTATGGAGTCATCTAGCAACGAGGGAGGAGTGGATCTACATACCCTTGTAGATCGCGCGCGGAAGCGTTCAAGAGAACGGGGTTGATGGAGTCGTACTCGTCGTGATCCAAATCACCGATGATTCTAGCGCCGAACGGACGGCACCTCCGCGTTCAACACACGTACGGAGCAGCGACGTCTCCTCCTTCTTGATCCAGCAAGGGGGGAGGAGAGGTTGATGGAGATCCAGCAGCACGACGGCGTGGTGGTGGAAGTAGCGGGATTCCAACAGGGCTTCGCCAAGCGCTGCGGGAGGAGGGAGATGTGTCATGGGAGGGAGAGGGAGGCACCAGGGCTTAGGTATGGTTGCCCTCCCTTCCCCCCACTATATATAGGGCCAAGGGAGAGGGGGGGCGCAGCCTTGGCCCTTCCTCCAAGGAAGGGTGCGGCCAGGGAGGAGTCCCTCCTCCCCAAGGCACCTCGGAGGTGCCTTCCCCCTTTAGGACTCTTCCTTTTCCTCTTCTCTTGGCGCATGGGCCTCTTGGGGCTGGTGCCCTTGGCCCATATAGGCCAAGGCGCACCCCCTACAGCCCATGTGGCCCCCGGGGGCAGGTGGCCCCACCCGGTGGACCCCCGGGACCCTTCCGGTGGTCCCGGTACAATACCGGTGACCCCGAAACTTGTTCCGATGGCCGAAATAGCACTTCCTATATATAATTCTTTACCTCCGGACCATTCCGGAACTCCTCGTGACGTCCGGGATCTCATCCGGGACTCCGAACAACTTTCGGGTTACCGCATACTAATATCTCTATAGCCCTAGTGTCACCGAACCTTAAGTGCGTAGACCCTACGGGTTCGGGAGACATGCAGACATGACCGAGATGACTCTCCGGTCAATAACCAACAGCGGGATCTGGATACCCATGTTGGCTCCCACATGTTCCACGATGATCTCATCGGATGAACCACGATGTCAAGGACTTAATCAATCCCGTATACAATTCCCTTTGTCTAGCGATACGATACTTGCCCGAGATTCGATCGTCGGTATCCCGATACCTTATTCAATCTCGTTACCGGCAAGTCTCTTTACTCGTTTCGTAAAACATCATCCCGTGATCAACTCCTTGATCACATTGTGCACATTATGATGATGTCCTACCGAGTGGGCCCAGAGATACCTCTCCGTCACACGGAGTGACAAATCCCAGTCTCGATTCGTGCCAACCCAACAGACACTTTCGGAGATACCTGTAGTGTACCTTTATAGCCACCCAGTTACGTTGTGACGTTTGGCACACCCAAAGCATTCCTACGGTATCCGGGAGTTGCACAATCTCATGGTCTAAGGAAATGATACTTGACATTAGAAAAGCTTTAGCATACGAACTACATGATCTTGTGCTATGCTTAGGATTGGGTCTTGTCCATCACATCATTCTCCTAATGATGTGATCCCGTTATCAATGACATCCAATGTCCATGGTCAGGAAACCGTGACCATCTATTGATCAACGAGCTAGTCAACTAGAGGCTTACTAGGGACATGGTGTTGTCTATGTATCCACACATGTATCTGAGTTTCCTATCAATACAATTCTAGCATGGATAATAAACGATTATCATGAACAAGGAAATATAATAATAACTAATTTATTATTGCCTCTAGGGCATATTTCCAACACCCGCTGGGCTGCTCGTCGCAGCCGCGCGCTGCAGCTCGTCCCGCCACGTCGGCTGTACGCCTGCTCTTCGCTGTCCGCGGACTACTGCGTCCGCCATGCCGGCCGCCGACCGAAATTCACGATCTTTGCTGCCAGAGACTGAGGTCGTGCTTCTCCCGGTCTGGCAGGTGCTCGTACTGCACTGCCCCGTGGCCGCCGCAGAAAACGCCGACGGGGACACGATGTGATTGTTTGGCCGCGGGATATCGTCGGTGTGCGCGCGCTCGGGAAGCTGCCGGCGTTTGGGCGCCGCTCGTACTCCTGTGTGCAGGCAGAGGAGGGTCTGCTCGGCGTTGTTCGTGATCTCCTCCCCGACCTCGTAGTCGAATATTAGTACCACCGTGGCAGCCGGTCATCGGAGATTATGAGGTGGAGCGAACGGCCGACAAGAAGCGTCACAAGACGGCCTAGGCCAAGGCGGTCGCCAAGCTCTTCGAGCTTGACCCAGACGGGATGGTGCGGACGTCGACCTGTTCGAGCACCTCTCAGCGGGCGTGCAACGCAGGTCCCCGACGAGATGATCACCACCCTCAAATTTCCTCGACCTGCTGCACCGCCGGTTCCCCATGAGCCGCTCCGAAGCCTCATCTTCGCGCACCACGACGAGCACTGGTGCCACGTCCGCCGGCTCTGCTCCCCATTGGAGGCCGCATGATGAGGAGGCTCATGGTGGAGGGCCGCGCGGAGCAAATGGACGACCTCGCGGGCACCGCGTCATGCGGTCTGGGGCTCACCGGCCAGACCCTGCCGGAGAGGAGGATGATTGGTGGGCATCGGCGGCGCCAGGTGTATTCATGTGTATTCATGTGAATACCCAAGATTTGACCTAAAAAATATATGTCTTATTTAGCAGCCCGCAAGCCACAAGCCCACAGCGGCACAGCCCATCGGGCGGAAGCTACTGCGCGTGCGCAGTCGTTCCCCAGCCCCCGACACGTTCAACCCGACTCGGCCGTTCCCCAAGCCCCCACTCGTCCGTTCCCCAAGCACCCAACCTAACCTAGCGCCTACTGCTGCAGCGGCGGCGGCGGCCAGTACCAACCGCAGGCAGCAGCGCGGCAAGCGGAGCCGCTGAACGGGCGACCTGCGGACCAGGTTATATTCTCCTCTTCTCCTAGTCAGTGTTGCTCCTAGTTCTAGTGTTTCAGAATTCAGATTCAGTCAGCTCATGAGTAGGTTCTGCTTTTCTTTTTTCCTCGAATCGAGTAGTTTCTGCTCTTGAACTGAACTAATGAGTCGAGGATGGGAGCAGCTGGATGGGAGATGTTTTCTAGTGCATACATGTTCCCAGTTACTGTTTCGTTGCTACACAACTATTCTGAATCATATTTCACATGGTGTATCATTAACACAGTCAGCGTGACTACCGGTTTAAAATGCAAATAACTTTACTAAGCTACTAAGCTGGCTCTGGGATAAATTTTGTCTAAAGTGGCTTTGTTATATTTCCATAGCATGAATTTAATGTTTTTATAGCCTACAACTATTCTTTAGCAGCTATCATTTAACACTCGAGTTACAGAAAAAACAAATATACAGGTAAATCGAGCAGTTATTCCTATACGAAAAATAAGACTGACAACAGAAATACACAATACATAGTTCTTACTTGCATATTTGTAGTTTGGTGGAACAACCAGGTTGCTATTTGCTAGTACATGTATGCACTAGAACGACCAGGTTGCTATTTGCTAGTACATGTATGCACCTAAACCAATTTGCTAGAACGACCAACTTAGTAGATTACTAGATTGCTGATCTATTTTTTCTGATCTTGTATCACAGATGAAGAAGAAGGGTGTTAGCATTGTTGCATTGTGGGAAAGAGCTTCCAAGGCAAATAAAAGAATTTCGACATCTACACCAAATCCTCCTTATGTTGAAGTTGAGAGCAGTATCATTCCTCCTACTATTGAGAGCAATCTGCAACTGGCACTTGTGCAAGCACATGAACCTGATGATGGACACACAGAACCTGAGAGTGCAGCTGGCTCCCCAACCCCTATTGTAGAAGATGATGAAGCAAATGATGAAGTTCAGTTTGAAGTAGATTTGGAAGCACTTGAGTCTGATCCTGGGAAATGGATCCCCATCTCTAGGTACAATGTCAATGACCAGGATAAAGTTAGAAGGAGATACATCGAGTTGGGGGCATGTCAACCAAAGAAACATAATTTTGAGTATAGAGATATAAGTGGATTACAGCGTCGCTTTTCTCCTTCTTGGTTTACAAGTGGCTTGAGTATAGTGTGGACAAACAAGCCACTTTCTGCTTCGTTTGCTATTTGTTCAAGGATAAAACAAGATGTCCCGGTGGAGATGCTTTTGTGAAGAAGGGATTTAATAACTGGAACATGAAGTCGAGATTGAAGAAACATGAAGGTGAGGTTTGTAGTGCTCATGCTGAAGCTCAAGAGAAGTATGATAGGTTCAGTACACCACAAACATCAATTCGGGAGTCTATTGCTTCAAACACCTCACAATACAAGGCTTTGTATAAACAGCGTTTGACATGAACACTCAAGTGTGTGAGATTTCTGTTGCGCCAAGGCTTGGCATTTAGAGGACATGATGAAAGTGAAGACTCACTAAATAAAGGAAATTTCCTTGAGCTTCTAAATTGGCTAGCAGGAAATTTTGAAGAGGTTGACAGGGTTGCTCTCAAGAATGCTCCACAAAACTGCAGGATGACTCACCATGATATACAACAAGAGGTGATAAAATGTTGTGCACAAGAGACTACTAAACTAGTCATTGAGGAACTTGATGGTGATCATTTTTCAATACTTGCAGATGAATCTAGTGATGTTTATCAGAATGAACAGTTGGTTGTTTGGTTGCGTTATGTTGACAAGAAAGGAAGGGCGGTTGTAAGATTTCTTGGTCTTGCTCATGTTGAAGATACTACCTCTTTGACACTAAAAGCTGCAATTTAGAAAATGCTTATGGACCACAATTTGACCTTTGCAATGGTTCGTGGGCAAGGATATGATGGAGCTAGTAACATGAGAGGTAATGATAATGGCCTGAAAAAACTGATTATGGATGAGTCCCCTTCTGCCTACTATGTTCATTGTTTTGCCCATCAACTACAGTTAACTCTTGTTGCTGTTGCTAAGGAGAGTGGTGATTGTACTTGGTTCTTTCAGCAGCTTGCACACTTGTTAAATGCTCTTGGCATGTCTTGTAAAAAGATGAGAATGCTTCGGATAGCTCAGGCTGAAGAACTCATTGATGCATTGGAATTGGAAGAAGTAGAAACAGGGAGTGGGCTGAATCAGGAAATGGGTTTGGGAAGGCCATGTGATACACGTTGGACCTCTCACTTCAAAACTGTGAACCGTGCCATCTCTATGTATGGTACACTACGACGAGTCCTTCGCAAGATTGAAGATGAGTACCATGGTGCGGAGGCACAAGCAGCTCTATCCATAGAGAAAATATTTTGATCATTTGAGTTTGTTTTCATGGCACACTTGATGCAAGAAATATTTGGATACACAGATGAGTTGTGTAGAGCTTTGCAAAAGCAAGACGAAGATATTGTTCATGCTATTGAGCTTGTTGGTGACACAAAGTATTACTTGGAGGCTCTGAGGACCGATGCTGGATGGGATGATTTTCTCACAAAGGTCACATCTTTTTGTACAAAGCATAAGATCAAAGTTGTTGATATGGAGGGTCCTTACTTTCCCGTTGGTCGGCCTAGAAGAGGTTTATGTAATGGTGTGAACAATTACCACCGCTTCAAGGTTGATATGTTTGTGGGTGTCAATGATAGGCAAATTAGTGAGCTGAATGGCAGATTCGATGAGGTAAACACGGAACTACTTTCTTGCATGGCAGCTTTCTGTCCACTTCATCTATTTGCTGCTTATGACCAAGAGAAGTTGGTTAGGCTTGCTACAAAGTTTTATGCTTCTGATTTTACAAGTGATGAACTGGCAAGACTTCCATGGCAACTAAACATGTATGTTACTAATGTGCGTAGAGATGAAAGGTTTCAAAATCTGAAAAATCTGTGTCAGCTTTCAGTTATACTTGTTGAGACAAACAAGCATGAATAATATCATATTGTTTACAAGCTTCTTAAGTTGGTATTGATTCTGCCAGTAGCTACTGCTAGTGTTGAAAGGGTATTCTCTTCAATGAGCTATGTGAAGAATAAGCTAAGGAACAAAATGGGTGATGAATATTTGAACAATTGCTTGGTTACATTTGTTGAGAGAGAATTTTTCGATCAAGTGAAGGATGAAGATGTCATCAATCTCTTCCAAAAAGGCGACCGCAAAGCTATATTGTAAGAAGGATATCATCACTTTATCAATCAAAAGGTACTTATGTATTCATGTTGTTATGGTCTGATACATTGAAATATTGCTATTGCAGTTATGCTAGTGTTGTTTTGTTCATATATTGCTAGTGTTGTGTTGTTTGGTTCATATACTACATTTAGAGCCAAATTTTTTTTGGATGAATACCCAACCTTCATTTCCTGGCGCCACCACTGCCAAGCAGTGGCGGCCAGCACCGTCTCTCGAGCGCAACCAAGCTCAAGTTTCAAGGTACTATTATATTCCACGTGCTTCCAACATCCAAGATCGGAGTGTCAGTGTGCTATTCTCCTGCAGCTCCTCCCAAACCAACTTTATACCTCTTTCTTGCATTTGTTGTTTGCATGCATGAGCAACAAAGCTAGTACTACAAGATTTCATTCGGAAAAAGATTGTGGCAACTTTCACTTTTGTGTGTGTGTGCACGCGCGTGTGTTTGTGTGTACACAGAGCGGAAGGAAGAAGCTAAGTAGTACTAGTATATACTCCCTACGTCCGTGAATAAGTGTACATCTACCTTTTATTTCAAGTCAAAGTTTTAAAATTTTGATTAATTTTATAGAAAATAGTAATGAGATATATGACATCAAATCCGTATATTATGAAACTACATTTCAAAACGAATCTAGTGACACTAATTTAGTGTCATAAATGCCGCTATTTTTTTTCTAGAAAGATGATCAAAATTTTAAAACATTAACTTAAGACAAAAACTAAATGTACACTTATTCATGAATACTCTCTCCGGTCCTTTTTACTCTGCATATAAGAATTGTCTGAAGTCAAATTTTACAAAGTTTGACCATATTTATATGAAAAAATATCAACATCTACCATGATAAAGTTATACAACATGAAATTTTAAGTCATGACGTATCTACTGTATTGATTTCACATTGTGAATGTTGGTATTTTTTACTATAAAGTTGGTCAAACTTTACGAGACTTGACTTTAGACAAATTTAATATGCGAACTAAAAAAGACCGGAGGAAGTGTTGAGTATGTATTTTGTATTGCACGTGTATTGAAGTTGTGGCCCACATCCTACTCTTGTATAGTTGAGGTAGAGGCCTTCCCTTGTATTATATATGCGTGCATCAGCACCCCAATCCATACAACGATCATTGTATTGCAAAACATCTCTCTACATGGTATCAGTTTTTAGGTTTTAATCCTCGTCTCCCGCTGCCGCCGCCGCGCTGCCGCCGCCGAGCGCTCCTCCAGCGTCACCGCATGCTCCTCCCGCGCCGCCGCCGCCGTGACCCCAGCGCCGCCGCCGCTGCGCGACTCCTCCCGCGCCGCCGCCGCTACCCACCCGCCGACCGCCGCCGCTTCTACCGCCGACCGCCGCCCCGCCGCCATCATCGGCCCGCGATGGCGTCCGGCCCGTCCATCGTCGCCTCTGCGGCCCCGCGGCCGGCGCCCTCTGGTGCGGCCCCACCGCCATACGGCGCGGCCACCGCCTACGGCCCGCTCAACGTCACACACATGCCGCCGGCGCCCTCCGATGCGGCCCCACCGCCGTACGGCACGGCCGCCGCCTACGGTGCATCCGGCGTCACCACATGCAGGCGGCCCCCTCCGGCGTGGCCCCGCCGTACTACGGCACGGCCGTCGCCTACGGCGCGCCCGGCGTCACCCACATGCAGCCGGCCCCGCCAATGGCCGGCGGCCATGCTTCACCCGCCCCGTCGATGGCTTCTCTGAACTGGTGTTACCCGTTGTCGCCTTACCAGCCGAATGGCGCCGGCTACGGCGCCCTCCTCGCGCCGCCGCTCGTCGGCGGTTATGGTCGCTATGGTGGTGATGAGTTTGGCTACAAGCTGTTTTACCCTATAGCAAGGAAAGTTGTGAGAAGCCGTGATGTTGTGTTTGTTGAAGACCAAACAATTGAGGATATTGTGAAGACAAAGGGGCAGGTTCCTCCTCAGCAGTAGCAAGACATGATTGATTCTGACCCAGTTCCTGCAGCTCCAGCTCCCGTGCAAGTTGAAGCAGATGCAGAAGATGTACAAGATGATGTACATGGTGGTGCAGGTGAAGAAGATGCTCCCCAGCAGCAGCAACAAGAGTATGGTGCTGAAAGTTGATGATCCGGATCAGCAGGAAGCACCAGTACCAGAAAGTCCACCAGCTGCTCCACTCAGAAGATCCAACAGGGGTCGAATTCCTTCCAGCAGGTATCCCTCAGATCAATACGTGGTGTTATTATCTGACGGTTCAGAACCTGAATGCTTTGCAGATGCAATGGAAGATGAGCACAAGGAGTGGAAAAATGCTATGCAAAAAGAGATGGATTCCTTGCATAAGAATCATACTTATGAGTTGGTGAAGGTTCTCAAGGGCAAGAAAATTTTGAAGAACAAGTGGGTGTACAGAATCAAGCAAGAAGAGCAAACATCACATCCAAGGTACAAGGCCAGGCTAGTTGTAAAAGGATTCGGCCAGAGAAAAGGCATTGACTATGATGAGATCTTTTCTCCGGTGGTGAAGATGACATCCATAAGAGTAATCCTTGGCATGGCAGCAAGTCTCAACTTGGAGGTTGAGCAAATGGATGTGAAGACTGCATTCCTTCATGGTGAGTTGGAGGAAGAAATACACATGGAGCAACCTAAGGGGTTTCTTGTGAAAGGCAAAGAAGACTATATGTGCAAGCTAAAGAAAAGTCTCTATGGTCTGAAACAAGCACCAAGACAATGGTACATGATGTTTGAAACTATCATGGGGGATCAAGGCTACAAGAAGTGTAGCTCAGACCATTGTGTGTTTATTCAGAGGTTCTCAGGTGATGATTTCATCATATTATTACTCTCTATGTTGATGATATCCTGATTGTTGGCAAGAATGTCTCTAGGATTGCTAAGTTGAAGAAGGAGTTGAGCAAATGTTTTGCTATGAAAGACTTAGGTCCAGCAAAGAACATTCCCGGGATGAGAATTGAGCGAGACAGAAATTGCAACAAGTTGTACTTGTCTCAAGAGAATTATATTGAGAAGGTACTTCAGAAGTTCAGGATGGAAAATGCTAAAGTTGTGAGTTGTCCACTAGCAGCCCATTTCAAGTTGAGCAGAAAGCAATGTCCTACCACTGACGAGAAGAAAAAGGAAATGCATCATGTTCCTTATGCTTCAGCGGTTGGGAGTTTGATGTATGCTATGGTATATACAAGGCCTGACATTGCTCATGCGGTTAGTACTGTGAGCAGATTTATGTCCAATCCAGGAAGACCTCATTGGGAAGCCATGAAGTGGATTTTGAGATATCTCCGGGGCAGAACAAATCTGAAACTTTGCTTTGGTGGTGGTGAAGCCAAGCTGGTTGCCTTTTTAGATTCTGACATGGCTGGAGATGTTGACAGAAGGAAGTCTACTTCAGATTACTTGGTTACCTATGCAGGGGGAGTGGTGTCATGGCAAAGCAGGCTGCAAAAGTATGTGGCACTGAATACAACTGAAGCTGAATTCATTTCAGTAACAGAGGCGAGCAAAGAGCTATTGTGGCTGAAACGGTTGGCTTGTGAGCTTGGTTTTAGGCAAGACAAATATGTGTTGTTTTGTGACAACCAAAGTGCTATCCACTTAAGTAAGAATGAAAGCTTTCATTCAAGGTCTAAGCATATAGAGGTCCGTTATCATTGAATTCGAGATGTGTTGTATTCCAAGAAAATGCAACTTGAGAAGGTTCACACGGATGACAATGAGGCTGATATGTTGACTAAAGTGGTGAAAAGGAAGAAACTTGAAGTATGCCGCTGGCTCGCTGGCATGGATGCCGGAAGGTAGTGAGACCCTCCATGATGTCGGGAGGGGGAGTTTGTTGGGCTAAATCCCTCCACATGGAGGTGTGTTGGCAGCCCAACACCAGCCCATTAGTCCAACACATGTCAGCCGTTGATCCTCGCTGCATCCAACGGTTGAGAGTGCTTCCAAGTAAAGTGAAGCAAGGAGAAAACCCTAACCACTCCACCCCTGCTGGTGGTGGCTGCCATTCGTGTGAGAGTAAGAGTGAGAGCACACAAGAGAAAACACAACCTGGGAGAGAGGAAGAAGAAGAAGCAGAGGCAGAGACTCTGTCCAGATTTGCTGCATCTGACTAGATAGTGTTCAAGCTGGTGATTGGAGGCTCAAACGTGCTTGGATCGACCCCAAACTTGGTGAGCTCGTTCCTTACTTTGAGTACTTGATCTGTTTAGCTGGTTGAGGATTGGGTCAGTGAAGCATCAGATTTGAGAGTGGTTTTGCCAGCTCTGACTGCTGCAGTTTCAGAACAGAGTAGTTTCGGGAGGCGAATAGTTTGGGTAGGCATATGATGTCCAATTGAGCTTACATTTGGAGGGGATGTCAAGAACTCATGTGTCTACTTGTCTGCCAAATTTGGTGCTGTTTGGTTCAGCGGTTTAAGAGCAGTTTGCAAAACACTGAAGGGTATAGAAGCTGTGTAAACTCTGCTTTACTGAAATCTTGCCTCTTGTGGCTGTTGTTACTGTTGCCGGTTGGCAACATGGGGAGTGTGTTGTAAATCTCTCTAGAGGTTCTAGAGCAGACTTTGTACTCATCATTCTCATAGTGCAGTTGCGTGGACCGGTCGGTCCACAGCCGTGGTTTTTTACTCCTCAAGTTGAGGAGGGTTTTTCACGTTAAATCCTATGTCACATGTGCATGTTGTTTTTGTTATTCTGCTGCTTACTTGTTGGTTGAAGCTATCCTCAAAGTTCATGACAAGTGGAGGGGGCTGTGTAGTGTGCATATTTGCCGTGTCGGTGAATTTGTGCAGCGCGTTGTTGCTTTCCAGCCCCAACAAGTGGTATCAGAGCCTTGGTTTGCTTGTGCAAATTGCTGAGTTTCTTGTGGTAAAAGATGGAAGTGAATACCAGCAGGATGATATCTTTGAATGATACAAAGTATCAAGAATGGAAGGGCAAGATGAAGGACTTGTTGTATGTCAAAGAATACTGGAAGCCAGTGTTCTCCACTGAGATGCCGGAGGGCATTGAGGAAGGTTAGTGGAAGGTACTTCTCGCCAAGCTTGTGGGTTCATTCGGCAATGGCTCGATGACAATGTTTTGAACCATATCATTGATGAGACACATGCACGCATCTTATGCCAGAAATTGGAAGAGTTGTTTGCCCGAAAAGAAGGTACAAACAAGATGTTCTTGATCAAACAATTGATGTGCTTGAGGTACAAAGAGGGCACTCTAATTGCAGATCATGTGAATACATTCCAATGCATTATAAATCAACTTTCTTCAATGGGAATAACATTTGAAGATGAAGTGAGAGCTTTGCTGCTACTAGGCTCATCACCGGACAGCTAGGAGACCTTTAAGGTCACGGTTTGCAATTCAGCACCTAATGGAGTTGTCACTTGGAATCTTGTGAAAACCAGGGTACTAAATGAAGAGTTCAGAAAGGTGGCTGAAGCTAGTTCTTCCTCACATTCAGAGGTGTTGGTCACTCAGTCCAGGAGGAGAAGTAAGAGCAGAGGTCCAGGTAAAGGGGCAGAAAAAGGTAGGAGCAAATCAAAAAGTAAGTATGCTGATTATGAGTGCCATCACTGCCATCAGAAGGGCCACATTAAGTGGCAATGTGACAAATGGAAAAAAGACAAAAGGAAAAAGAAGAAGCAAGATCAGCAGCAAGTTGACAGTGATAGTGACATAGAGGGCAACCGAGTTACTGCAGTAGAAGAGGACATCATGCTTGTTATGCATGAAGAAAATGAGGGCAGATTTGGTTCCACTATTGAGGAGAAGATCACTGTTGTTTCTGATGAAACCATCAACCTTGTGGATGGTGATGAGATGATTTGGATACCGGACAGCGGTGCTACCATTCATGCTACATTTCGCAGAGAGCTCTTCACTAACTATATATCAGGTGATTTTGGTGTTGTGAAGATGGGGAAGAATGATAGAGCAGCCATCATTGGAAAAGGAGATGTGCATTTGGAGACCGCAAATGTTACAAGGTTAGTCCTCAAATCTGTGAGACATGTTGAGGCACTTCGTCTCAATATTATTTCAGTTGGTTTGCTTGATGAAGATGATTACTTGCGCAGTTTTGGAAAAGGGCAGTACAAGCTCATCAAAGGTAACATGATTGTTGCAAGAGGTAAAATGGTCTCAGTGTTGTATCATGTTCATGCTAAGCTCTTTAGTGCTTCTGTCAATGCACTAGAGAAGGATGATCATTGTGCTCTATGACACAAGAGACTTGGGCACATGAGTGAGAAGGGGATGAAAGTGCTAGTGAAGAAAAAATTGTTGAAGGGTGTGAAAGGAGTTCACATCAAGAAATGTTCAGATTGTCTAGCAGGGAAGCAACACCGAGTTGCCTTCAAGACTCTACCTCCTCACAAGAAGCCCGAGAAGCTGGACTTGATACATTACGATGTTTGCAAAATGTCGGTAAGATCTCTTGGTGGTGCTAAGTACTTTGTGACTTTTATTGATGAATTTTCCAGGAAAGTTTGGGCCTTCACTTTGAGAACCCAAGATCAAGTACTAGGTGTATTCAAGCAATTCCAAGCCTCGGTTGAGAGAGAAACTGAGAAGAAGATCAAGTGCATTCGCACTGATAATGGAGGAGAATATATTGGGCCATTTGATGCATATTGCAAGCAGCAAGGTATTAGGCATCAATTTACTCCCTCGAAGACACCACATCTGAATGGTCTCGCTGAGAGGATGAACATGACACTTGTGGAGAGAGTTAGATGCTTGTTGTCAAGTGCAAAGCTACGCAAACACTTTTGGGGTGAGGCTTTGATGACTGTAGTTTATCTTATTAATCTCTCACCAAGTTATCCTTTGCAGGGAGATGTTCCTAACAGGGTCTGGTGTGACAAGGACGTCTCATATGACCACCTGAAGGTTTTTGGGTGCAAGGCCTTTGTTCATATTCCTCAAGATGAAAGGTCAAAGCTTGATTCGAAGACACGCCAGTGTATCTTTCTTGGCTATGGTGGTGATGAGTTTGGCTACAAGCTGTTTGACCCTATAGCAAGGAAAGTTGTGAGAAGCCGTGATGTTGTGTTTGTTGAAGACCAAATAATTGAGGATATTGTGAAGACAAAGGGGCAGGTTCCTCCTCAGTAGCAGCAAGACATGATTGATTCTGACCCAGTTCCTGCAGCTTCAGCTTCCGTGCAAGTTGAAGCAGATGCAGAATATGTACAAGATAATGTACATGGTGGTGCAGGTGAAGAAGATGCTCCCCAGCAGCAGCAACAAGAATATGATGCTAAAGTTGATGATCCGGATCAGCAAGAAGCACCAGCACCAGAAAGTCCACCAGCTGCTCCACTCAGAAGATTCAACAGGGGTCGAATTCCTTCCAGCAGTTATCCCTCAGATCAATACGTGGTGTTATTATCTGACGGTTCAAAACCTGACACTACTAGGAAAAGGCCTACTAATGGCGCACCGGTTTTGCCTACTAATGACGCAACGGTTTTGCCTACTAATGGCGCATCACCGGTGCGCCATTAGTAGCACGCCACTAGTAATTTTTACTAATGGCGCACCACTGGTGCGCCATTAGTATCTGGTATACTAATGGCGCACCAGGCAGTGCGCCATTAGTTTTTCTCACGGTGCGCCACTAGTGTCTGCTATACTAATGGCGCACCACATGGTAGTGCGCCATTAGTAACAATTTTTTTAATTTTTTTCTCTTAATCTCAGGTCACTATTTCACCTATGAGATATCCAACACACATATATATACAACAAGCATCCATATAACAATCATAGCCAACACACAAGTTCCATCATATATACATACATAGCCAACACATAGTTCCATCGTTACATATTACAAAAGTTTCACATTGTTCATCCAACACCGTTATCCATCAATTCACAAAAGTTTCACATTGATACAAAATAAAAACACAAATGGAAAAGAAGCACTCCATCCATGCAAGCTTCCGTGAATTAAATCAAATATGCAAAATGATAAACAAGAAGTTAGAAGAAGAAAAAGAAGAAGACTAGAAAAATACTAGAAGAAGAAGAACACTAGAAGAAGAATAAGAAGAATTTTGGAAAAGAAGAAGAAGAAGAAGAAGACTATAAGCTTATTATGTAAACTTGATCATTTTGTGCTAACATAAGTTATTTTGGAGCAAACCTATAGGAAACTAAGCATATAAGCTCTAAGTTAGTATATTAGAGCCAACTTAGGTAAAATGAAGCTAACCTATGTCATTTTGGAAAAGAAGAAGAATAAGAAAAAGACTATAAGCTTATTATGTAAACTTGATCATTTTGTGCTAACATAAGTTATTTTGGAGCTAACCTATAGGAAACTAAGCATATAAGCTCTAAGTTAGCATATTAGAGCCAATTTAAGTAAAATGAAGCTAACCTATAGGAAACTAAGCATATTAGAGATAACATAGGTAACTAAGTATATATATCATTTTGGAGATCTGACATACCTGACAAAGTTCAGTTCTCATGCATTGTTCTTCTCCTTCTCCTTCCTCAGCCTGATGCGCCAAGAGCGGTGAGGCGGTGGAGGCAGTGGGATGTAGTCTTCTACCTCAATTGGCGTGGTCATGTCGCCCAGCTGTGGGATCGCCGGCGCCACCATCGATGCGTGGTCATTGTCATGCATCACCACCATCGCGAGGCCACCTTCAGGCATGACCGTCGCTAGGTCATCCTCAGCCACCTCCATCTCTTGCTCATGGTCAGCCACCACCATCTCTTGCCCATGGTCAGCCACCACCATCTCTTGCCCTTGGTCAGCCACCACCAGCGCTAGGTCATCCTCAGCCTGATGTCCATCGTCATCCTGCAGCTCCTCATCCCCACTCTGCTCCTCTTCTCCCGCACTCCAGTCCGGATCATCCTTCTTGTTGTCTATGCTGCTGCCAGAATCGCTGCTGCTTTCGCTACAGCCAGAATCGCTGCTGCTTTTGCTACAACCATAGTCGCTGCTGCTTTGGTTGTAGCCATTGTCGCTGCTGCTGCTCCCATTACCTGTCCAAATGCAACAATGACCGTTAACAATCGATGTGAGACAAAGCCAAATGTAGAGGAATAAGAAGAGGCAGAACGTACCGGCATCATAATCTTCAGCGTAGCGCATGAGACACATAGTCGCGTTGAACACCTTCACGATGAGCATGGTGGCGTCGTCGTCGTACCTGAAGAGAAGGAAGTACCCCAGCCGCAGGTCGTAGGCACGGTAGAACTTCTCCCACCCACGAGACAAGTACATGTGGCCCTCCTTGATCACCAACTCCACATCCCACAACCTGCGAAACCCGCTGCCGGCCTGTTGCAGCTTCACATTATTTGGCGGATCTTCACCCATCAGCATGTTCATAAAACTGTCAGGCAGCCTCTGCAGTTTGGGACAATGAGTGTTGTAGCAAACAACAGATATCATAATGAGATGGGTGAAGGGGAGATCTCTTGTTTTATATACCTGCGTCATGGATGATACTGAAGTCCCAAGTATGATAGCGAAGAACTCGGAAGCATCCAACTCGTACTGCGGTGTCGCAGAGCAGCGGTGGCTGCTTCCCGCCATCTCTGATAAGCAGCAGAAGAGACCAATTAGTACCCTTACAAGAGATCATAAAACATGCATGATAACAGGCATCACAAGTAATTCAGAAGCATCACAAGTAACTCAGAAATTGTGAAACAAGCCTTTCAATGTACGAACTTGAAAGAACTACTGAGGCTTCTGCGACAGTTCAGAAAAGTAATGATCAATTCTCTCTATTTCTGTTTCTAGTTCACATAGTTTGATAACTTGGATGCACAAAGGCTATTGGTGCAGTATCATAAGGTTCCATATCATGTAGAAGAAAAAAAGATAGGTGACAATAGCAAGCACACATCTAAGGAGACATTAGCAATATATGACAGAAATGTACATGATGATTAACAAGCTTGGGCTTAGCAGCAATATTCTAAGAAAATATTTTCTTGAAGCCTGAACAAGTGGCTTTCCTTTTTTAAAAACAGAACCAAAACCATGACACAATCACTTGACAACATCTATTGACTACATTAGATGGAGAACTACTCAAGCGGTGCAAGCAAGCAAAATTGCCAAGCTAGTGCACCAAGTCCAAATTCAGTTAAAGCAAGCTCTTCCTACTGCAAGGATATTGAGCTTTCGAATTGTAGAGAATTTTTTGCTTTCACTTGCCATAATCTACTCCAGCTAGTTGCTGCAAGTGGGTGCAATTATAAATTGTATGGCTACAGAAAATATGAGGACGAGCAAGTGGGTGCAATTATAAACTCACTTACAGTAACAAGCAAGCACATCAAAATCTGAACCAGTATCTGAGCTAGTACTCCAAACTGTATGTAAAATGTGCTCCTACTAAAAAAACAGGACATTGTGCCTGTCAAATATGCAGTTTTCCTTATCAACCTACCTAGCAGTAACAAAACCAAAAAAAACTCATGCGGCACCTACATGAGTAGCAGGAGTATTTCTGAATTATGATGCTAGGCTATTAATTTCTTACAGAGTGCACCATTTAAAGGCATTGATGTGATTATTTCTATGCAATTATGTATCCTAAACTAGCAAGGTTATATTTAAAGGCATTTACAGAGTGCACCATTTAAAGGCATTAATTATGTATCCTAAACTAGCAAGTTGTTAACATGTCACTTGATAAAACATGGAGAAAACTACCTAAAGTGATGCAAAGCCTGCTTTGAAGAACGATTTAGAGAATAATAAGAAGCCACACAAAGCTAACAGCAGCAAATTAGCACCAGGCAGAAGCAAAAGGGAACGAATTACTACTACCCTTTACACTAGCACTGACCCTTCACAGTAGCAAAAGATGTCTACATACTCGCACCATTCGTCCATCCATCTAGCAAGCAACTAGCACAATTCAACCAACTATCAAGCAAACCATCTACTACCTAACATCAACACACATCCATCTATCCAACATCCATTGATCCATGTAAATAGCAGCATGGACAAGAGAGGAACAGGGAACAGAGAGATGAACAAGGAACGTGGAGGTGAGTAAGGAAGAGGGGCTCACCACGGGCAGCGCGTCGAAGGAGAGCAGCCGCCGGCCACGCGCAGGGAGAGACGGCGGGAGGTGGCGACGATGGTCACGACACCGTCCTTGGTTCACCGGTTGCTGCTGGGGAGACCGGAGGCGGAGGACGGCAGGGGCCGACGGGGTGGGCGCGTGCGTCGGGGCCGAGGTCGCCGGCTGCTGCAGGGGTCGGAAGAGGCGCTCGCTCGTCTGAGGTGGAGGAGAGGAGCGGGCGGCGGGGCGAGGAACCCTAGCGCGAGGGTCGGGGCGGCGGGGGTGGGGGCGCGGGGGCGGCGGGGGTGTGGAGTCCGGCGAGGGTCGGGGCGGCAGGGGTGGGGGCGCGGGGGCGGCGGGGGTGGAGGCGCGGGGGCGGCCGGGGTGGAGTCCGGTGAGGGTCGGGGCGGCGGTGTCGTGGGTCGGGGCAGCACGCGGGTGGATCTGGTGGCGAGGGAGAGAGGGTCGAAGGGGATCTGGCGAGGCAGAGGGAGGATAGCTTACTAATGGCGCACCACTCCTCGGTGCGCCATTAGAGATCTTTTTTTAGATAGCAATGGCGCACCCCGCAGCTGTGCGCCATTAGAATGTTTTTTATTACAGTTCGAGCACAGGTTATATTGCACCTAACCCAATCCACATCAGAACTCGCCCACTAGCTCGACTGGTTAGCACACAGCACACACACCAGGAGGTCTTGGGTTCGATTCCTAGGCTTTGCAATATTTTTTTTTGCATTTTAAATGCTGTTTGATATTTATTTGTGTTTAAATATGTTCAAACTTGTTTAAATCATAACAGTAATATTTTTTTATAAAAACAGTAATAATTTTTTAAAAAATATGTTCAAATTTGTTACTTGAAAATATCATCGGCGGCGGCGATGGAGCGGGGGAGGGTGCGGGGGGGCGGGTGCTCGTCGGCGGCGGTGGAGGGGGATCGAGATCGAGTGTCCTCACCACTGGCTCGCATCCTTAGGGTGACTCAGCATTTTGTCTTTTTTATTTATCTTCGGATCATTTCGGTCATCTTCCCGCTTCTTCTCCTCCCTATCCGCGTGCCAACGCAGAAGCTTTGCTACCTTAGGGTCCGTGAAATACCGATGCAGACGAGGAGTGATCGGAAAGTACCACACCGATTTTCGAGGAGCTTTCTTCCTCTTCTTGTATTGAGTGACGCCGCACACCAGACATATGGTAGACTCCGCGTGCTCGTCCCGATAAATGATGCAAAAAAGTAAAAAAATAAAAAGTAAAAAAGTAAATGATGCGCCATTAGTAGTTTTGCAAAAAAGTAAAAAAAAATTTATACTAATGGCGCACCGTTGCACAGTGCGCCATTACTAGTTTAAACTAGTAATGGCGCACTGTGCAACGGTGCGCCATTAATAGTTTTGCCAAAAAGTAAAAAAAAACAAATTACTGGCGCACTTTGTCACCGGTGCGCCATTAGTATGTTTGAAAAAATGGAAAAAAATGTTACTAGTGGCGCACCTTTTGTCTGGTGCGCCATTAGTGTCTTCCACACTAATGGCGTACCTCCACCTGGTGCGCCATTAGTATATAGTAGTGGCGCACCACATCTCTAGTGCGCCATTAGTGTCAATCCTATCTTTAGCCTTTTCCTAGTAGTGTGAATGCTTTGCAGATGCAATGGAAGATGAGCACAAGGAGTGGAAAAATGCTATGCAAGAAGAGATGGATTCCTTGCATAAGAATCATACTTATGAGTTGGTGAAGTTGCTCAAGGGCAAGAAAATTTTGAAGAACAAGTGAGTTTATAGAATCAAGCAAGAAGAGCAAACATCACATCCAAGGTACAAGGTCAGGCTAGTTGTAAAAGGATTCAACCAGAGAAAAGGCATTGACTATGATGAGATCTTTTCTCCGGTGGTGAAGATGACATCCATAAGAGTAATCCTTGGCATGGCAGCAAGTCTCAACTTGGAGGTTGAGCAAATGGATGTGAAGACTGCATTCCTTCATGGTGAGTTGGAGGAAGAAATATACATGGAGCAACCTAAGGGGTTTCTTGTGAAAGGCAAAGAAGACTATGTGTGCAAGATGAAGAAAAGTCTCTATGGGCTGAAACAAGCACCAAGACAATGGTACATGAAGTTTGAAACTGTCATGGGGGAGCAAGGCTACAAGAAATGTAGCTCAGACCATTGTGTGTTTATTCAAAGGTTCTCAGGTAATGATTTCATCATATTATTGCTCTATGTTGATGATATCCTGATTGTTGGCAAGAATGACTCTAGGATCGCTAAGTTGAAGAAGGAGTTGATAAAATGTTTTGCTATGAAAGACTTAGGTCCAGCAAAGAACATTCTCGGGATGAGAATTGAGCGAGACAGAAATTGCAACAAGTTGTACTTGTCTCAAGAGAATTATATTGAGAAGGTACTTCAGAAGTTTAGGATGGAAAATGCTAAAGTTGTGAGTTGTCCACTAGCAGCCCATTTCAAGTTGAGCAGAAAGTAATGTCCTACCACTGATGAGAAGAAAAAGAAAATGCATCATGTTCCTTATGCTTTAGCGGTTGGGAGTTTGATGTATGCTATGGTATGTACAAGGTCTGACATTGCTCATGCGGTTAGTACTGTGAGCAGATTTATGTCCAATCTAGAAAGACCTCATTGGGAAGCCGTGAAGTGGATTTTGAGATATCTCCGGGGCAACACAAATCTGAAACTTTGCTTTGGTGGTGGTGAAGCCAAGCTGGTTGCCTTTTCAGATTCTGACATGGCTGGAGATGTTGACAGAAGGAAGTCTACTTCAGGTTACTTGGTTACCTATGCAGGGGGAGTGGTGTCATGGCAAAGCAGGCTGCAAAAGTGTGCGGCACTGAATACAACTGAAGCTGAATTCATTTCAGTAACAGAGACCAGCAAAGAGCTATTGTGGCTGAAACGGTTGGCTTGTGAGCTTGGTTTTAAGCAAGACAAATATGTGTTGTTTTGTGACAACCAAAGTGCTATCCACTTAATTAAGAATGCAAGCTTTCATTTAAGGTCTAAGCATATAGGGTCCGTTATCATTGGATTCGAGATGTGTTGTATTCCAAGAAAATGCAACTTGAGAAGGTTCACACCGATGACAAATGGGGCTGACATGTTGACCAAAGTGGTGACAAGGAAGAAACTTGAAGTATGCCGCCGGCTCGCTGGCATGGCTGCCGGAAGGCAGTGAGACCCTCCATGATGCCAGGAGGGGGAGTTTGTTGGGCTAAGTCCCTACACATGGAGGTGTGTTGGCAGCCCAACACCAGCCCATAAGTCCAACACATATCAGCCGTTGATACTCGCTGCATCCAACGGTTGAGAGTGCTTCCAAATGAAGTGAAGCAAGGAGAAAACTCTAGCCACTCCACCCCTGCTGGTGGTGGCTGCCATTCGTGTGAGAGTAAGAGTGAGAGCACACAAGAGAAAACACAACCTGAGAAAGGAAGAAGAAGAAGCAGAGGCTCTGTCCAGATTTGCTACATCTGACTAGACAGTGTTCAAGCTGGTGATTGGAGACTCAAACGTGCTTGGATTGACCCCAAACTTGGTAATCTCGTTCCTTACTTTGAGTACTTCGATCTGGTTAGCTGGTTTGAGGATTGGGTCTGTGAAGCATCAGATTTGAGAGTGGTTTTGCCAGCTCCGACTGCTGCAGTTTCAGAACAGAATAGTTTTGGGAGACGAACAGTTTGGGTAGGCATATGATGTCCGATTGAGATGAAATTTGGAGGGGATGTCAAGAACTCATGTGTCTACTTGTCTGCCAAATTTGATACTGTTTGGTTCAGCGGTTTAAGAGCAGTTTGCAAAACACTGAAGGGTATAAAAGCTGTGTAAACTCTGCTTTACTAAAATCTTGCCTCTTGTGGCTGTTGTTGCTGTTGCCGGTTGGCAACGTGGAGAATGTGTTGAAATCTCTCTAGAGGTTCTAAAGCAGACTTTATACTCATTATTCTCATAGTAAAGTTGCGTGGACCGGTCGGTCCACAGCTGTGGTTTTTTACTCCTCAAGTTGAGGAGGTTTTTCCACGTTAAATCCTGTATCACATGTGCATGTTGTTTGTATTATTCCGCTGCTTACTTGTTGGTTGAAGCTGTTCTCAAAGTTCATCACAAATAAAGAGGGCTGTGTAGTGTGCATATTTGTCGTGTCGGTGAATTTGTGCAGCGCGTTGTTGCTTTCCAGCCCCAACAGGTACGTGGTCCTGGATCTTAATGGCCTTTGCCGGTTCACATAGAAGTCTGGCTGTGCGGTTACCAATCGGGAAACCGCCACCAGCAGAAGCATGACGCCACGCCATGCCGCCGAGTGGTGCCGACACAGCAGCGCCGGGCATGTAGGCTCCCTTGCCGTCTAGCAGTCGCGCATGTCTGACGACGCCGCGTCGCACGCTGCAACCTACGCCTAGTCGTGCACGCAGCCAGCAACCACGTCTAGCGCCGGGCAACCAGGTCTTGTGCCGGCCGGAGGGCCTGGGTCCTGCGCAACGGCACCCTTCGTTTGTGAAGAAGACCTCGCCGCGCCATGCACAGCCAGCCTCTCTGCCAATCTGCATAGCCGGAGCCATATGCCTTGTCGGTTGCCGCCGCGTTGCTTCGCGGCCGACAGTCATCAACAACACCACGCAGTACCATGCCTAGCGCCGCGTCGCGGCGTCGCCGGGCAGCCACGTCCTGCCGCACGCATGCAGTCTGAACTCTGAAATCATGTCTCGTCAGGGCCGTGATCGTCCGTAACCACGTTCGATGGAAACTGCCGTCGGAGTCGAGGATGCGACATGGATGATGGATCCCCTGCTGTTGCCGGTGCGTCTTCGAGTTCGATGAAGTGATTCTACCACGTGCGTAAAAAATGCATTCAATCTAGTCACGGAAAGAATAGATACTAAAACCTAGTGCTCCTTGATCAATTTTCCACAGGCGTTCTTGTTGTGGACGAGATGGTAGCCGACTAGATTGTCGCCCTTCTTGCCGTGTCATCGGGTTAAGCGTGATCGCTGCCCATGGATGCTGAGCGCCCGATAGGACACTTTGCCGCCACTCGCCGGACGTTGAGAACCGCCGCCTTACACTGAGCAGATGGCAGTGAGCAACCGCAGCCTAGCGGCCTTCGTCGGGGAGGACGAGCATGTCCCGCTGTCGTGACACGGAGAGCCATGTCAGGTCGCCGCCGTTTCGCCTTGGGCCCCGTCTGGCGCCTCCGGCCTTTCTCTCTCAGCGGAGAGACACGCGCTGATAACGTGCGAAGAAACAGCTGCTAGAATGAATCAACTGTGTTTTTTTTTGCCATGTTTGGATTCATAGATTAGAGTTAGTTTGAGCTAGAGTATCCAAATAGCAACGGCTGGTGGTTAGAGGGAAATCAGGGATTATCCCTAATTAACAGATACTCCCTCCGTAAACAATTCTTAACACAGTTGGCAAACGAAAAACTGTGCGCACATCCGTGATTCGAACATGCTAGCTACCAAAACGCTTGCATGTGCGCGCTAACCGCTATGCCACAGCCTTGCTTCTGTCGTAATGGAGGCAGGTTCATTTCTATACGTTTAATTTAGACGTATGCTGACCTTTTTTGACCGTTTCATTTTATTTTTTTGCTTGTGCGTTTTTTCGTTTCGGATTTCTATAATATTTTTCCAGATCTTGGGAATTCTTCAGCTTTTCCCTTTTTTCTTGCACATTTCTTTTTAATACAGGTTTTGTAATAAATGGTGTACTTTTTTTTCAATACTCTGTTGACTTTCTTTCAATATATGATGAACATTTTTTTCAAATACACACTGAACTTTTTACTATACAATAAATATTTTTTTAAATACAGACTGAAAATTATTATACAGATACACACTGAACATTATTGTATAATATACAATTAACAATTTTGTTATATACATTGAGCATTTTTAATATACGATGATCTATTTAATTTATATGATGACCATTTTGTAAATAAACATTTTTAATATACGATGAATTTTTTTTACATGTACTGAACTTTCTTTATAAAAACACATATTAGAAAATTTTCTAAAATATATACATTTCAATTTTAATATATAGTTTCCAAAAAACAAAAGCCGGATTTTGGGTGAACAAATGACTAAAAAAGAGTATCTCCAATTAAACTGCTATTATCTATGACGAGGTCGATGTAAATGTCGTCATGCGCCTTGGCTTCGCGGCGCCATGCCTCCAAGTTGTTGTCGAACACCTGCACCTTCATGAGCCCCTGCTCGAGGAGGACTGCGTCGAGGTCGGCTTCCCGTCGACGGCGTTGCTCCGCCTCCTCCTCCTCCTCCTCTTCCTGTGCACTGCGCGACGATGGCGGCCTCTAAGACGTCTGCCTCCGCCGAGGGAGGTAATCCTCCGGCCCAATGACGCCAGCACCTTGCCGCTCCGGCTCCCTCTTCACCACGCGGAGCTGCGGGAGTTCCTCCTGCTCCCTCTTGACCGGCATGAGCGGCGTCTGCGAGCTCGAGGCACCGGCAAAGGAGCTGCTCGCAGTGGAGGAGCGGAAGGACAAACCGCGACGGAGGAGCGCCTGCCTGCGATCGTACTCCTCCATCTCATGGCGAAGGAGCGACGGCGGCGGTGACAGGCCGTGGTTGGTGTACCTACGGGCAAACCTTTTCCTCGCGCCGTATGACACGACGCATCGCCTCTGCTTGGAGTCGTCGCCACCGCCGACACCACGGCCGGGCAACCACATTCCGCGCCACATCAAGAGGGGAGGGGGGGAATTGAAGTCTCGGGCGGCAAGAAATTGAGAGGAAGATTGAGAAATGCGGCAGCACGCGGATAAGGTCTCAACCTGTATTCCAGCGAAAAAACTGTACATATACTGTGTGTGTAGGGGGGAGGGGGGCGGTTTACGGGCCAGGTGACTACACGGGCTTTAGTATAACCGAAAAAATGGACCAAACCCGTATAGTCATCAGAATTTTACGGGTCGCCTCTTTTTAAGAAGACTACTAGACATACTCTAACAGACTAAATTGAATTTTAGGTGTATGCTGTCACTGTGATTAGCCCCAAGGACAACCTTTTTACATCGCTTAACTAAGAGCAACTCTAGCAGACCCCGCATCCCGTCGGCTCGTAAAATGCGTTTGCAGTTCGCGCAAAACCGTTTTTGCGGGCCGGCGCGGGCTGGCACAGATGCAGACCCCCAAACGGATCCATAAAAAAGTATATTCGTGGAATATGCTTTTTTATGGGTCCGCTATGCGGGTTCTGCTCGGACACCCCACCATGACGACCCGCAAATAGATAAACTGCAAATCTCGCATTTGACATAGGGTTTCACAAACACAAACAAGTTCAAATTCAAACAACATAAACAGTTTTACACGCAAATAGAAGCCAAGTTCATTACGGCTAACGCAAAAGAGGGCCCTGCAAAAGGTTTGCGCCCATGTCCGGCATCATCTTAATCGATCTTCACTCCGCGCCATCAAGTCCACCTTGGAGTTCATCGGCGCCACCATCCACCTCCGACGCTTGTTCGAACTCCCGCATCGAAATCATCCGCATTGCCACCATATGGAGCGGAGAAAACATCACCGGAACTGTAGCACGGACCGGCCGACGCCACCATTCTTCTCTTCAAGATTTCTCTCCTTGCCATATCATGCCATGTTTTGGTGAGGTCGTCCATGTCATTGCGGTTCATTGACATGATCTTGTTCTCTTCGGCGAGCAACATGGACATAGATTTGTTTTCGGCGGCGCGTGCTCTTCTCTTCTCGATGGCAACTTTGCGAAGCCCCTCTTCCTTGAGCAACTTCCACTTTCCTTGCTTCTCCTTTGCCTTCTTCTCGACCAACTCTTTCTTGATCTCCAACAATTTCAACATCGACTCGTTGGATTGCACATGGCATCAATCTTCTCTCTCAAGCTTGATGCTTTTTGATCTCTCTTCATCTTCTCCTTGGTCTTCTTGTCGCCATCGGGCTTGTGCAAATTTCTTGGGCCATCATCATCCTCATCTTCATCCATGTTTGTAAGTGAGCCTCTCTTTGGTGGGGATTCTTTGTCGACCAACTTCCTCTTCTCGCACTTTTGGAGCAACTCCCAACAATGCTCTAGTTTGAAAATTTTGCCTTCTGAAGCTTCCATGTCCTTGTATCTATGTTGAGCAATCTTGTCCTACACAATGTGAACAAAGTGATCCAATCATTTCCCATGATGCAATATGATGATGCACAATTTGAACATAGGCAAAACAAACTCATATAGTCGGACTCCATGGTTCCACTTGGAGGTCCATTGCGTACTTGCTCCAAGCAAGCTGCCCAACGGCTGCACATAGGCTTGATATTCTCCCAACGCCCTTGAAGCGATCGAAATGTGAGTGGAGTCCTATTGGGATGCTTTGCCATAATGCGGAAGTATTATCTTCAATCCTTTGCCAATATCTCTTGTAAGTTTGAGAACTACCCGTGCATGCATCAAGAGACACCGCACTCCATGCTTGAATCAAAGCTTGATCTTCCAAGATCGTGTAGTTCTTCGATCTTATGCTTTTCCCAGATTTTGCTTGTGATTGCTCAAACGCTTCCGCTTTGATCTCCTCCAATTCGTCCGCACAGCCATGATCGTCCACGCCGCCCTCCGTTTCATTATAGTCGAATGGTTCGAAAGGGGCTTGATCAATGTCAACCGCATTCGTGTCCAACAAGTTCACGAACTCGGTTGTTGCATTGTTCGAACCACCGCTATAGCGAACGATAACAAGTCACGCGCTATCGAGAATAATGGCGAAAAATGAAAGGGAATTGCCAAGACCGAAGACGCATACCTTCCGACCGTTTCGTCGAACACCTCGCTCATGGGGGGAGCGGCACCGTTGAACGGCATCGCCGGAGCACCTCCTTGCGGCAGGATGGAGCAAGAGGTTGAAGAAGGTGGCTTCTTTGAAGCCGGAACCTTCCTCCGCTTTACGCCCGCGACCTTGCAGACCTTCTCCGTCGCCGGCCGGGATCGCGCTGCCGTGTTGGTGCCCGGAGCGCGGGCCATCGCGGCGGGGCAGCCGGATTCCCGCCCTGCACGACCACGTTGCCCTGCCGCTTGCGGGCAGGAGCGATGTGGGGTTGGGCGATGGCGGCGGGGCCAACATGGCCGGCGACGAGATCCGCCCGAGGGGAAGGGGGTGCACGACCTCGACGGTGACGGGGGACAGCATGGGGTCGTCCATGGCGGCGAGGGATGGCCGGGGAGGAGCAGCCGGAGCTTGCGGAGTGCGGGCAATGGTGGCGGAGGGTGCGGGGAGCAGGAAGGGCTGCGCGGAAATGTCCCTCCCGCCAAATCTCGCGCGGGATAGGGGTTGAGCTCGGGTCGGTCTCCCAGCCCGTGAAGATAGAGGTTGAGGGAGAAGATTTGCCGCGCCCCGCAAAAAAATTTACAGGCCGGGGCGGGATGCGGCGTCTGCTCGTGCAGATTTTTTGGCCCCGACCCGCAATTTGGCGGTTATTTTGCGGGCCGAGGCGTTTTGCAAGGTCTGCTAGAGTTGCTCTAATCCTTCCACTGTATTGAATGAAAATTCATCATACATTGCAAAACCTATATAGAAAAGAAATGTGCAAAGCACAGGAAAAACCGAAGAATACCTGTGAGAAGATAAAATAAATCCAAAAAAACACGTACAAAAAAAAACAAAACAGTCAGAAAAAATCAACACGTGTCTAATCTAAATGTATATATATACAAATTCGCCTCTACACTGTAGTACGTAGGAATGGAATGTCGAGTGGTCGCGCACTTGACTGAATGGCGGTACGTCTCGGGTTCGATTCACATATGTGCGCGTAATTTTTGTCGTTGTTTTTATTTCCCTACCTGACTGACAAATGGACCCACACATGGTACAGAGAGAACGCCAGGGCCACATACACGCAGTTAACAGCGGTAGGCGGTGCGCCGTTAGAGTTGACGGAAATTGTACCAAAATGTGTTGTTAGATAAATTAGTGTACTATTTTCTGGGTTTTTTTTAGTTTATGTATGATTCTGTTAATTCACTACAAGTTCTTGTAGTACAGATGTAATTAACTCTATATATGTTATGTTTTTCAGGTCAGGAAGCTTATTATTCAGTTAAGATTGTGCTACTAGCTAGGAAGAAACACGACAAAAAATTCTGACAGTCAGAATGCAAGAGAAAACATAATGGTTTTGATGGTCTCAAGTGCTCCAGAGGATGCATGCAGAGAAAAAACACAGGAGGAGGAGCTGCTCTGCTCTGTTTCGGGGGAAAACAAAACAATACTTATTCGCTTGATTAAAGTCTTCTTGTCCTCTTAATACGATGGATGTTGCTTACAAATGTTGGGATGAATTCAAAGGTGAAATACGATGATTTGCTTAACTCGTGCAACTTTTCTGCTTTCTGAGGCCCGGCTGAAAGGACCCTGCTGAGGTACGGCAGGTAACCGGGCGGAGCCAGGAGGCCCGGCTGACGCTCCGCAAAGATGGCCAGCGCCACCGCGTCCCCTTGCACCATCGAGCCCAGGAGATGCGGTTCGCTGCACGGGGCCATCACTGACCAGCGGCGGCGTGGGGAAGCTTCGAATCCAGGCGGCCTGGAGGGTGATGGCATGGGCCACTGGAGCATACTGGGCGACCAGAGCCTGATCAAAGTTGTATCGGCCTTGAGCAGCGGCGAGTTCTGCGCCCCGGCGCGGTTCGATCTCGGGATCACCGACAACAGAGATGTTGGGGACGCCGGCGGGGTGAGGGGCCTCCTGAAATCGCCTCCTGGCAGCGCGGGGAGAGGCCTGATGAGAAGGGCTGCTCCCACGGGCGCCCGTAGACTGGCGGCCCAGGATAGGTTGGAGTTCGAGCCTCACCGTCTTCGGAGTTTGAGCCACCTAGCAGACCGGAGGCGTGCCCTTCCACTTGACCAGTAGTCGGCGCGAGCTGGATGTCAGAAGGGGCACCGACGCGCCTGTGCCCACCCGAGCGGTGTCTGGAGCGGTCTTGACCGTTGTCCTGTTGCCGGTCACGCGCGTTCCGGGAGATCGAGCGGCGCAAACGGGCGCCCCAGCCCTCACGAGGGCCGCCACCGTCGCGCCCACGGCGCCCGTCGCAGTCGTCGTCGTCATCCCGCCTACCATGACGCGCTGGCGCAGCCCGCCTGTCCCTTGGGATGGCACTGAGGTCAGTGGTCCACGCCCAGACCGGAGGCGTCACCCGGGCAGGCAGGCGGGACGTAGGCCATCGATAAGCTTGAAATGAGGGAGGGGGAAGAAAATAAGGAAGGATGGAGGACGGGGGAGAGCAGAGCGACCATCAGTGCCAACCATGGAAGAAGATGTAGACCGCGCGTAGCCCACACGCGGTCATCAACACACGGAACAAGCTCCTTACCACCAAGTGACGCGAAGAGGCCAGCACTCCCGCGTGGGCATAGCCGAGAGAAGGATTGCCAACGTCGTCGTGGACAGTGGCGGAGCTTCACGGGGCCAAAGGGGGCCATTGCCCCCCCTCCTACTCTAAAAAAATTCTGAAATGTACCCCTAATATTATTAGGCTTAATATCAAAGATTTTTGAGAGTTCATGCATAACTTATCTTCTTCGCCCCATCAACTTTGGTTAGCGCCCTCAACAATCTTTATCAAGCTCCGCCACTGGCCGTGGACACGAAAGCTTGCTCCGGCGCGACCGCTAGGGCCCCAAGCCCCGGCGTGACGCCGACCCAATAGCCGACGACCGTGACAAAGAGGTGGGCGGTGGCCCCCATCCAGTTGTGTATTGTCTCAGTGCATGCCTCCGCGACAAGGAGCTTCACAAAGTCCACGATCGCGACTTCCAAAGCGACGTGCTGCGGGCTGGCGGGCTCCAGCAACATAGCGAATGGCAACCACGAAGCAAGCAATTAAAAGGGAGACGAAGAACTGCTTCTTCACGTGGCTGCTCATTGATGCCGGCGGAGACAATGGAATGGGGTGGCGTTGGGACGCACGGAAGCTGGTGAGTGGTCTCTTATTGGGAAATTTTACGGTGCATTATAATACACCAGAGCACGTGTATTATATGGGCGATCTAACGGATGAGAATAACTGGGCCTTCTTTAGCCCAAGGGTATTTTCGACCTAAATTTTTTTGTACCTTTAATCGGCCCAATTAGGTCCAGGGGTATTCTCATCCTAAATTTTTCAATTAAATTAATTGCATTAATGAAGCACTTCATTATAGACACTACTAGGGAAAAGCCTAGCAGCAGCGCGGGTTTTGGGCCTCTCAGTAGCGCGGGGACCGGCGCTACTAATAAGGCGCTACAGCTAACGTATAGCAGTAGCGCCTGTTGTCCCACGCTACTGCTATACATGAATAGCTGTAGCGCTCTTTAGAAAAGGGCGCTGCTGATATTATCTGTAGCGTTGTTTACTGGGAAGTGCTACTAGTAAGGCGGCGCTACTGCTAAATTTCCCCCCTCGCTACTACTAGTTTTGTTAGTTTTTTTCCCTGCATATTTGTTTTGTATTTGTTTTGTATTTGAATAGGCTTTATACAATAATCTTTAGCATATCATACACATACAAATGTAATCATAGCATATACATACAATTAGTCTCATCAAATTATGTCATCATCATAATCATCATCCAACACAAAGTGGTCTCTCGTCATCATCTCGAAAATAGCGATACAAGTCTCGATTACTTGCAAATACATCGTCATTCATCTAAACAATGATATACGCGAGAAGAGCTATCACTTTGAGTACATGAGTTCGTGTCCCTCTCTCGCATTAGCATGAACCTAAACTAACTACTGCCTGTCGCTCGGAAACCGGAAACCGGTACACCTGGGCCTGACACTCCGGCCACTTGTCGTATATATACTGTTGGCGTAGCACTTCTTCGCCATCTATGATCTATGCACCTGCATCGTCACATGAGTCGATGATATGCAACATATATAGTTGAGCAACAGAAAGAGACAGACTTGACAAAAATAGAAACAACATATCATAAGTATAAATAACAAAGTTCATCGTACCCCAAAATGCCCTAACTAGAGTGATTTTCGCTAGTCGAGGAGGAGGACGGTTTAATTACATCACAAATAAAGTTTCACCGTGCATAACTCAAAGTTTTGTCATACAGAAAGTATGGACTAAACGGACACATTGTCATATATCGACAATCACTCCAACATGTCGTTCCATCCATCCAAGTCAGGGAGATAGTCCTCGAGCTTAGTGAAAGGCTTCATGTCGAGACGCTGAGAGGCTATCCATGTTCGGACGTCTTCCCGCGACATTTGTCCTTCTTCGTAGAACATCCCTGTTTTTCCGACGACCTCCTTCATGATGATTTGGGCAAGTTCGCGCTGGATGTTATAGAACTCAGCTCGAAGTCGATGATCCTCGATATCTCCTATGTCCTTTGCCCATTTCAGAATATGGGCATCGCCGGATCTAGGTGACATGCGAAGGTTCTGGTGATCCCGTCTGTACTCCAGCATGTGGTGTAGGACATAGAATCCATCATTAAGAGAATCGTTCGGTTGCTGGATGCAGCAGAAGTCGGTCTTATGGCCGAAGGAGACCCTGCCGCCCCTTCTCTTCTTGTCCCTGACCTCACCACCCCTTGCTTGGTAGTAAAACATAGCACTGTCGAGAACATCCTTGATGTGGGTGTAATCATTTTTGTGAATGTTCTTCGACGAGTCCAAGTAAAGAGCGTGGGAGAATCGGGGGTAGAGGATGATGAGGACGGCACACCTGCCGCTGCGCAAAATAAGTACACCTCAAATTAATTAGCCTCCACCGTGCAAATGAATGATTGAAATTGAAGGAAGGACAGCAGCGCGGATGACTTACACGGGATGATAAGGCATGAGAATCGCCTCCTTGTCCTTATTGGCGAGCATGAAACTGACGATGTAATCCCTTGCGTATTCACGGTGCTTTGCGCAGACTCCCAAGAAGCCCTCGTGCATGTAGTACGGCTCAGCGACACAGATATGAGATATCTTCTCAACCCCGATGATGTAGTTCATGTGCAAGGCATAAAGGCGGACAAACGTAAAATCCAGCTTCTTCACGTGAAACATGTCGAATATGTAATCGAATCGGAGGAAGAACTTATCCGCGGGGAAGCTGTCGACGTACGACATTTGCCGCGAAACGTTAACCACGTAGAGTGGGTATCCTGGATCTTTCGGGGCGATGAGGCCTTTCTCTACCCGCAGCACATCGTCATGAAGTCTCCTTAGATCGCCGAATCTGACCCGTAGCGCTGTTGTAGGTAGGATTGGTTGACCGGGGATATGCCATTTATCCGCATCGGGGATATCTATACGATCCTGAAGCCGAGGCTGTTGAGGCAGCTGGATCATAGAATCAGCTTTTTTGCCTTTCCTCGCTCTCTTCCTAGACTTCTTTACTACCGGAAGGTCGTCCATAATACGTTGAGACGGCAATTCAGGCACCGACTCATGACGCTCAAACCCTGAGGAGGTGCCATTATAGACATACTGTTCAGCGCCATCGTCGTCCTCATCCTCATCCATGGCGACGTCATCAGCGACTAATGGAGCCTCCTCCTTACCCCGTCCGCTATCACCCAACCCGACACCCGACGCTAATTGGGTAGGTGGGGTGTTGATGTTCATACCTTGCTGAGGCTGCGTGCTCGTGGATGTGCTCCCGGCCGCCTCCAGAAAAAGCAGACTCTTTGGCCACAACAGGACCCACCCATTGCAACAATCAGCAAGCCGCCGTGGTGTCTCGTCGTCATCCCCCACTAGTATTGGAGGAGGCAAAATTCTCGTGGCCCGGTTTGACACTGGCCACGGAAACCTTGAAGACGTTCGGGGGGATCGGCCGGCTGTGGAACAATGGTTCCTTCGGCTCCATTATCGTCGCCTTCCCCACGTCCACCTTCTGGTCGCCGATGGTGTACAATATGGTGCATGGGGTTTCGTCGGCCTGCAAAGAAAAGTCTGCGACGTGAGACATCCGAAAGGCAACAAGAACGGGAGATTATACATTTATATTGAAGGGGCCGGTGTGACAGATACCGTGAGGGCGTCGAGCTCAGCCAAAGATGAAGCATCACCGAGCACGTCCGGTGCGGGAGCCGATGCGGGAGCAGGTGCTGTGTAACACCCCGGATGTAACTTACCCAATATGTACTCCAACTCTTGCCGTTTCCGGCGTTAAGTTATTTTATTTTCTCGGGTTTGGGTCTTTGTCTCCGTGTGTTGTTATCATTGTCATGCATCTCATATCATGTCATCATGTGCATTGCATTTGCATACGTGTTCATCTCATGCATTCGAGCATTTTCTCCGTTGTCCGTTTTGCATTCCGACGCTTCGTTCTCCTCCGGTGGTCATTTCTACCTTTCTTTCGTGTGTGGGGATTAAACATTTCCTGATTGGACCGAGACTTGCCAAGCAGCCTTGATTTACTACTAGTAGATCGCCTGTCAAGTTTCGTATCATTTGGACTTCGTTTGATACTCCAACGGTTAACCGAGGGACCAAAAAGGCCTCGTGTGTGTTGCAGCCCAACACCCCTCCAAGTTGGCCCAAAACCCACCTAAACCCTCTCCATCATCTAGAGCGTTCGATCACGATCGCGTGGCCAAAAATCGCACCTCATTTGGACACTCCTAGCTTCCTCTATGCCTATATATACCTCCCCCATTCCAAATCTCGGATCCCCTCTCTCTAAACCCTAAAAATCCCAGATCCGCCGCTCCGGACGTGTCCGGGCGGAGCCGGACAACATCCGCCGCCACCGCCGCCCAACCAGGACGCGCCACCTGTCCCGGGGCGGGACCGCTTCGCCGCCGACCGCGCCAGGCCCGCGAGGCCCACGCGCGGCCCTCCCCGCCACCTCATCCCCTTCCTCGCCTCCGCCGCCAAGGGCCATCCCCGCCGCCTCACCGGCCGGAGTTCGCCGCCGGCCAGCCCCGCGGCTCCCCGCGCCTCCGCAGCCGTCACCAAGGGCCGCCCGCCGCCACCTGCCGGCAACGCCGCCCCGGCCGCCGCACATCGCCGCCTCCTCGATGCCTCCGCATCCCGTCTCCGGCGAACCCTCTTCCTCCGGCGTACAGGAGCTCCGGCGACCTCGACTCCGTCTCCGGCGAACATCGGGAAGCGTGCCGCCGGATCTCAGATCCTGATCCCCTTTGGGTTGACTTTTGTCCCAAAACCCTAGCTCATATGCTCCTCTTCATTGCATCGTATCTCCGCATCCGTAGCTCCGTTTTTGGTATATAGCATATCAAAATGTTCATCTCAGAGAGTACATCATTTCATCTCATTGCATCATTTTCATTTGAGTTCATATTGATGCCCGAAATGCTGTTAGAAGAGTGCTACTTGAGATAATTGTCAGATCTGCTACTCCATTTAGATATTTGTCATTTTTGCCATGATTAATGTGTGCATGATATGCCCATGAGCTCTACATATGTTTTGTTAAGGGTTTTTCCATCTTTCTAGAGGTGCAACCCATGTATTTTTGTGATGTGTGTGGTGACTAGCACAAGCTTGCAAAGTGAGGCACTTGGTAATGCTGATTTCAGGGACTTAGCAATTCCACTAAGTCCTTGATCTGTTTTTCTCATGATGCCATATGTTCATGTTGTTTCCTAGTGATCCATGCCTCTTTTGAGGATGATCAGTAAGGATGTTTTGTTAATATTGTAGTGCTCTATCCATCCATGTCTTTGTTTGCAATTATGGAGCACTGTAGCTTGAGTCAATCGAGCTCTACTTTTGCTATTTCGTGAATCTGGGCAGATTGTCTACTTGTTAGCGATTTTGCCGAGGTTGTTGTAGTTGATCCGTGCATGCTATGTTATTGTTCTTGCCATTTCTAGCTTGCATTTTGTGTGTTCTTGGTGGGTGTATGCTTAACTTGTCATGAATTGCTCCGTAGTGAGTGCATCGAGCTCGTAAACATGCCTACTTGATATCTGTTTTCAGCATGCTCCAGTTTTCACTAAGTCTGAGAACTGATTATGTTTTTGCCATATTCACATGCTTGCAATGGTATTTTCTGATCCCTTTTGGCTCAAGGTCACTAAGGGACTTTTGTTAAGCTCCTTGAGTAGCTCCATGCCATGCTTTACTTTGCCATGTTCAGGTCCTGTAGCATATAGTTTTGTTGCTCCGAAGAGTGCTATCTGATCTGAAATTCCAGACAAGTGTTAATTTCACTAAGTCTGAAATCTGTTTGTCATATGCATTTTTGCCATGCTTGTTTGAACTTGTTAATGGATGTATTGGCCGTAGCTCAGTGCTAGACTTTTGTTAAGAATCACGAATGCATCCCTGCCATGTATTTTGTTGTCTTGTTTGGGTGCTGTAGCATGTTCATCTTGTTGCATTTAGATGACTACTTGCTGTAAATCGCAGAACGTGGTCATATTTGAATCGCTTGCCATTTCCAAATCGTAACCCCGATTCCGGCGTTCTTTATATCGTTTTCAAGCGATTTCATCTCATCTTTCCAGTGGCACACTTGGATTCCCAAGTTGAGGCCAGGTTCATGCGTTCCTTGTCAAATCTTGCATATGCATCCCGCATCGCATCCCGCATAGCATACGATGTTTGCATCATATTGTTTGATCCTTGCACGTGGTTGATTGTGTCCTTGTTGCTTGTTTGTCTTGTTTGGGTAGTGCCGGGAGACGAGTTCGCTAACAAGGAGCCCGTTGAGTTTGCTTTCGAGGATCCAGTCAACTGTGACAACTTTGCGGGCAAGATGATCATACCCTCGAAATCACTACTATCTTTGCTATGCTAGATGCTCGCTCTTTTGCTATGCCAATGCTACGATGCCTACCACTTGCTTTCAAGCCTCCTAAATTGCCATGTCAAACCTCTAACCCACCATGTCCTAGCAAACCATTGATTGACTATGTTACCGCTTTGCTCAGCCCCTCTTATAGCGTTGCTAGTTGCAGGTGAAGATTGGAGACCGTTTCCTTGTTGGAACATTTATTTACTTGTTGGGATATCATTATATTGCCATGTTATCTTAATGCATATATATACTTGGTAAAGGGTGGAAGGCTCGGCCTCTCGCTTAGTGTTTTGTTCCACTCTTGCCGCCCTAGTTTCCGTCATATCGGTGTTATGTTCCCGGATTTTGCGTTCCTTACGCGGTTGGGTGATAATGGGAACCCCTTGATAGTTCGCCTTGATTAAAGCTTTTCCAGCAATGCTCAACCTTGGTCTTACCATTTGCCACCTAGCCTCTTTTTCCCTTGGGTTTCCGGAGCCCGAGGGTCATCTTATTTAAACCCCCCCGGGCCAGTGCTCCTCTGAGTGTTGGTCCGACTGAGCTGCCTGCGAGGCCACCTCGGGGCAACTTGAGGGTTGATTTTACTCGTAGCTAGTCTCATCTGAGTGTGCCCTGAGAACGAGATATGTGCAGCTCCTATCGGGATTTGTCGGCACATTCGGGCGGTGTTGCTGGTCTTGTTTTAACCTGTCGAAGTGTCTTGAAGAACCGAGGTACCGAGACTGATCGGAACGTCTCGGGAGGAGGTCTATTCCTTCGTTGACCGTGAGAGCTTGTCATGGGCTAAGTTGGGACTCCCCTGCAGGGATTTGAACTTTCGAAAGCCGTGCCCGCGGTTATGGGCAGATGGGAATTTGTTAATGTCCGGTTGTAGATAACTTGAACCTTAACTTAATTAAAATGAATCAACTGAGTGTGTTACCGTGATGGCCTCTTCTCGGCGGAGTCCGGGAAGTGGACACGGTGTTGGAGTAATGCTTGCACATGTTGCTCTCTAGTTTCTCGCTCGCGCTTTGCCTCCTCTTCTCGCTCTCTTTTGCGAACAGGATAGCCACCACTTTTTGCTAGTCGCTTGCTGCAGCTCCACATATTTACCTTGCCTTACCTATAAGCTTAAATAGTCTTGATCGCGAGGGTGCGAGATTGCTGAGTCCCTGTGGCTCACAGATTACTATTACACCAGATGCAGGGCCTGATGATTCCGCTCCAGGTGACGCGCTTGAGCTCAAGTGGGAGTTCGACGAGGACTCTCAACGATACTATGTTTCCTTTCCTGATGATCAGTAGTGGTGCCCAGTTGGGGGTGATCGGGACCATGTCACATGTTGGGTTATCTTTTATTTTGGCGCCGTAGTCGGGCCATGAGTGTTTGAATGATGTAATGTTATTTATGCACTTGATTGACGTGGCGAGTGTAAGCCAACTATGTTATCTCCCCTTTTATTATCTATATTACATGGGATGTTGTGAAGATTGCCTAACTTGTGACATATGCCTTCAATGCGATTATGCCTCTAAGTCGTGCCTCGACACATGAGAGATATAGTCACATCGAGGGTGTTACAAGTTTGTAATCAGAGCCTTCCCCGACCTTAGGAGCCCCATTGCTTGATCGTTTTTAGCAGCCGAGTTGGGTCTAGAAAAATGTTTTGAGTCATTTAGGAATTATATATCGGAGAGTTTAGGAATTCTTTTTACTTCCCAGTCTCCTCATCGCTCTGGTAAGGCATCCTGACGTAGAGTTTTGACTCTTCTCTTCTCAAATTTCACTAATTTTTTTTTAGGTTCACGCGGGTATCTTGGAATCGTTCCGATGGTTTTATGACGAGAACATTGTCCTGGTGCCTTCTGTCAGGGGTTTTGTGGAAGTGTCCCGGGGAGTTGAGCTCTGAGGTGTTGTCGTCATAATTTTATCGTTGCAGTTCTAGAATACCTGAGTTTAGTACGCCAACATCGAAAATCTCTTTTATGCAGTTCGTTGGTGAGATAACCTCGACGCCACCCAGTACTGGGGCGGGAGTTCGGGAGTATCGCCATAACTTGTATAACAGATGCTTTTCGAAGGTTGAGGTAGATGGTTTCTGAAGTTTTCTCGGTTATGTGTTGAAGGATGGATACAGCTGGATGTAGGACTTGCTAGATTTGGGTGAGATATTATGCTTCCCCTGTATCCCCAACACCTGATTGCATAACCGGAAAGGTTAGGGAGTTTCATAGGTGGGAATTCTAGTAGCTCTAGTTCTTCTTCCACGGATAGTTGGTTTGAGATTGGGATTTCTTACCGATTATTCGTTCTTGATCCGTACCTTGTTGATTTATTTCTCTACCTAAATTCTACGTGGCTTCTCAATTTATGGATATGTGACCATTTCAAGAGGAATGCATTCGTTCATTTTGTTCGGATGTGAAGACTTTATGTTGCAATTTTCATTCCATTGGATTCAGCTTCATTTTATCTGTCTATGTGCTAACGGTGGTCAACCTCTTCAGGATGGCTCCCGCTAAGAGCACCAATCAGAATCAGAATCAAGATCCGCCACCACCTCCCCCTCCTCCGGAGGCATGGCAAGCTGTGATGGCCGCAACCAATGCAAACACACAATTGATCATGCAAATTCACCAAGAGCGCAATCAAGGCAACCAAGGGAACCAAGGCAACAATCAGAATCACTTTGCTACACTCAACCAGTTCCTTGCTAACGGACCAAAGACTTTCAGCAATTGTGTTGAGGCAACTGATGCTGACGATTGGCTCGTGGATCTGTGCAAGCATTTCAAGTGCAGTAACGTCAGGCCTGAGGACTTTGTCAAGTTCGCTTCCTTCCAACTCAAAGATCAAGTTGCAGAATGGTTCCAGCAGTACAAAGATTCCAGAGGTGGACGTGTGATCACTTGGGATGAATTCCGTCAAGATTTCAGAGCTCACCATATTCCTCAGAGCGTGGTTGAAAGCAAGCGTGAGGAATTCCGCAACCTGAAGCAAGGCTCTTTGTCTGTCTATGACTACAACAAGTTGTTTCAGAAGCTCACTCGCTTTGCCAAGCAGGACGTACCATATGAGAAGAGCATGATATACCAGTTCAGGGGTGGTCTCAGAGAAGAAATTCAGCTAGCTCTTGTTCTCTTTGAGCCCTTGAGGTACGATGAGTTCTACAACATGGCATTGAAGCAAGAGGCTGCTCAATTGAGGTGTGATGCTTCCAAGAAGCGAGTCAGAGATGCTACTCCTTCTTCCTCTACTCAAGTGGCCAAGCAACAGAAGTATTGGCTTCCTCCTCCTCCGTTCCGTCAGCCGTATCAGCAGAAGAGCAAAGGTGGCAGTGGATCTTCCCACCCACCCAACCCTGGCTTTCAGAACAAGACTTCGTCTCAAGCTCCAAGATCGAGTGCTCCGTATCACCGTCCGCTTTCAGAGGTCACGTGCAACAAGTGCCAACAGAAGGGTCACTATGCCAACAAGTGTCTCAATCAGAGGCGTCTTCTTCCTCCTCCTCCTGTGAGATCGGCAAGTACAGCTGTGGTCAAGCATAACCCCAAGCATGCCAAGGTCAACTTGATGAATGCAGATCAGGCAGAGGATTCGTCAGATGTCATCATGGGTAACCTTCATGTTAATGATATTCCAGCTAAAGTACTTTTTGACTCTGGTGCACCGCATTCCTTCATGTCATTCCCATTTGCATTGGAGAACAATTTTAGTACTAAGGCTTTACCTAGAGCTATGCAAGTCGTCTCTCCAGCTAAGCATCTGAGTTCTAGTATGATGGTTCTGGATATTTCTATCTTGATGGGTGATTTCAAGTTTCTGGCTTCTCCAATGGTTCTTGGTAACTCGGATATTGATCTTATTCTCGGGATGGATTGGCTTTCTAAGCACAAGGCTCAGCTTGATTGTGCAGCCAGACAGATTCAATTGACTCATTCGTCTGAGGATGTAATTGTCTTTGCCGCTCGGGATAATACCATCCGTCTGTTTTCTCTCAATGAGAAGGGTGAACTGGATGCCATCTTGCAAATTCCAGTCGTTTGCGAATATCAAGATGTCTTTCCAGAAGAGCTTCCAGGAATGCCTCCGCACCGGCCAATTGAATTCATTATTGATCTTGAGCCCGGTACGGAACCTGTGTGCAAGCGTCCTTACAAGCTCGGACCTGAAGAGTTGAAGGAGCTGAAGAAGCAACTCGATATTCAAGAAATAATGGGTCTCATCCGACCTAGTTCTTCTCCGTGGGGTTGTGGTATTCTTTTTGTGAAGAAGAAGGATGGAATGGACCAACTTTGTGTTGATTACCGTCCATTGAACAAGAAGACCATCAAGAACAAATACCCACTTCCCAACATCAATGAGCTAAGGTGCCCAAGTATTCTCCAAGCTTGATCTCCCTATGGGTTATCATCAGATTCGAATCCGTGAGCAAGATATTCCCAAGACGGCTTTCAGGACAAGCTATGGTTCATATGAATACATTGTCATGTCTTTTGGCCTCGTCAACGCTCCTCCGACATTCTCTCGCATGATGAACTTCATCTTCAACGCCTACACCAATGACTTCGTTTTGGTCTATCTCGACGACATTCTGGTTTTCTCGAAGAACAAGGAAGATCATGCCAAACACTTGCGTTTGGTACTTGATAAGCTGAGGGAACACAAGTTCTATGCCAAGTTCTCCAAGTGCGAATTTTGGCTCGATGAGGTTCTTTATCTTGGTCATATCATCTCTGCCAAGGGCATTGCTGTGAATCCTGAGAAGGTGTCTGCAATTGTGAATTGGGAACCTCCTCAGAACGTGAAGCAACTCTGTAGCTTCCTCGGTCTCGCAAGCTACTGCCGAAGATTCGTTGAAAACTTTTCCAAGATCGCGAAGCCTCTCTCAAATCTTCTCCAGAAGCACGTCAAGTACGTTTGGTCTCCGGAGTGTGACATTGCTTTCAACACTTTGAAAGAGAAATTGATCACTGCTCCAGTTCTGACTCCGCCTGATGAATCCAAGCCGTACGAGGTCTTTTGTGATGCCTCTCTCCAAGGCCTTGGCGCAGTGTTGATGCAAGAGAAGAAAATTGTTGCTTATACCTCTTGCAAGTTGAAGCCCAATGAGAAGAACTACCCCACTCATGATCTCGAGTTGGCGGCAGTGGTGCATGCTCTTTTGACTTGGAGACATCTCTTATTGGGAAGAAAAGTGGACATTTTCACTGATCACAAGAGTCTCAAGTACATCTTCACTCATCCTAATCTCAACCTCAGGCAAACCCGATGGGTCGAAATGATTCAAGAGTATAATCCAAGTATCGAGTATACTCCAGGCAAGGCCAATGTGGTTGCTGACGCATTGAGCAGGAAGGCTTATTGCAACAGTCTGATTCTCAAGCCTTATCAACCCGAGCTTTGTGAAGCTTTCCGCAAACTTAATCTGCAAGTTGTTCCTCGAGGTTTCCTCGCCAACCTTCAAGTCTCTCCTACCTTAGAAGACCAGATTCGCCAAGCCCAGCTTCTTGATGCTATGGTGAAAAAGGTGAAGATTGGGATTGCCAAGAGTCAACCCAAGTACAAGTGCTACCGCCTTGATGACAAGGATACTCTCTTCTTCGAGGATCGTATTGTTGTACCCAAAGGTGACCTCCGTAAAGTGATCATGAACGAGGCTCACAATTCTCTCCTCTCCATCCACCCTGGGAGCACGAAGATATATCAGGACCTCAAGCAGGCTTATTGGTGGACTCGAATGAAGCGCGAGATTGCTCAATTCGTGAATGAGTGTGATGTCTGCAGAAGAGTGAAGGGAGAACACCAAAGGCCAGCTAGTCTCCTCCAACCTCTTGCCATTCCAGAATGGAAGTTTGACCACATTGAAATGGACTTCGTGACTGGGTTTCCAAATTCCAAGCGTGGCAATGATGCTATATTTGTTGTCATCGACAAACTCACCAAAGTGGCTCACTTTCTGCCGATCAAAGAGTCAATCACTGCAGCTCAATTGGAGGAACTCTATACCTCTCGAATTGTCTCTCTGCACGGTATTCCACAAGTGATCTCTTCAGACCGTGGCAGCATCTTTACCTCCAAGTTTTGGGATTCTTTTCAAAAGGCCATGGGTACCAACATCCGCTTTAGCACAGCTTTCCATCCTCAAACTAGCGGTCAAGTCGAGCGTGTCAACCAGATTCTTGAAGATATGCTCAGGGCTTGCGTGATCTCCTTTGGCATGAAGTGGGAGGATTGTCTTCCTTATGCTGAATTCTCCTACAACAACAGTTTTCAAGCAAGTTCGGGCAAGGCCCCATTTGAAATCCTGTATGGCAGGAAGTGTCGTACCCCTCTCAACTGGTCTGAAACCGGTGAACGTCAGCTGCTGGGTAATGACTTAATCACAGAGGCAGAGGAAATGTGCAAAGTCATTTGAGATAACCTCAAAGCAGCCCAATCCCGCCAGAAGAGCTACTATGATAGTAAGCACCGTGATTTGGCTTTCGAGATCGGAGATCATGTTTACCTCCGCGTCTCTCCTATGAAAGGTACTCGTCGCTTCGGTATCAAAGGGAAGCTTGCCCCCAGATACGTGGGACCTTTCAAGATTGTCAGCAAGAGAGGCGATCTCGCCTATCAACTCGAGCTTCCTTCAAACTTTGCAAATGTTCATGATGTGTTCCATGTCTCTCAGCTCCGAAAGTGCTTCAAGACTCTTGACCGCACCGTCAACTTCGAGGACATTGAGCTCCGAGAAGATCTCTCCTAACGTGAGCACCCAGTTGCTATTCTTGAAGAGACTGAACGCAAGACTCGCAACAAGTCAATCAAATTCCTCAAAGTCAAGTGGTCACACCATTCCGACCGTGAAGCTACCTAGGAACGCGAGGGTCACCTCCGTTCTGAGTACCCGGCGTTCTTTCAGTCCTAGATCTCGGGACGAGATCCTTTCGTAGTGGTGGAGTGTTGTAACACCCCGGATGTAACTTACCCAATATGTACTCCAACTCTTGCCGTTTCCGACGTTAAGTTATTTTATTTTCTCGGGTTCGGGTCTTTGTCTCCGTGTGTTGTTATCGTTGTCATGCATCTCATATCATGTCATCATGTGCATTGCATTTGCATACGTGTTCATCTCATGCATTCGAACATTTTCCCCGTTGTCCGTTTTGCATTCCGATGCTTCGTTCTCCTCCGCTGGTCATTTCTACCTTTCTTTCGTGTGTGGGGATTAAACATTTCCGGATTGGACCGAGACTTGCCAAGCGGCCTTGGTTTACTACCGGTAGACCGCCTGTCAAGTTTCGTATCATTTGGACTTCGTTTGATACTCCAACGGTTAACCGAGGGACCGAAAAGGCCTCGTGTGTGTTGCAGCCCAACACCCCTCCAAGTTGGCCCAAAACCCACCTAAACCCTCTCCATCATCTAGAGCGTTCGATCACGATCGCGTGGCCGAAAACCGCACCTCATTTGGACACTCCTAGCTCCCTCTATGCCTATATATACCTCCCCCATTCCAAATCTCGGATCCCCTCTCTCTAAACCCTAAAAATCCCAGATCCACCGCTCCGGACGTGTCCGGGCGGAGCCGGACAACGTCCGCCGCCACCGCCGCCCAACCAGGACGCGCCACCTGTCCCGGGGCGGGACCGCTTCGCCGCCGACCGCGCCAGGCCCGCGAGGCCCACGCACGGCCCTCCCCGCCGCCGAGCCGGGCCTGAGGCGCCCGCCCGTGCCGCCTCATCCCCTTCCTCGCCTCCGCCGCCAGGGGCCATCCCCGCCGCCTCGCCGGCAGGAGTTTGCCGCCGGCCAGCCCCGCGGCTCCCCGCGCCTCCGCAGCCGTCGCCAAGGGCCGCCCGCCGCCACCTGCCGGCAACGCCGCCCCGGCCGCCGCACATCGCCGCCTCCACGACGCCGCCGCATCCCGTCTCCGGCGAACCCTCTCCCTCCGGCGTACAGGAGCTCCGGCGACCTTGACTCCGTCTCTGGCGAACATCGGGAAGCGTGCCGCCGGATCTCAGATCCAGATCCCGTTTGGGTTGACTTTTGCCCAGAAACCCTAGCTCATATGCTCCTGTTCATTGCATCGTATCTCCGCTTCCGTAGCTTCGTTTTTGGCATATAGCATATCAAAATGTTCATCTCAGAGAGTACATCATTTCATCTCATTGCATCATTTTCATTTGAGTTCATCTTGATGCCCGAAATGCTGTTAGAATAGTGCTACTTGAGATAATTGTCAGATCTGCTACTCCATTTAGATATTTGTCATTTTTGCCATGATTAATGTGTGCATGATATGCCCATGAGCTCTACATATGTTTTGTTAAGGGTTTTTCCATCTTTCCAGAGGTGCAACCCATGTATTTTTGTGATGTGTGTGGTGACTAGCACAAACTTGCAAAGTGAGGCACTTGGTAATGCTGATTTCAGGGACTTAGCAATTCCACTAAGTCCTTGATCTGTTTTTCTCATGATGCCATATGTTCATGTTGTTTCCTAGTGATCCGTGCCTCTTTTGAGGATGATCATTACGGATGTTTTGTTAATATTGTAGTGCTCTATCCATCCATGTATTTGTTTGCAATTATGGAGCACTCTAGCTTGAGTCAATCGAACTCTACTTTTGCTATTTCGTGAATCTGGGCAGATTGTCTACTTGTTAGCGATTTTGCCGAGGTTGTTGTAGTTGATCCGTGCATGCTATGTTATTGTTCTTGCCATTTCTAGCTTGCATTTTGTGTGTTCTTGGTGGGTGTATGCTTAACTTGTCATGACTTGCTCCGTAGTGAGTGCATCGAGCTCGTAAACATGCCTACTTGATATCTGTTTTCAGCATGCTCCAGTTTTCACTAAGTCTGAGAACTGATTATGTTTTTGCCATGTTCACATGCTTGCAATGGTATTTTCTGATCCCTTTTGGCTCAAGGTCACTAAGGGACTTTTTGATCCCTAGCAAACCGTTGATTGGCTATGTTACCGCTTCCTTGTTTTGCTAGTTGCAGGTGAAGATTGGAGACCGTTTCCTTGTTGGAACATCTATTTACTTGTTGGGCTATCATTATATTGCCATGTTATCTTAATGCATCTATATACTTGGTAAATGGTGGAAGGATCGGCCTCTCGCCTAGTGTTTTGTTCCACTCTTGCCGCCCTAGTTTCCGTCATATCGGTGTTATGTTCCCGGATTTTGCGTTCCTTACGCGGTTGGGTGATAATGGGAACCCCTTGATAGTTCTCCTTGATTAAAGCTTTTTCCCTTGGGTTTCCGGAGCCCGAGGGTCATCTTATTTAAACCCCCCCGGGCCAGTGCTCCTCTGAGTGTTGGTCCGACTAAGCTACCTGCGAGGCCACCTCGGGGCAACTTGAGGGTTGGTTTTACTCGTAGCTAGTCTCATCTGAGTGTGCCCTGAGAACGAGATATGTGCAGCTCCTATCGGGATTTGTCGGCACATTCGGGCAGTGCTGCTGGTCTTGTTTTAACCTGTCGAAGTGTCTTGAAGAACTGAGGTACCGAGACTGATCGGAACGTCTCGGGAGGAGGTCTATTCCTTCGTTGACCGTGAGAGCTTGTCATGGGCTAAGTTGGGACTCCCCTGCAGGGATTTGAACTTTCGAAAGCCGTGCCCGCGGTTATGGGCAGATGGGAATTTGTTAATGTTCGGTTGTAGATAACTTGAACCTTAACTTAATTAAAATGAATCAACTGAGTGTGTTACCGTGATGGCCTCTTCTCGGCGGAGTCCGGGAAGTGGACACGGTGTTGGAGTAATGCTTGCACATGTTTCTCTCTAGTTTCTCGCTTGCGCTTTGCCTCCTCTTCTCGCTCTCTTTTGCGAAGAGGATAGCCACCACTTTTTGCTAGTCGCTTGCTGCAGCTCCACATATTTACCTTGTCTTACCTATAAGCTTAAATAGTCTTGATCGCGAGGGTGCGAGATTGCTGAGTCCCTGTGGCTCACAGATTACTATTACACCAGATGCAGGGCCTGATGATTCCACTCCAGGTGACGCGCTTGAGCTCAAGTGGGAGTTCGATGAGGACTCTCAACGATACTATGTTTCCTTTCCTGATGATCAGTAGTGGTGCCCAGTTGGGGGTGATCGGGACCATGTCACATGTTGGGTTATCTTTTATTTTGGCGCCGTAGTCGGGCCATGAGTGTTTGAATGATGTAATGTTATTTATGCACTTGATTGACGTGGCGAGTGTAATCCAACTATGTTATCTCCCCTTTTATTATCTATATTACATGGGATGTTGTGAAGATTGCCTAACTTGCGACATATGCCTTCAATGCGATTATGCCTCTAAGTCGTGCCTCGACACGTGGGAGATATAGTCGCACCGAGGGTGTTACATGTTGGTGCAACGCTAGTCGAACTGCTCCCCAAGAAGTCAGCAAGGGGAAAGTCCTCTGCATTTTTTCTGGATTTTGCCTTATCCAAGTGAAAACGCCCGTCACCAAGGAAGTAGACAAATCTGCAACCACCTGTTTTGCGGCAGCTACCGCTGTTGCGACTGTCTGAGATGATTTCTTCTCAACCGCAATCTCAACCTTCTTGTCGATGTTTTCTTCAGTTAACCTTCGTCTTTCCTTTCTCTCCTCCGTGGTCTCACGATAGTACTTCTTCCACGTGGCGCCGTCTCCGACACCGTGCACGTGTCCATACGACGGTCGAGTATCCACCGGTTGTCGTTTCAATATGTTCAACGCCCGGTTGAATGGAGTGTCCCACTTGGGCCTCGCCAATGCCTCAGACGGCGAGTCGCTTTCGGACGCAATCCGGTGCTGCTCTCTCTGCAAAAGGCACAAGGATCGTTTACAAATATGACTAACGTGTGCAGTCAAATTGATTAGAAACTAAAGTCCCAAGTATGATAGCGAAGAAATCGGAAGCATCCAACTCGTACTGCGGTGTCGCAGAGCAGCGGTGGCTGCTTCCCGCCATCTCTGATAAGCAGCAGAAGAGACCAATTAGTACCCTTACAAGAGATCATAAAACATGCATGATAACAGGCATCACAAGTAATTCAGAGGCATCACAAGTAACTCAGAAATTGTGAAACAAGCCTTTCAATGTACGAACTTGAAAGAACTACTGAGGCTTCTGCGACAGTTCAGAAAAGTAATGATCAATTCTCTCTATTTCTGTTTCTAGTTCACATAGTTTGATAACTTGGATGCACAAAGGCTATTGGTGCAGTATCATAAGGTTCCATATCATGTAGAAGAAAAAAAGATAGGTGACAATAGCAAGCACACATCTAAGGAGACATTAGCAATATATGACAGAAATGTACATGATGATTAACAAGCTTGGGCTTAGCAGCAATATTCTAAGAAAATATTTTCTTGAAGCCTGAACAAGTGGCTTTCCTTTTTTAAAAACAGAACCAAAACCATGACACAATCACTTGACAACATCTATTGACTACATTAGATGGAGAACTACTCAAGCGGTGCAAGCAAGCAAAATTGCCAAGCTAGTGCACCAAGTCCAAATTCAGTTAAAGCAAGATCTTCCTACTGCAAGGATATTGAGCTTTCGAATTGTAGAGAATTTTTTGCTTTCACTTGCCATAATCTACTCCAGCTAGTTGCTGCAAGTGGGTGCAATTATAAATTGTATGGCTACAGAAAATATGAGGACGAGCAAGTGGGTGCAATTATAAACTCACTTATAGTAACAAGCAAGCACATCAAAATCTGAACCAGTATCTGAGCTAGTACTCCAAACTGTATGTAAAATGTGCTCCTACTAAAAAAACAGGACATTGTGCCTGTCAAATATGCAGTTCTCCTTATCAACCTACCTAGCAGTAACAAAACCAAAAAAAACTCATGCGGCACCTACATGAGTAGCAGGAGTATTTCTGAATTATGATGCTAGGCTATTAATTTCTTACAGAGTGCACCATTTAAAGGCATTGATGTGATTATTTCTATGCAATTATGTATCCTAAACTAGCAAGGTTATATTTAAAGGCATTTACAGAGTGCACCATTTAAAGGCATTAATTATGTATCCTAAACTAGCAAGCTGTTAACATGTCACTTGATAAAACATGGAGAAAACTACCTAAAGTGATGCAAAGCCTGCTTTGAAGAACGATTTAGAGAATAATAAGAAGCCACACAAAGCTAACAGCAGAAAATTAGCACCAGGCAGAAGCAAAAGGGAACGAATTACTACTACCCTTTACACTAGCACTGACCCTTCACAGTAGCAAAAGATGTCTACATACTCGCACCATTCGTCCATCCATCTAGCAAGCAACTAGCACAATTCAACCAACTATCAAGCAAACCATCTACTACCTAACATCAACACACATCCATCTATCCAACATCCATTGATCCATGTAAATAGCAGCATGGACAAGAGAGGAACAGGGAACAGAGAGATGAACAAGGAACGTGGAGGTGAGTAAGGAAGAGGGGCTCACCACGGGCAGCGCGTCGAAGGAGAGCAGCCGCCGGCCACGCGCAGGGAGAGACGGCGGGAGGTGGCGACGATGGTCACGGCACCGTCCTTGGTTCACCGGCTGCTGCTGGGGAGACCGGAGGCGGAGGACGGCAGGGGCCGACGGGGTGGGCGCGTGCGTCGGGGCCGAGGTCGCCGGCTGCTGCAGGGGTCGGAAGAGGCGCTCGCTCGTCTGAGGTGGAGGAGAGGAGCGGGCGGCGGGGCGAGGAACCCTAGCGCGAGGGTCGGGGCGGCGGGGGTGGGGGCGCGGGGGCGGCGGGGGTGTGGAGTCCGGCGAGGGTCGGGGCGGCAGGGGTGGGGGCGCGGGGGCGGCGGGGGTGGAGGCGCGGGGGCGGCCGGGGTGGAGTCCGGTGAGGGTCGGGGCGGCGGTGTCGTGGGTCGGGGCAGCACGCGGGTGGATCTGGTGGCGAGGGAGAGAGGGTCGAAGGGGATCTGGCGAGGGAGAGGGAGGATAGCTTACTAATGGCGCACCACTCCTCGGTGCGCCATTAGAGATCTTTTTTTAGATAGCAATGGCGCACCCCGCAGCTGTGCGCCATTAGAATGTTTTTTATTACAGTTCGAGCACAGGTTATATTGCACCTAACCCAATCCACATCAGAACTCGCCCACTAGCTCGACTGGTTAGCACACAGCACACACACCAGGAGGTCTTGGGTTTGATTCCTAGGCTTTGCAATATTTTTTTTTTGCATTTTAAATGCTGTTTGATATTTATTTGTGTTTAAATATGTTCAAACTTGTTTAAATCATAACAGTAATATTTTTTTTATAAAAACAGTAATAATTTTTTAAAAAATATGTTCAAATTTGTTACTTGAAAATATCATCGGCGGCGGCGATGGAGCGGGGGAGGGTGCGGGGGGGCGGGTGCTCGTCGGCGGCGGTGGAGGGGGATCGAGATCGAGTGTCCTCACCACTGGCTCGCATCCTTAGGGTGACTCAGCATTTTGTCTTTTTTATTTATCTTCGGATCATTTCGGTCATCTTCCCGCTTCTTCTCCTCCCTATCCGCATGCCAACGCAGAAGCTTTGCTACCTTAGGGTCCGCGAAATACCGATGCAGACGAGGAGTGATCGGAAAGTACCACACCGATTTTCGAGGAGCTTTCTTCCTCTTCTTGTATTGAGTGACGCCGCACACCAGACATATGGTAGACTCCGCGTGCTCGTCCCGATAAATGATGCAAAAAAGTAAAAAAATAAAAAGTAAAAAAGTAAATGATGCGCCATTAGTAGTTTTGCAAAAAAGTAAAAAAAAATTTATACTAATGGCGCACCGTTGCACAGTGCGCCATTACTAGTTTAAACTAGTAATGGCGCACTGTGCAACGGTGCGCCATTAATAGTTTTGCCAAAAAGTAAAAAAAAACAAATTACTGGCGCACTTTGTCACCGGTGCGCCATTAGTATGTTTGAAAAAATGGAAAAAAAAATGTTACTAGTGGCGCACCTTTTGTCTGGTGCGCCATTAGTGTCTTCCACACTAATGGCGTACCTCCACCTGGTGCGCCATTAGTATATAGTAGTGGCGCACCACATCTCTAGTGCGCCATTAGTGTCAATCCTATCTTTAGCCTTTTCCTAGTAGTGTGAATGCTTTGCAGATGCAATGGAAGATGAGCACAAGGAGTGGAAAAATGCTATGCAAGAAGAGATGGATTCCTTGCATAAGAATCATACTTATGAGTTGGTGAAGTTGCTCAAGGGCAAGAAAATTTTGAAGAACAAGTGAGTTTATAGAATCAAGCAAGAAGAGCAAACATCACATCCAAGGTACAAGGTCAGGCTATTTGTAAAAGGATTCAACCAGAGAAAAGGCATTGACTATGATGAGATCTTTTCTCCGGTGGTGAAGATGACATCCATAAGAGTAATCCTTGGCATGGCAGCAAGTCTCAACTTGGAGGTTGAGCAAATGGATGTGAAGACTGCATTCCTTCATGGTGAGTTGGAGGAAGAAATATACATGGAGCAACCTAAGGGGTTTCTTGTGAAAGGCAAAGAAGACTATGTGTGCAAGATGAAGAAAAGTCTCTATGGGCTGAAACAAGCACCAAGACAATGGTACATGAAGTTTGAAACTGTCATGGGGGAGCAAGGCTACAAGAAATGTAGCTCAGACCATTGTGTGTTTATTCAAAGGTTCTCAGGTAATGATTTCATCATATTATTGCTCTATGTTGATGATATCCTGATTGTTGGCAAGAATGACTCTAGGATCGCTAAGTTGAAGAAGGAGTTGATAAAATGTTTTGCTATGAAAGACTTAGGTCCAGCAAAGAACATTCTCGGGATGAGAATTGAGCGAGACAGAAATTGCAACAAGTTGTACTTGTCTCAAGAGAATTATATTGAGAAGGTACTTCAGAAGTTTAGGATGGAAAATGCTAAAGTTGTGAGTTGTCCACTAGCAGCCCATTTCAAGTTGAGCAGAAAGTAATGTCCTACCACTGATGAGAAGAAAAAGAAAATGCATCATGTTCCTTATGCTTTAGCGGTTGGGAGTTTGATGTATGCTATGGTATGTACAAGGTCTGACATTGCTCATGCGGTTAGTACTGTGAGCAGATTTATGTCCAATCTAGAAAGACCTCATTGGGAAGCTGTGAAGTGGATTTTGAGATATCTCCGGGGCAGCACAAATCTGAAACTTTGCTTTGGTGGTGGTGAAGCCAAGCTGGTTGCCTTTTCAGATTCTGACATGGCTGGAGATGTTGACAGAAGGAAGTCTACTTCAGGTTACTTGGTTACCTATGCAGGGGGAGTGGTGTCATGGCAAAGCAGGCTGCAAAAGTGTGCGGCACTGAATACAACTGAAGCTGAATTCATTTCAGTAACAGAGACCAGCAAAGAGCTATTGTGGCTGAAACGGTTGGCTTGTGAGCTTGGTTTTAAGCAAGACAAATATGTGTTGTTTTGTGACAACCAAAGTGCTATCCAATTAATTAAGAATGCAAGCTTTCATTTAAGGTCTAAGCATATAGGGTCCGTTATCATTGGATTCGAGATGTGTTGTATTCCAAGAAAATGCAACTTGAGAAGGTTCACACCGATGACAAATGGGGCTGACATGTTGACCAAAGTGGTGACAAGGAAGAAACTTGAAGTATGCCGCCGGCTCGCTGGCATGGCTGCCGGAAGGCAGTGAGACCCTCCATGATGCCAGGAGGGGGAGTTTGTTGGGCTAAGTCCCTACACATGGAGGTGTGTTGGCAGCCCAACACCAGCCCATAAGTCCAACACATATCAGCCGTTGATACTCGCTGCATCCAACGGTTGAGAATGCTTCCAAATGAAGTGAAGCAAGGAGAAAACTCTAGCCACTCCACCCCTGCTGGTGGTGGCTGCCATTCGTGTGAGAGTAAGAGTGAGAGCACACAAGAGAAAACACAACCTGAGAAAGGAAGAAGAAGAAGCAGAGGCTCTGTCCAGATTGGCTACATCTGACTAGACAGTGTTCAAGCTGGTGATTGGAGACTCAAACGTGCTTGGATTGACCCCAAACTTGGTAATCTCGTTCCTTACTTTGAGTACTTCGATCTGGTTAGCTGGTTTGAGGATTGGGTCTGTGAAGCATCAGATTTGAGAGTGGTTTTGCCAGCTCCGACTGCTGCAGTTTCAGAACAGAATAGTTTTGGGAGACGAACAGTTTGGGTAGGCATATGATGTCCGATTGAGCTGAAATTTGGAGGGGATGTCAAGAACTCATGTGTCTACTTGTCTGCCAAATTTGATACTGTTTGGTTCAGCGGTTTAAGAGAAGTTTGCAAAACACTGAAGGGTATAAAAGCTGTGTAAACTCTGCTTTACTAAAATCTTGCCTCTTGTGGCTGTTGTTGCTGTTGCCGGTTGGCAACGTGGAGAATGTGTTGAGATCTCTCTAGAGGTTCTAAAGCAGACTTTATACTCATTATTCTCATAGTAAAGTTGCGTGGACCGGTCGGTCCACAGCTGTGGTTTTTTACTCCTCAAGTTGAGGAGGTTTTTCCACGTTAAATCCTGTATCACATGTGCATGTTGTTTGTATTATTCCGCTGCTTACTTGTTGGTTGAAGCTGTTCTCAAAGTTCATCACAAATAAAGAGGGCTGTGTAGTGTGCATATTTGTCGTGTCGGTGAATTTGTGCAGCGCGTTGTTGCTTTCCAGCCCCAACAGGTACGTGGTCCTGGATCTTAATGGCCTTTGCCGGTTCACATAGAAGTCTGGCTGTGCGGTTACCAATCGGGAAACCGCCACCAGCAGAAGCATGACGCCACGCCATGCCGCCGAGTGGTGCCGACACAGCAGCGCCGGGCATGTAGGCTCCCTTGCCGTCTAGCAGTCGCGCATGTCTGACGACGCCGCGTCGCACGCTGCAACCTACGCCTAGTCGTGCACGCAGCCAGCAACCACGTCTAGCGCCGGGCAACCAGGTCTTGTGCCGGCCGGAGGGCCTGGGTCCTGCGCAACGGCACCCTTCGTTTGTGAAGAAGACCTCGCCGCGCCATGCACAGCCAGCCTCTCTGCCAATCTGCATAGCCGGAGCCATATGCCTTGTCGGTTGCCGCCGCGTTGCTTCGCGGCCGACAGTCATCAACAACACCACGCAGTACCATGCCTAGCGCCGCGTCGCGGCGTCGCCGGGCAGCCACGTCCTGCCGCACGCATGCAGTCTGAACTCTGAAATCATGTCTCGTCAGGGCCGTGATCGTCCGTAACCACGTTCGATGGAAACTGCCGTCGGAGTCGAGGATGCGACATGGATGATGGATCCCCTGCTGTTGCCGGTGCGTCTTCGAGTTCGATGAAGTGATTCTACCACGTGCGTAAAAAATGCATTCAATCTAGTCACGGAAAGAATAGATACTAAAACCTAGTGCTCCTTGATCAATTTTCCACAGGCGTTCTTGTTGTGGACGAGATGGTAGCCGACTAGATTGTCGCCCTTCTTGCCGTGTCATCGGGTTAAGCGTGATCGCTGCCCATGGACGCTGAGCGCCCGATAGGACACTTTGCCGCCACTCGCCGGACGTTGAGAACCGCCGCCTTACACTGAGCAGATGGCAGTGAGCAACCGCAGCCTAGCGGCCTTCGTCGGGGAGGACGAGCATGTCCCGCTGTCGTGACACGGAGAGCCATGTTAGGTCGCCGCCGTTTCGCCTTGGGCCCCGTCTGGCGCCTCCGGCCTTTCTCTCTCAGCGGAGAGACACGCGCTGATAACGTGCGAAGAAACAGCTGCTAGAATGAATCAACTGTGTTTTTTTTTGCCATGTTTGGATTCATAGATTAGAGTTAGTTTGAGCTAGAGTATCCAAATAGCAACGGCTGGTGGTTAGAGGGAAATCAGGGATTATCCCTAATTAACAGATACTCCCTCCGTAAACAATTCTTAACACAGTTGGCAAACGAAAAACTGTGCGCACATCCGTGATTCGAACATGCTAGCTACCAAAACGCTTGCATGTGCGCGCTAACCGCTATGCCACAGCCTTGCTTCTGTCGTAATGGAGGCAGGTTCATTTCTATACGTTTAATTTAGACGTATGCTGACCTTTTTTGACCGTTTCATTTTATTTTTTTGCTTGTGCGTTTTTTCGTTTCGGATTTCTATAATATTTTTCCAGATCTTGGGAATTCTTCAGCTTTTCCCTTTTTTCTTGCACATTTCTTTTTAATACAGGTTTTGTAATAAATGGTGTACTTTTTTTTCAATACTCTGTTGACTTTCTTTCAATATATGATGAACATTTTTTTCAAATACACACTGAACTTTTTACTATACAATAAATATTTTTTTAAATACAGACTGAAAATTATTATACAGATACACACTGAACATTATTGTATAATATACAATTAACAATTTTGTTATATACATTGAGCATTTTTAATATACGATGATCTATTTAATTTATATGATGACCATTTTGTAAATAAACATTTTTAATATACGATGAAATTTTTTTACATGTACTGAACTTTCTTTATAAAAACACATATTAGAAAATTTTCTAAAATATATACATTTCAATTTTAATATATAGTTTCCAAAAAACAAAAGCCGGATTTTGGGTGAACAAATGACTAAAAAAGAGTATCTCCAATTAAACTGCTATTATCTATGACGAGGTCGATGTAAATGTCGTCATGCGCCTTGGCTTCGCGGCGCCATGCCTCCAAGTTGTTGTCGAACACCTGCACCTTCATGAGCCCCTGCTCGAGGAGGACTGCGTCGAGGTCGGCTTCCCGTCGACGGCGTTGCTCCGCCTCCTCCTCCTCCTCCTCTTCCTGTGCACTGCGCGACGATGGCGGCCTCTAAGACGTCTGCCTCCGCCGAGGGAGGTAATCCTCCGGCCCAATGACGCCAGCACCTTGCCGCTCCGGCTCCCTCTTCACCACGCGGAGCTGCGGGAGTTCCTCCTGCTCCCTCTTGACCGGCATGAGCGGCGTCTGCGAGCTCGAGGCACCGGCAAAGGAGCTGCTCGCAGTGGAGGAGCGGAAGGACAAACCGCGACGGAGGAGCGCCTGCCTGCGATCGTACTCCTCCATCTCATGGCGAAGGAGCGACGGCGGCGGTGACAGGCCGTGGTTGGTGTACCTACGGGCAAACCTTTTCCTCGCGCCGTATGACACGACGCATCGCCTCTGCTTGGAGTCGTCGCCACCGCCGACACCACGGCCGGGCAACCACATTCCGCGCCACATCAAGAGGGGAGGGGGGGAATTGAAGTCTCGGGCGGCAAGAAATTGAGAGGAAGATTGAGAAATGCGGCAGCACGCGGATAAGGTCTCAACCTGTATTCCAGCGAAAAAACTGTACATATACTGTGTGTGTAGGGGGGAGGGGGGCGGTTTACGGGCCAGGTGACTACACGGGCTTTAGTATAACCGAAAAAATGGACCAAACCCGTATAGTCATCAGAATTTTACGGGTCGCCTCTTTTTAAGAAGACTACTAGACATACTCTAACAGACTAAATTGAATTTTAGGTGTATGCTGTCACTGTGATTAGCCCCAAGGACAACCTTTTTACATCGCTTAACTAAGAGCAACTCTAGCAGACCCCGCATCCCGTCGGCTCGTAAAATGCGTTTGCAGTTCGCGCAAAACCGTTTTTGCGGGCCGGCGCGGGCTGGCACAGATGCAGACCCCCAAACGGATCCATAAAAAAGTATATTCGTGGAATATGCTTTTTTATGGGTCCGCTATGCGGGTTCTGCTCGGACACCCCACCATGACGACCCGCAAATAGATAAACTGCAAATCTCGCATTTGACATAGGGTTTCACAAACACAAACAAGTTCAAATTCAAACAACATAAACAGTTTTACACGCAAATAGAAGCCAAGTTCATTACGGCTAACGCAAAAGAGGGCCCTGCAAAAGGTTTGCGCCCATGTCCGGCATCATCTTAATCGATCTTCACTCCGCGCCATCAAGTCCACCTTGGAGTTCATCGGCGCCACCATCCACCTCCGACGCTTGTTCGAACTCCCGCATCGAAATCATCCGCATTGCCACCATATGGAGCGGAGAAAACATCACCGGAACTGTAGCACGGACCGGCCGACGCCACCATTCTTCTCTTCAAGATTTCTCTCCTTGCCATATCATGCCATGTTTTGGTGAGGTCGTCCATGTCATTGCGGTTCATTGACATGATCTTGTTCTCTTCGGCGAGCAACATGGACATAGATTTGTTTTCGGCGGCGCGTGCTCTTCTCTTCTCGATGGCAACTTTGCGAAGCCCCTCTTCCTTGAGCAACTTCCACTTTCCTTGCTTCTCCTTTGCCTTCTTCTCGGCCAACTCTTTCTTGATCTCCAACAATTTCAACATCGACTCGTTGGATTGCACATGGCATCAATCTTCTCTCTCAAGCTTGATGCTTCTTGATCTCTCTTCATCTTCTCCTTGGTCTTCTTGTCGCCATCGGGCTTGTGCAAATTTCTTGGGCCATCATCATCCTCATCTTCATCCATGTTTGTAAGTGAGCCTCTCTTTGGTGGGGATTCTTTGTCGACCAACTTCCTCTTCTCGCACTTTTGGAGCAACTCCCAACAATGCTCTAGTTTGAAAATTTTGCCTTCTGAAGCTTCCATGTCCTTGTATCTATGTTGAGCAATCTTGTCCTACACAATGTGAACAAAGTGATCCAATCATTTCCCATGATGCAATATGATGATGCACAATTTGAACAAAGGCAAAACAAACTCATATAGTCGGACTCCATGGTTCCACTTGGAGGTCCATTGCGTACTTGCTCCAAGCAAGCTGCCCAACGGCTGCACATAGGCTTGATATTCTCCCAACGCCCTTGAAGCGACCGAAATGTGAGTGGAGTCCTATTGGGATGCTTTGCCATAATGCGGAAGTATTATCTTCAATCCTTTGCCAATATCTCTTGTAAGTTTGAGAACTACCCGTGCATGCATCAAGAGACACCGCACTCCATGCTTGAATCAAAGCTTGATCTTCCAAGATCGTGTAGTTCTTCGATCTTATGCTTTTCCCAGATTTTGCTTGTGATTGCTCAAACGCTTCCGCTTTGATCTCCTCCAATTCGTCCGCACAGCCATGATCGTCCACGCCGCCCTCCGTTTCATTATAGTCGAATGGTTCGAAAGGGGCTTGATCAATGTCAACCGCATTCGTGTCCAACAAGTTCACGAACTCGGTTGTTGCATTGTTCGAACCACCGCTATAGCGAACGATAACAAGTCACGCGCTATCGAGAATAATGGCGAAAAATGAAAGGGAATTGCCAAGACCGAAGACGCATACCTTCCGACCATTTCGTCGAACACCTCGCTCATGGGGGGAGCGGCACCGTTGAACGGCATCGCCGGAGCACCTCCTTGCGGCAGGATGGAGCAAGAGGTTGAAGAAGGTGGCTTCTTTGAAGCCGGAACCTTCCTCCGCTTTACGCCCGCGACCTTGCCGACCTTCTCCGTCGCCGGCCGGGATCGCGCTGCCGTGTTGGTGCCCGGAGCGCGGGCCATCGCGGCGGGGCAGCCGGATTCCCGCCCTGCACGACCACGTTGCCCTGCCGCTTGCGGGCAGGAGCGATGTGGGGTTGGGCGATGGCGGCGGGGCCAACATGGCCGGCGACGAGATCCGCCCGAGGGGAAGGGGGTGCACGACCTCGACGGTGACGGGGGACAGCATGGGGTCGTCCATGGCGGCGAGGGATGGCCGGGGAGGAGCAGCCGGAGCTTGCGGAGTGCGGGCAATGGTGGCGGAGGGTGCGGGGAGCAGGAAGGGCTGCGCGGAAATGTCCCTCCCGCCAAATCTCGCGCGGGATAGGGGTTGAGCTCGGGTCGGTCTCCCAGCCCGTGAAGATAGAGGTTGAGGGAGAAGATTTGCCGCGCCCCGCAAAAAAATTTACAGGCCGGGGCGGGATGCGGGGTCTGCTCGTGCAGATTTTTTGGCCCCGACCCGCAATTTGGCGGTTATTTTGCGGGCCGAGGCGTTTTGCAAGGTCTGCTAGAGTTGCTCTAATCCTTCCACTGTATTGAATAAAAATTCATCATACATTGCAAAACCTATATAGAAAAGAAATGTGCAAAGCACAGGAAAAACCGAAGAATACCTGTGAGAAGATAAAATAAATCCAAAAAAACACGTACAAAAAAAAAACAAAACAGTCAGAAAAAATCAACACGTGTCTAATCTAAATGTATATATATACAAATTCGCCTCTACACTGTAGTACGTAGGAATGGAATGTCGAGTGGTCGCGCACTTGACTGAATGGCGGTACGTCTCAGGTTCGATTCACATATGTGCGCGTAGTTTTTGTCGTTGTTTTTATTTCCCTACCTGACTGACAAATGGACCCACACATGGTACAGAGAGAACGCCAGGGCCACATACACGCAGTTAACAGCGGTAGGCGGTGCGCCGTTAGAGTTGACGGAAATTGTACCAAAATGTGTTGTTAGATAAATTAGTGTACTATTTTCTGGGGTTTTTTTAGTTTATGTATGATTCTGTTAATTCACTGCAAGTTCTTGTAGTACAGATGTAATTAACTCTATATATGTTATGTTTTTCAGGTCAGGAAGCTTATTATTCAGTTAAGATTGTGCTACTAGCTAGGAAGAAACACGACAAAAAATTCTGACAGTCAGAATGCAAGAGAAAACATAATGGTTTTGATGGTCTCAAGTGCTCCAGAGGATGCATGCAGAGAAAAAACACAGGAGGAGGAGCTGCTCTGCTCTGTTTCGGGGGAAAACAAAACAATACTTATTCGCTTGATTAAAGTCTTCTTGTCCTCTTAATACGATGGATGTTGCTTACAAATGTTGGGATGAATTCAAAGGTGAAATACGATGATTTGCTTAACTCGTGCAACTTTTCTGCTTTCTGAGGCCCGGCTGAAAGGACCCTGCTGAGGTACGGCAGGTAACCGGGCGGAGCCAGGAGGCCCGGCTGACGCTCCGCAAAGATGGCCAGCGCCACCGCGTCCCCTTGCACCATCGAGCCCAGGAGATGCGGTTCGCTGCACGGGGCCATCACTGACCAGCGGCGGCGTGGGGAAGCTTCGAATCCAGGCGGCCTGGAGGGTGATGGCATGGGCCACTGGAGCATACTGGGCGACCAGAGCCTGATCAAAGTTGTATCGGCCTTGAGCAGCGGCGAGTTCTGCGCCCCGGCGCGGTTCGATCTCGGGATCACCGACAACAGAGATGTTGGGGACGCCGGCGGGGTGAGGGGCCTCCTGAAATCGCCTCCTGGCAGCGCGGGGAGAGGCCTGATGAGAAGGGCTGCTCCCACGGGCGCCCGCAGACTGGCGGCCCAGGATAGGTTGGAGTTCGAGCCTCACCGTCTTCGGAGTTTGAGCCACCTAGCAGACCGGAGGCGTGCCCTTCCACTTGACCAGTAGTCGGCGCGAGCTGGATGTCAGAAGGGGCACCGACGCGCCTGTGCCCACCCGAGCGGTGTCTGGAGCGGTCTTGACCGTTGTCCTGCTGCCGGTCGCGCGCGTTCCGGGAGATCGAGCGGCGCAAACGGGCGCCCCAGCCCTCACGAGGGCCGCCACCGTCGCGCCTACGGCGCCCGTCGCAGTCGTCGTCGTCATCCCGCCTACCATGACGCGCTGGCGCAGCCCGCCTGTCCCTTGGGATGGCACTGAGGTCAGTGGTCCACGCCCAGACCGGAGGCGTCACCCGGGCAGGCAGGCGGGACGTAGGCCATCGATAAGCTTGAAATGAGGGAGGGGGAAGAAAATAAGGAAGGATGGAGGACGGGGGAGAGCAGAGCGACCATCAGTGCCAACCATGGAAGAAGATGTAGACCGCGCGTAGCCCACACGCGGTCATCAACACACGGAACAAGCTCCTTACCACCAAGTGACGCGAAGAGGCCAGCACTCCCGCGTGGGCATAGCCGAGAGAAGGATTGCCAACGTCGTCGTGGACAGTGGCGGAGCTTCACGGGGCCAAAGGGGGCCATTGCCCCCCCTCCTACTCTAAAAAAATTCTGAAATGTACCCCTAATATTATTAGGCTTAATATCAAAGATTTTTGAGAGTTCATGCATAACTTATCTTCTTCGCCCCATCAACTTTGGTTAGCGCCCTCAACAATCTTTATCAAGCTCCGCCACTGGCCGTGGACACGAAAGCTTGCTCCGGCGCGACCGCTAGGGCCCCAAGCCCCGGCGTGACGCCGACCCAATAGCCGACGACCGTGACAAAGAGGTGGGCGGTGGCCCCCATCCAGTTGTGTATTGTCTCAGTGCATGCCTCCGCGACAAGGAGCTTCACAAAGTCCACGATCGCGACTTCCAAAGCGACGTGCTGCGGGCTGGCGGGCTCCAGCAACATAGCGAATGGCAACCGCGAAGCAAGCAATTAAAAGGGAGACGAAGAACTGCTTCTTCACATGGCTGCTCATCGATGCCGGCGGAGACAATGGAATGGGGTGGCGTTGGGACGCACGGAAGCTGGTGAGTGGTCTCTTATTGGGAAATTTTACGGTGCATTATAATACACCAGAGCACGTGTATTATATGGGCGATCTAACGGATGAGAATAATTGGGCCTTCTTTAGCCCAAGGGTATTTTCGACCTAAATTTTTTTGTACCTTTAATTGGCCCAATTAGGTCCAGGGGTATTCTCATCCTAAATTTTTCAATTAAATTAATTGCATTAATGAAGCACTTCATTATAGACACTACTAGGGAAAAGCCTAGCAGCAGCGCGGGTTTTGGGCCTCTCAGTAGCGCGGGGACCGGTGCTACTAATAAGGCGCTACAGCTAACGTATAGCAGTAGCGCCTGTTGTCCCACGCTACTGCTATACATGAATAGCTGTAGCGCTCTTTAGAAAAGGGCGCTGCTGATATTATCTGTAGCGTTGTTTACTGGGAAGTGCTACTAGTAAGGCGGCGCTACTGCTAAATTTCCCCCCTCGCTACTACTAGTTTTGTTAGTTTTTTTCCCTGCATATTTGTTTTGTATTTGTTTTGTATTTGAATAGGCTTTATACAATAATCTTTAGCATATCATACACATACAAATGTAATCATAGCATATACATACAATTAGTCTCATCAAATTATGTCATCATCATAATCATCATCCAACACAAAGTGGTCTCTCGTCATCATCTCGAAAATAGCGATACAAGTCTCGATTACTTGCAAATACATCGTCATTCATCTAAACAATGATATACGCGAGAAGAGCTATCACTTTGAGTACATGAGTTCGTATCCCTCTCTCGCATTAGCATGAACCTAAACTAACTACTGCCTGTCGCTCGGAAACCGGAAACCGGTACACCTGGGCCTGACACTCCGGCCACTTGTCGTATATATACTGTTGGCGTAGCACTTCTTCGCCATCTATGATCTATGCACCTGCATCGTCACATGAGTCGATGATATGCAACATATATAGTTGAGCAACAGAAAGAGACAGACTTGACAAAAATAGAAACAACATATCATAAGTATAAATAACAAAGTTCATCGTACCCCAAAATGCCCTAACTAGAGTGATTTTCGCTAGTCGAGGAGGAGGACGGTTTAATTACATCACAAATAAAGTTTCACCGTGCATAACTCAAAGTTTTGTCATACAGAAAGTATGGACTAAACGGACACATTGTCATATATCGACAATCACTCCAACATGTCGTTCCATCCATCCAAGTCAGGGAGATAGTCCTCGAGCTTAGTGAAAGGCTTCATGTCGAGACGCTGAGAGGCTATCCATGTTCGGACGTCTTCCCGTGACATTTGTCCTTCTTCGTAGAACATCCCTGTTTTTCCGACGACCTCCTTCATGATGATTTGGGCAAGTTCGCGCTGGATGTTATAGAACTCAGCTCGAAGTCGATGATCCTCGATATCTCCTATGTCCTTTGCCCATTTCAGAATATGGGCATCACCAGATCTAGGTGACATGCGAAGGTTCTGGTGATCCCGTCTGTACTCCAGCATGTGGTGTAGGACATAGAATCCATCATTAAGAGAATCGTTCGGTTGCTGGATGCAGCAGAAGTCGGTCTTATGGCCGAAGGCAACCCTGCCGCCCCTTCTCTTCTTGTCCCTGACCTCACCACCCCTTGCTTGGTAGTAAAACATAGTACTGTCGAGAACATCCTTGATGTGGGTGTAATCATTTTTGTGAATGTTCTTCGACGAGTCCAAGTAAAGAGCGTGGGAGAATCGGGGGTAGAGGATGATGAGGACGGCACACCTGCCGCTGCGCAAAATAAGTACACCTCAAATTAATTAGCCTCCACCGTGCAAATGAATGATTGAAATTGAAGGAAGGATAGCAGCGCGGATGACTTACACGGGATGATAAGGCACGAGAATCGCCTCCTTGTCCTTATTGGCGAGCATGAAACTGACGATGTAATCCCTTGCGTATTCACGGTGCTTTGCGCAGACTCCCAAGAAGCCCTCGTGCATGTAGTACGGCTCAGCGACACAGATATGAGATATCTTCTCAACCCCGATGATGTAGTTCATGTGCAAGGCATAAAGGCGGACAAACGTAAAATCCAGCTTCTTCACGTGAAACATGTCGAATATGTAATCGAATCGGAGGAAGAACTTATCCGCGGGGAAGCTGTCGACGTACGACATTTGCTGCGAAACGTTAACCACGTAGAGTGGGTATCCTGGATCTTTCGGGGCGATGAGGCCTTTCTCTACCCGCAGCACATCGTCATGAAGTCTCCTTAGATCGCCGAATCTGACCCGTAGCGCTGTTGTAGGTAGGATTGGTTGACCGGGGATATGCCATTTATCCGCATCGGGGATATCTATACGATCCTGAAGCCGAGGCTGTTGAGGCAGCTGGATCATAGAATCAGCTTTTTTGCCTTTCCTCGCTCTCTTCCTAGACTTCTTTACTACCGGAAGGTCGTCCATAATACGTTGAGACGGCAATTCAGGCACCGACTCATGACGCTCAAACCCTGAGGAGGTGCCATTATAGACATACTGTTCAGCGCCATCGTCGTCCTCATCCTCATCCATGGCGACGTCATCAGCAACTAATGGAGCCTCCTCCTTACCCCGTCCGCTATCACCCAACCCGACACCCGACGCTAATTGGGTAGGTGGGGTGTTGATGTTCATACCTTGCTGAGGCTGCGTGCTCGTGGATGTGCTCCCGGCCGCCTCCAGAAAAAGCAGACTCTTTGGCCACAACAGGACCCACCCATTGCAACAATCACCAAGCCGCCGTGGTGTCTCGTCGTCATCCCCCACTAGTATTGGAGGAGGCAAAATTCTCGTGGCCCGGTTTGACACTGGCCACGGAAACCTTGAAGACGTTCGGGGGGATCGGCCGGCTGTGGAACAATGGTTCCTTCAGCTCCATTATCGTCGCCTTCCCCACGTCCACCTTTTGGTCGCCGATGGTGTACAATATGGTGCATGGGGTTTCGTCGGCCTGCAAAGAAAAGTCTGCGACGTGAGACATCCGAAAGGCAACAAGAACGGGAGATTATACATTTATATTGAAGGGGCCGGTGTGACAGATACCATGAGGGCGTCGAGCTCAGCCAAAGATGAAGCATCACCGAGCACGTCCGGTGCGGGAGCCGATGCGGGAGCAGGTGCTGTGTAACACCCCGGATGTAACTTACCCAATATGTACTCCAACTCTTGCCGTTTCCGGCGTTAAGTTATTTTATTTTCTCGGGTTTGGGTCTTTGTCTCCGTGTGTTGTTATCGTTGTCATGCATCTCATATCATGTCATCATGTGCATTGCATTTGCATACGTGTTCATCTCATGCATTCGAGCATTTTCTCCGTTGTCCGTTTTGCATTCCGACGCTTCGTTCTCCTCCGGTGGTCATTTCTACCTTTCTTTCGTGTGTGGGGATTAAACATTTCCTGATTGGACCGAGACTTGCCAAGCGGCCTTGATTTACTACTAGTAGATCGCCTGTCAAGTTTCGTATCATTTGGACTTCGTTTGATACTCCAACGGTTAACCGAGGGACCAAAAAGGCCTCGTGTGTGTTGCAGCCCAACACCCCTCCAAGTTGGCCCAAAACCCACCTAAACCCTCTCCATCATCTAGAGCGTTCGATCACGATCGCGTGGCCAAAAATCGCACCTCATTTGGACACTCCTAGCTTCCTCTATGCCTATATATACCTCCCCCATTCCAAATCTCGGATCCCCTCTCTCTAAACCCTAAAAATCCCAGATCCGCCGCTCCGGACGTGTCCGGGCGGAGCCGGACAACGTCCGCCGCCACCGCCGCCCAACCAGGATGCGCCACCTGTCCCGGGGCGGGACCGCTTCGCCGCCGACCGCGCCAGGCCCGCGCGGCCCTCCCCGCCACCTCATCCCCTTCCTCGCCTCCGCCGCCAAGGGCCATCCCCGCCGCCTCACCGGTCGGAGTTCGCCGCCGGCCAGCCCCGCGGCTCCCCGCGCCTCCACAGCCGTCACCAAGGGCCGCCCGCCGCCACCTGCCGGCAACGCCGCCCCGGCCGCCGCACATCGCCGCCTCCTCGATGCCTCCGCATCCCGTCTCCGGCGAACCCTCTTCCTCCGGCGTACAGGAGCTCCGGCGACCTCGACTCCGTCTCCGGCGAACATCGGGAAGCGTGCCGCCGGATCTCAGATCCTGATCCCGTTTGGGTTGACTTTTGTCCCAAAACCCTAGCTCATATGCTCCTCTTCATTGCATCGTATCTCCGCATCCGTAGCTCCGTTTTTGGTATATAGCATATCAAAATGTTCATCTCAGAGAGTACATCATTTCATCTCATTGCATCATTTTCATTTGAGTTCATATTGATGCCCGAAATGCTGTTAGAAGAGTGCTACTTGAGATAATTGTCAGATCTGCTACTCCATTTAGATATTTGTCATTTTTGCCATGATTAATGTGTGCATGATATGCCCATGAGCTCTACATATGTTTTGTTAAGGGTTTTTCCATCTTTCCAGAGGTGCAACCCATGTATTTTTGTGATGTGTGTGGTGACTAGCACAAGCTTGCAAAGTGAGGCACTTGGTAATGCTGATTTCAGGGACTTAGCAATTCCACTAAGTCCTTGATCTGTTTTTCTCATGATGCCATATGTTCATGTTGTTTCCTAGTGATCCATGCCTCTTTTGAGGATGATCAGTAAGGATGTTTTGTTAATATTGTAGTGCTCTATCCATCCATGTCTTTGTTTGCAATTATGGAGCACTGTAGCTTGAGTCAATCGAGCTCTACTTTTGCTATTTCGTGAATCTGGGCAGATTGTCTACTTGTTAGCGATTTTGCCGAGGTTGTTGTAGTTGATCCGTGCATGCTATGTTATTGTTCTTGCCATTTCTAGCTTGCATTTTGTGTGTTCTTGGTGGGTGTATGCTTAACTTGTCATGAATTGCTCCGTAGTGAGTGCATCGAGCTCGTAAACATGCCTACTTGATATCTGTTTTCAGCATGCTCCAGTTTTCACTAAGTCTGAGAACTGATTATGTTTTTGCCATATTCACATGCTTGCAATGGTATTTTCTGATCCCTTTTGGCTCAAGGTCACTAAGGGACTTTTGTTAAGCTCCTTGAGTAGCTCCATGCCATGCTTTACTTTGCCATGTTCAGGTCCTGTAGCATATAGTTTTGTTGCTCCGAAGAGTGCTATCTGATCTGAAATTCCAGACAAGTGTTAATTTCACTAAGTCTGAAATATGTTTGTCATATGCATTTTTGCCATGCTTGTTTGAACTTGTTAATGGATGTATTGGCCGTAGCTCAGTGCTAGACTTTTGTTAAGAATCACGAATGCATCCCTGCCATGTATTTTGTTGTCTTGTTTGGGTGCTGTAGCATGTTCATCTTGTTGCATTTAGATGACTACTTGCTGTAAATCGCAGAACGTGGTCATATTTGAATCGCTTGCCATTTCCAAATCGTAACCCCGATTCCGGCGTTCTTTATATCGTTTTCAAGCGATTTCATCTCATCTTTCCAGTGGCACACTTGGATTCCCAAGTTGAGGCCAGGTTCATGCGTTCCTTGTCAAATCTTGCATATGCATCCCGCATCGCATCCCGCATAGCATACCATGTTTGCATCATATTGTTTGATCCTTGCACGTGGTTGATTGTGTCCTTGTTGCTTGTTTGTCTTGTTTGGGTAGTGCCGGGAGACGAGTTCGCTAACAAGGAGCCCGTTGAGTTTGCTTTCGAGGATCCAGTCAACTGTGACAACTTTGCGGGCAAGATGATCATACCCTCGAAATCACTACTATCTTTGCTATGCTAGATGCTCGCTCTTTTGCTATGCCAATGCTACGATGCCTACCACTTGCTTTCAAGCCTCCCAAATTGCCATGTCAAACCTCTAACCCACCATGTCCTAGCAAACCATTGATTGACTATGTTACCGCTTTGCTCAGCCCCTCTTATAGCGTTGCTAGTTGCAGGTGAAGATTGGAGACCGTTTCCTTGTTGGAACATTTATTTACTTGTTGGGATATCATTATATTGCCATGTTATCTTAATGCATATATATACTTGGTAAAGGGTGGAAGGCTCGGCCTCTCGCTTAGTGTTTTGTTCCACTCTTGCCGCCCTAGTTTCCGTCATATCGGTGTTATGTTCCCGGATTTTGCGTTCCTTACGCGGTTGGGTGATAATGGGAACCCCTTGATAGTTTGCCTTGATTAAAGCTTTTCCAGCAATGCTCAACCTTGGTCTTACCATTTGCCACCTAGCCTCTTTTTCCCTTGGGTTTCCGGAGCCCGAGGGTCATCTTATTTAAACCCCCCCGGGCCAGTGCTCCTCTGAGTGTTGGTCCGACTGAGCTGCCTGCGAGGCCACCTCGGGGCAACTTGAGGGTTGATTTTACTCGTAGCTAGTCTCATCTGAGTGTGCCCTGAGAACGAGATATGTGCAGCTCCTATCGGGATTTGTCGGCACATTCGGGCGGTGTTGCTGGTCTTGTTTTAACCTGTCGAAGTGTCTTGAAGAACCGAGGTACCGAGACTGATCGGAACGTCTCGGGAGGAGGTCTATTCCTTCGTTGACCGTGAGAGCTTGTCATGGGCTAAGTTGGGACTCCCCTGCAGGGATTTGAACTTTCGAAAGCCGTGCCCGCGGTTATGGGCAGATGGGAATTTGTTAATGTCCGGTTGTAGATAACTTGAACCTTAACTTAATTAAAATGAATCAACTGAGTGTGTTACCGTGATGGCCTCTTCTCGGCGGAGTCCGGGAAGTGGACACGGTGTTGGAGTAATGCTTGCACATGTTGCTCTCTAGTTTCTCGCTCGCGCTTTGCCTCCTCTTCTCGCTCTCTTTTGCGAACAGGATAGCCACCACTTTTTGCTAGTCGCTTGCTGCAGCTCCACATATTTACCTTGCCTTACCTATAAGCTTAAATAGTCTTGATCGCGAGGGTGCGAGATTGCTGAGTCCCTGTGGCTCACAGATTACTATTACACCAGATGCAGGGCCTGATGATTCCGCTCCAGGTGACGCGCTTGAGCTCAAGTGGGAGTTCGACGAGGACTCTCAACGATACTATGTTTCCTTTCCTGATGATCAGTAGTGGTGCCCAGTTGGGGGTGATCGGGACCATGTCACATGTTGGGTTATCTTTTATTTTGGCGCCGTAGTCGGGCCATGAGTGTTTGAATGATGTAATGTTATTTATGCACTTGATTGACGTGGCGAGTGTAAGCCAACTATGTTATCTCCCCTTTTATTATCTATATTACATGGGATGTTGTGAAGATTGCCTAACTTGCGACATATGCCTTCAATGCGATTATGCCTCTAAGTCGTGCCTCGACACATGAGAGATATAGTCGCATCGAGGGTGTTACAAGTTTGTAATCAGAGCCTTCCCCGACCTTAGGAGCCCCATTGCTTGATCGTTTTTAGCAGCCGAGTTGGGTCTAGAAAAATGTTTTGAGTCATTTAGGAATTATATATCGGAGAGTTTAGGAATTCTTTTTACTTCCCAGTCTCCTCATCGCTCTGGTAAGGCATCCTGACGTAGAGTTTTGACTCTTCTCTTCTCAAATTTCACTAAATTTTTTTTAGGTTCACGCGGGTATCTTGGAATCGTTCCGATGGTTTTATGACGAGAACATTGTCCTGGTGCCTTCTGTCAGGGGTTTTGTGGAAGTGTCCCGGGGAGTTGAGCTCTGAGGTGTTGTCGTCATAATTTTATCGTTGCAGTTCTAGAATACCTGAGTTTAGTACGCCAACATCGAAAATCTCTTTTATGCAGTTCGTTGGTGAGATAACCTCGACGCCACCCAGTACTGGGGCGGGAGTTCGGGAGTATCGCCATAACTTGTATAACAGATGCTTTTCGAAGGTTGAGGTAGATGGTTTCTGAAGTTTTCTCGGTTATGTGTTGAAGGATGGATACAGCTGGATGTAGGACTTGCTAGATTTGGGTGAGATATTATGCTTCCCCTGTATCCCCAACACCTGATTGCATAACCGGAAAGGTTAGGGAGTTTCATAGGTGGGAATTCTAGTAGCTCTAGTTCTTCTTCCACGGATAGTTGGTTTGAGATTGGGATTTCTTACCGATTATTCGTTCTTGATCCGTACCTTGTTGATTTATTTCTCTACCTAAATTCTACGTGGCTTCTCAATTTATGGATATGTGACCATTTCAAGAGGAATGCATTCGTTCATTTTGTTCGGATGTGAAGACTTTATGTTGCAATTTTCATTCCATTGGATTCAGCTTCATTTTATCTGTCTATGTGCTAACGGTGGTCAACCTCTTCAGGATGGCTCCCGCTAAGAGCACCAATCCGAATCAGAATCAAGATCCGCCACCACCTCCCCCTCCTCCGGAGGCATGGCAAGCTGTGATGGCCGCAACCAATGCAAACACACAATTGATCATGCAAATTCACCAAGAGCGCAATCAAGGCAACCAAGGGAACCAAGGCAACAATCAGAATCACTTTGCTACACTCAACCAGTTCCTTGCTAACGGACCAAAGACTTTCAGCAATTGTGTTGAGGCAACTGATGCTGACGATTGGCTCGTGGATCTGTGCAAGCATTTCAAGTGCAGTAACGTCAGGCCTGAGGACTTTGTCAAGTTCGCTTCCTTCCAACTCAAAGATCAAGTTGCAGAATGGTTCCAGCAGTACAAAGATTCCAGAGGTGGACGTGTGATCACTTGGGATGAATTCCGTCAAGATTTCAGAGCTCACCATATTCCTCAGAGCGTGGTTGAAAGCAAGCGTGAGGAATTCCGCAACCTGAAGCAAGGCTCTTTGTCTGTCTATGACTACAACAAGTTGTTTTAGAAGCTCACCCGCTTTGCCAAGCAGGACGTACCAGATGAGAAGAGCATGACATACCAGTTCAGGGGTGGTCTCAGAGAAGAAATTCAGCTAGCTCTTGTTCTCTTTGAGCCCTTGAGGTACGATGAGTTCTACAACATGGCATTGAAGCAAGAGGCTGCTCAATTGAGGTGTGATGCTTCCAAGAAGCGAGTCAGAGATGCTACTCCTTCTTCCTCTACTCAAGTGGCCAAGCAACAGAAGTATTGGCTTCCTCCTCCTCCGTTCCGTCAGCCGTATCAGCAGAAGAGCAAAGGTGGCAGTGGATCTTCCCACCCACCCAACCCTGGCTTTCAGAACAAGACTTCGTCTCAAGCTCCAAGATCGAGTGCTCCGTATCACCGTCCGCTTTCAGAGGTCACGTGCAACAAGTGCCAACAGAAGGGTCACTATGCCAACAAGTGTCTCAATCAGAGGCGTCTTCTTCCTCCTCCTCCTGTGAGATCGGCAAGTACAGCTGTGGTCAAGCATAACCCCAAGCATGCCAAGGTCAACTTGATGAATGCAGATCAGGCAGAGGATTCGTCAGATGTCATCATGGGTAACCTTCATGTTAATGATATTCCAGCTAAAGTACTTTTTGACTCTGGTGCACCGCATTCCTTCATGTCATTCCCATTTGCATTGGAGAACAATTTTAGTACTAAGGCTTTACCTAGAGCTATGCAAGTCGTCTCTCCAGCTAAGCATCTGAGTTCTAGTATGATGGTTCTGGATATTTCTATCTTGATGGGTGATTTCAAGTTTCTGGCTTCTCCAATGGTTCTTGGTAACTCGGATATTGATCTTATTCTCGGGATGGATTGGCTTTCTAAGCACAAGGCTCAGCTTGATTGTGCAGCCAGACAGATTCAATTGACTCATTCGTCTGAGGATGTAATTGTCTTTGCCGCTCGGGATAATACCATCCGTCTGTTTTCTCTCAATGAGAAGGGTGAACTGGATGCCATCTTGCAAATTCCAGTCGTTTGCGAATATCAAGACGTCTTTCCAGAAGAGCTTCCAGGAATGCCTCCGCACCGGCCAATTGAATTCGTTATTGATCTTGAGCCCGGTACGGAACCTGTGTGCAAGCGTCCTTACAAGCTCGGACCTGAAGAGTTGAAGGAGCTGAAGAAGCAACTCGATATTCAAGAAATAATGGGTCTCATCCGACCTAGTTCTTCTCCGTGGGGTTGTGGTATTCTTTTTGTGAAGAAGAAGGATGGAACGGACCAACTTTGTGTTGATTACCGTCCATTGAACAAGAAGACCATCAAGAACAAATACCCACTTCCCAACATCAATGAGCTAAGGTGCCCAAGTATTCTCCAAGCTTGATCTCCCTATGGGTTATCATCAGATTCGAATCCGTGAGCAAGATATTCCCAAGACGGCTTTCAGGACAAGCTATGGTTCATATGAATACATTGTCATGTCTTTTGGCCTCGTCAACGCTCCTCCGACATTCTCTCGCATGATGAACTTCATCTTCAACGCCTACACCAATGACTTCGTTTTGGTCTATCTCGACGACATTCTGGTTTTCTCGAAGAACAAGGAAGATCATGCCAAACACTTGCGTTTGGTACTTGATAAGCTGAGGGAACACAAGTTCTATGCCAAGTTCTCCAAGTGCGAATTTTGGCTCGATGAGGTTCTTTATCTTGGTCATATCATCTCTGCCAAGGGCATTGCTGTGAATCCTGAGAAGGTGTCTGCAATTGTGAATTGGGAACCTCCTCAGAACGTGAAGCAACTCCGTAGCTTCCTCGGTCTCGCAAGCTACTGCCGAAGATTCGTTGAAAACTTTTCCAAGATCGCGAAGCCTCTCTCAAATCTTCTCCAGAAGCACGTCAAGTACGTTTGGTCTCCGGAGTGTGACATTGCTTTCAACACTTTGAAAGAGAAATTGATCACTGCTCCAGTTCTGACTCCGCCTGATGAATCCAAGCCGTACGAGGTCTTTTGTGATGCCTCTCTCCAAGGCCTTGGCGCAGTGTTGATGCAAGAGAAGAAAATTGTTGCTTATACCTCTCGCAAGTTGAAGCCCAATGAGAAGAACTACCCCACTCATGATCTCGAGTTGGCGGCAGTGGTGCATGCTCTTTTGACTTGGAGACATCTCTTATTGGGAAGAAAAGTGGACATTTTCACTGATCACAAGAGTCTCAAGTACATCTTCACTCATCCTAATCTCAACCTCAGGCAAACCCGATGGGTCGAAATGATTCAAGAGTATAATCCAAGTATCGAGTATACTCCAGGCAAGGCCAATGTGGTTGCTGACGCATTGAGCAGGAAGGCTTATTGCAACAGTCTGATTCTCAAGCCTTATCAACCCGAGCTTTGTGAAGCTTTCCGCAAACTTAATCTGCAAGTTGTTCCTCGAGGTTTCCTCGCCAACCTTCAAGTCTCTCCTACCTTAGAAGACCAGATTCGCCAAGCCCAGCTTCTTGATGCTATGGTGAAAAAGGTGAAGATTGGGATTGCCAAGAGTCAACCCAAGTACAAGTGCTACCGCCTTGATGACAAGGATACTCTCTTCTTCGAGGATCGTATTGTTGTACCCAAAGGTGACCTCCGTAAAGTGATCATGAACGAGGCTCACAATTCTCTCCTCTCCATCCACCCTGGGAGCACGAAGATGTATCAGGACCTCAAGCAGGCTTATTGGTGGACTCGAATGAAGCGCGAGATTGCTCAATTCGTGAATGAGTGTGATGTCTGCAGAAGAGTGAAGGCAGAACACCAAAGGCCAGCTAGTCTCCTCCAACCTCTTGCCATTCCAGAATGGAAGTTTGACCACATTGAAATGGACTTCGTGACTGGGTTTCCAAAGTCCAAGCGTGGCAATGATGCTATATTTGTTGTCATCGACAAACTCACCAAAGTGGCTCACTTTCTGCCGATCAAAGAGTCAATCACTGCAGCTCAATTGGAGGAACCTATACCTCTCGAATTGTCTCTCTGCACGGTATTCCACAAGTGATCTCTTCAGACCGTGGCAGCATCTTTACCTCCAAGTTTTGGGATTCTTTTCAAAAGGCCATGGGTACCAACATCCGCTTTAGCACAGCTTTCCATCCTCAAACTAGCGGTCAAGTCGAGCGTGTCAACCAGATTCTTGAAGATATGCTCAGGGCTTGCGTGATCTCCTTTGGCATGAAGTGGGAGGATTGTCTTCCTTATGCTGAATTCTCCTACAACAACAGTTTTCAAGCAAGTTCGGGCAAGGCCCCATTTGAAATCCTGTATGGCAGGAAGTGTCGTACCCCTCTCAACTGGTCTGAAACCGGTGAACGTCAGCTGCTGGGTAATGACTTAATCACAGAGGCAGAGGAAATGTGCAAAGTCATTCGAGATAACCTCAAAGCAGCCCAATCCCGCCAGAAGAGCTACTATGATAGTAAGCACCGTGATTTGGCTTTCGAGATCGGAGATCATGTTTACCTCCGCGTCTCTCCTATGAAAGGTACTCGTCGCTTCGGTATCAAAGGGAAGCTTGCCCCCAGATACGTGGGACCTTTCAAGATTGTCAGCAAGAGAGGCGATCTCGCCTATCAACTCGAGCTTCCTTCAAACTTTGCAAATGTTCATGATGTGTTCCATGTCTCTCAGCTCCGAAAGTGCTTCAAGACTCTTGACCGCACCGTCAACTTCGAGGACATTGAGCTCCGAGAAGATCTCTCCTAACGTGAGCACCCAGTTGCTATTCTTGAAGAGACTGAACGCAAGACTCGCAACAAGTCAATCAAATTCCTCAAAGTCAAGTGGTCACACCATTCCGACCGTGAAGCTACCTAGGAACGCGAGGGTCACCTCCGTTCTGAGTACCCGGCGTTCTTTCAGTCCTAGATCTCGGGACGAGATCCTTTCGTAGTGGTGGAGTGTTGTAACACCCCGGATGTAACTTACCCAATATGTACTCCAACTCTTGCCGTTTCCGACGTTAAGTTATTTTATTTTCTCGGGTTCGGGTCTTTGTCTCCGTGTGTTGTTATCGTTGTCATGCATCTCATATCATGTCATCATGTGCATTGCATTTGCATACGTGTTCATCTCATGCATTCGAACATTTTCCCCGTTGTCCGTTTTGCATTCCGATGCTTCGTTCTCCTCCGCTGGTCATTTCTACCTTTCTTTCGTGTGTGGGGATTAAACATTTCCGGATTGGACCGAGACTTGCCAAGCGGCCTTGGTTTACTACCGGTAGACCGCCTGTCAAGTTTCGTATCATTTGGACTTCGTTTGATACTCCAACGGTTAACCGAGGGACCGAAAAGGCCTCGTGTGTGTTGCAGCCCAACACCCCTCCAAGTTGGCCCAAAACCCACCTAAACCCTCTCCATCATCTAGAGCGTTCGATCACGATCGCGTGGCCGAAAACCGCACCTCATTTGGACACTCCTAGCTCCCTCTATGCCTATATATACCTCCCCCATTCCAAATCTCGGATCCCCTCTCTCTAAACCCTAAAAATCCCAGATCCGCCGCTCCGGACGTGTCCGGGCGGAGCCGGACAACGTCCGCCGCCACCGCCGCCCAACCAGGACGCGCCACCTGTCCCGGGGCGGGACCGCTTCGCCGCCGACCGCGCCAGGCCCGCGAGGCCCACGCACGGCCCTCCCCGCCGCCGAGCCGGGCCTGAGGCGCCCGCCCGTGCCGCCTCATCCCCTTCCTCGCCTCCGCCGCCAGGGGCCATCCCCGCCGCCTCGCCGGCAGGAGTTTGCCGCCGGCCAGCCCCGCGGCTTCCCGCGCCTCCGCAGCCGTCGCCAAGGGCCGCCCGCCGCCACCTGCCGGCAACGCCGCCCCGGCCGCCGCACATCGCCGCCTCCACGACGCCGCCGCATCCCGTCTCCGGCGAACCCTCTCCCTCCGGCGTACAGGAGCTCCGGCGACCTTGACTCCGTCTCTGGCGAACATCGGGAAGCGTGCCGCCGGATCTCAGATCCAGATCCCGTTTGGGTTGACTTTTGCCCAGAAACCCTAGCTCATATGCTCCTGTTCATTGCATCGTATCTCCGCTTCCGTAGCTTCGTTTTTGGCATATAGCATATCAAAATGTTCATCTCAGAGAGTACATCATTTCATCTCATTGCATCATTTTCATTTGAGTTCATCTTGATGCCCGAAATGCTGTTAGAATAGTGCTACTTGAGATAATTGTCAGATCTGCTACTCCATTTAGATATTTGTCATTTTTGCCATGATTAATGTGTGCATGATATGCCCATGAGCTCTACATATGTTTTGTTAAGGGTTTTTCCATCTTTCTAGAGGTGCAACCCATGTATTTTTGTGATGTGTGTGGTGACTAGCACAAACTTGCAAAGTGAGGCACTTGGTAATGCTGATTTCAGGGACTTAGCAATTCCACTAAGTCCTTGATCTGTTTTTCTCATGATGCCATATGTTCATGTTGTTTCCTAGTGATCCGTGCCTCTTTTGAGGATGATCATTACGGATGTTTTGTTAATATTGTAGTGCTCTATCCATCCATGTATTTGTTTGCAATTATGGAGCACTGTAGCTTGAGTCAATCGAGCTCTACTTTTGCTATTTCGTGAATCTGGGCAGATTGTCTACTTGTTAGCGATTTTGCCGAGGTTGTTGTAGTTGATCCGTGCATGCTATGTTATTGTTCTTGCCATTTCTAGCTTGCATTTTGTGTGTTCTTGGTGGGTGTATGCTTAACTTGTCATGACTTGCTCCGTAGTGAGTGCATCGAGCTCGTAAACATGCCTACTTGATATCTGTTTTCAGCATGCTCCAGTTTTCACTAAGTCTGAGAACTGATTATGTTTTTGCCATGTTCACATGCTTGCAATGGTATTTTCTGATCACTTTTGGCTCAAGGTCACTAAGGGACTTTTTGATCCCTAGCAAACCGTTGATTGGCTATGTTACCGCTTCCTTGTTTTGCTAGTTGCAGGTGAAGATTGGAGACCGTTTCCTTGTTGGAACATCTATTTACTTGTTGGGCTATCATTATATTGCCATGTTATCTTAATGCATCTATATACTTGGTAAAGGGTGGAAGGATCGGCCTCTCGCCTAGTGTTTTGTTCCACTCTTGCCGCCCTAGTTTCCGTCATATCGGTGTTATGTTCCCGGATTTTGCGTTCCTTACGAGGTTGGGTGATAATGGGAACCCCTTGATAGTTCTCCTTGATTAAAGCTTTTTCCCTTGGGTTTCCGGAGCCCGAGGGTCATCTTATTTAAACCCCCCCGGGCCAGTGCTCCTCTGAGTGTTGGTCCGACTGAGCTACCTGCGAGGCCACCTCGGGGCAACTTGAGGGTTGGTTTTACTCGTAGCTAGTCTCATCTGAGTGTGCCCTGAGAACGAGATATGTGCAGCTCCTATCGGGATTTGTCGGCACATTCGGGCAGTGCTGCTGGTCTTGTTTTAACCTGTCGAAGTGTCTTGAAGAACTGAGGTACCGAGACTGATCGGAACGTCTCGGGAGGAGGTCTATTCCTTCGTTGACCGTGAGAGCTTGTCATGGGCTAAGTTGGGACTCCCCTGCAAGGATTTGAACTTTCGAAAGCCGTGCCCGCGGTTATGGGCAGATGGGAATTTGTTAATGTTCGGTTGTAGATAACTTGAACCTTAACTTAATTAAAATGAATCAACTGAGTGTGTTACCGTGATGGCCTCTTCTCGGCGGAGTCCGGGAAGTGGACACGGTGTTGGAGTAATGCTTGCACATGTTTCTCTCTAGTTTCTCGCTTGCGCTTTGCCTCCTCTTCTCGCTCTCTTTTGCGAAGAGGATAGCCACCACTTTTTGCTAGTCGCTTGCTGCAGCTCCACATATTTACCTTGCCTTACCTATAAGCTTAAATAGTCTTGATCGCGAGGGTGCGAGATTGCTGAGTCCCTGTGGCTCACAGATTACTATTACACCAGATGCAGGGCCTGATGATTCCGCTCCAGGTGACGCGCTTGAGCTTAAGTGGGAGTTCGATGAGGACTCTCAACGATACTATGTTTCCTTTCCTGATGATCAGTAGTGGTGCCCAGTTGGGGGTGATCGGGACCATGTCACATGTTGGGTTATCTTTTATTTTGGCGCCGTAGTCGGGCCATGAGTGTTTGAATGATGTAATGTTATTTATGCACTTGATTGACGTGGCGAGTGTAATCCAACTATGTTATCTCCCCTTTTATTATCTATATTACATGGGATGTTGTGAAGATTGCCTAACTTGCGACATATGCCTTCAATGCGATTATGCCTCTAAGTCGTGCCTCGACACGTGGGAGATATAGTCGCACCGAGGGTGTTACATGTTGGTGCAACGCTAGTCGAACTGCTCCCCAAGAAGTCAGCAAGGGGAAAGTCCTCTGCATTTTTTCTGGATTTTGCCTTATCCAAGTGAAAACGCCCGTCACCAAGGAAGTAGACAAATCTGCAACCACCTGTTTTGCGGCAGCTACCGCTGTTGCGACTGTCTGAGATGATTTCTTCTCAACTGCAATCTCAACCTTCTTGTCGATGTTTTCTTCAGTTAACCTTCGTCTTTCCTTTCTCTCCTCCGTGGTCTCACGATAGTACTTCTTCCACGTGGCGCCGTCTCCGACACCGTGCACGTGTCCATACGACGGTCGAGTATCCACCGGTTGTCGTTTCAATATGTTCAACGCCCGGTTGAATGGAGTGTCCCACTTGGGCCTCGCCAATGCCTCAGACGGCGAGTCGCTTTCGGACGCAATCCGGTGCTGCTCTCTCTGCAAAAGGCACAAGGATCGTTTACAAATATGACTAACATGTGCAGTCAAATTGATTAGAAACTAAAATTACCAGCAGTCTCATGAACTCTGTAATGACCGGTTTTGTCTCGTAAACCTTCTTCACTGGGTCCCAACGGTGCCGGGCCCTGAGGACGTCACGCTCCTGCGGGACGGTGAAATTCGCCAAGGGGTCTGGGATGCCCAGACTCGCGGCTTCCGCGTCCTCCTTGGCCCATTTGGACCTCTTTCTGCCGTAACCACAGCTTTCGAGGTGGTGGCTCCCAATGTTCCTCTCTTGAAGTCCCTTCATGTACTTAGACTTTTTTTGGCAGCTTCGGCCTCGCAAGCCTCCTTGAATATTTGAAACTGCTCTTCCGCGATTGTCGGATTATCCTTTACAATCTCGGAGTAGGGTTCCTTATTGTCGATGATCTTTGCTTTCAATCGATTTTTCCAGGCGGCCAACACGTCGCTAAACTTGGTCATGGCGTGTTTGTTTATCTTCTTCGTTGTCGGGTCCTCATCTGGATCTTCATAATCCTTCTCATTCTGGCCCGGGAACAAGAATATATGGTGAAACTTCTTTAGGAGGGAGCTCCTCATATTTTCTATCTTCTGTAGTTTCTCATCGTTGATGGTGGCGGTTGTCTGTACGATGCAGCCTATTTGATTTTCGTAGCATCGACGTGCTTCCTCGGGCGCCTTTGGCTCAAAATTGCCATCGTCCACCTCCGTGACCACCAGTCTAGTAGTCTTGAGTTTGTTAGGAAGTCGTTGCCTCTTTGCTTTCGGTTCTACACCGGCTCCGCTCCCCGAGGCAGCGCCGGTCTCAGTCTCAGCGCCGGTCTCGATGCCGGACTGAGTCTCAGCGCCGGTCTCACTCTCAGCACCGGTCTGCGTGTCGGTCTCAGTCCCTGATGCCATAGGTTGATCGTTGGCAAGGCTAAAAAATTTGTCTGCCGCCCGGTAGACGTCGTCGCAATCACCAGAACCCTGTCCGTCATCGTTGCTAGCCATGTTTCCTACGATTAAATCTAGTAAATTAATTCTAGACCTAATAAAATGAATAATGACATACAAAAGGCCTATGTTTTGCAGGAATGTTGACTCCTTCCTGGTGCGGCAAATCCCGGGCACTCGATATGTCCTAGTTTGTAGCACAAGTCATGCCGAAATTCACGGAAAATTTCGGCATGACCTTTGCTAAAAATTGGACAAATCGAGAACCTGAAATTTGCCAAAACGGAAATGAATCAACATTCCGGCAAAACATAGGCCACTCAGCTTCATTCCCTGGAAACAACAAAAGGCCACTTGGGCACAATCGAAACATGGGCAAACACAATTGAGGAATTTGCATATATCCTGACCACTTCAAATTTGCATGTCCTACCGTTTCACTCTTCAAGAAAATATACATAAATCACATGCTCTCTCAAACTCAATTAAAAAGCCAAATATAGATTATATTTAGTTAACTACTGAACTAAACTTTACTCTAAACTAAACCCTACTGCCCTAATTAACATCTAGTTAAACAAACTCAATTCAAAAACTAAACCCTACTGAACTAATTAACATCTACATTGTCTACTACTTAACATCGTCTATTATTACCCTAACTAAAAAACATCAACATTATCTACTACTTAACATTAACATCTATTAACTAAAAAGGATGGGTTGTGGGGCTTACAGAGAGGGAAGAGACGGTGGCAGGGAGGTGCTTGGCGACGGAGGTAGGGGTGGGGTGGGCAGGCTCAGGATCGGGCCGCGGCGGTCTTGGCGGGCTCGGGGGCGGTGGGGTCGAGGGCGGCGGCGATGAGGTCGAGGGAGGCGACGGTGAGGTCGAGGGCGGCCCGAGAGGCGGTGGCGGTGAGGCTGGGCGGCCTCGGGCGGCGGTCGTGAGGATGAGCGCGGCGTTTTCTGTTTCAGAGAGCGCGCTACTATTACGTCTTCATCATTTTTTCCCTTTTTCATTTATTTTTCTTTACATTTTATATTTTTTCCTTTCTCCTTTTTCTATTTCTTTCATTTTCATTTACTTCTCTATTCGTTTTTCATTTCATTTTATTTTCGTTAGCAGTAACGATTTACACATAAACGCGCTGCTATAAGTTTATTAGCGGTAGCGCGGTTTTTGGAAGATCACTACTACTATGTGTAGCCCATCGGCTAAGTGATTGGAATTTTAGTAGTAGCGAGTCTTCGGTGAGACGCGCTACTGATATATGTCCATCTGCAGCGCGCTTATTTTGCACGCGCTACTGCTATCTACCAGTAGCGTGCTCTTTTAACAAGCTCTACTGCTAAAGTTCTGTGTATAACGTTTTCCCCGGCAGAACAGCTCCGTCAGAGCCCTAGATTGGTTCCGCCAAGGTTCCGCCTCATGGCGGCGGAGTTTCATCCGAGAAGATGGCTTATGATTTTTTTCCATCGAAAGACTCCATATAGAAGAAGATGGCCACCGGAGGGCCACCAGGGGGGCCCACGAGGTAGGGGGCGCGCCCAGAGGGGTAGGGCGCGCCCCCACCCTTGTGGGCAGGGTGTGCCCCCCTGGTGAAGTTCTTGCTCTCAGTAATTTGTATATATTTGGAAAACATCTTCCGTGAAGTTTCAGGACTTTTGGAGCTGTGCAGAATAGGACTCTAATATTTTCTCCTTTTCCAGCCCAGAATCCCAGCTGCCGGCATTCTCCCTCTTTATGTAAACCTTGTAAAATAAGAGAGAATAGGCATAAGTATTGTGACATAATGTGTAATAACAACCCATAATGCAATAAATATCGATATAAAAGCATGATGCAAAATGGACGTATCAACTCCCCCAAGCTTAGACCTCGCTTGTCCTCAAGCGAAAAGCCGAAATTGAAAAATATGTCCACATGTTTAGAGATAGAGGTGTCGATAAAAATAAAATACGGACATGAGGGCATCATGATCATTCTTAGAACATCAACTCATATAATCTCTTATGCTAGAGTAATAATTCAATCACAATATCAAGTATGAATCGTAAACTTCATTGAAAACTAACAAACTATAATCTCAGTCATTGAAGCAATTGCAATTTATCATAACATAGGAAAGAGTCAATGTATAAGAGCTTTTCAGCAAGTCCACATACTCAATTATCATATAGTCTTTCACAATTGCTGACACTCACGCAATACTTATGGGTATGGAACTTTAATCGGACACAGAGAAAGATAAGGGCTTATAGTTTTGCCTCCCAACGTTTTACCTCAAGAGTAATGTCACCAGTAATAGTTCATGAAAACTCACATCCAATTAGCCATATATACCAGGATCTTTCCAACATATTGTGCTTGCCACAGGATAAAATGTAAAAAGGAAGGGTGAAGAGCACCATGACTCTTATGCAATGTAGGAGATAAAAGTAAAAGATAGGCCCTTCGCAGAGGGAAGCAGAGGTTGTCATGCGCTTTTATGGTTGGATGCACAAAATCCTAGTGCGAAAGAACGTCACTTTATATTGCCACTTGTGATATGGACCTTTATTATGCAGTCTGTCGCTTTTATTACTTCCATATCACACGATCGTATACAGCTTATTTCCTCCACACCAATCAATCATACATATTTAGAGAGCAATTTTTATTGCTTGCACCGATGACAACTTACTTGATGGATCTTACTCAATCCATAGGTAGGTATGGTAGACTCTCATGGCAAAACTGGTTTAAGGGTATTTGGAAGCACAACTAGTATCTCTACTTGGTGCAATGAATTTGGCTAGCATGAGGGGGAAAGGCAAGCTCATCATGTTGGAAGATCCAAGACAATATAATTTGTCTTAGATGTAAGAAAACATAACCCATTACGTTGTCTTCCTTGTCCAATGTCAACTATTTAGCATGTCATATTTTAATGAGTGCTCACAATCATAAAAGATGTCCAAGATAGTATATTTATATGTGAAGACCTCTCTTTCTTTATCACTTCCTATTAATTGCAATGATGACCAAAACTATGTTTGTCAACCCTCAACAACTTTTATTCATCGTACTCTTTCTATGTGAGCTCATTACTCTCCATAAGACTCACATGATCTCTTTGTTTCTTTTTATTTCTTTCTCTTTTCTTTTATTCACTTAGGATTATGGCAAAACAATCAAGCCCTTGACTCAACACTAATATTTATTATATAGCTCACGGACTCGATTACATTGAAGGATAATAAAGCAAAACTCATAGCTAGATCATACTAAGAACTTTTATTCTACCAGATCAAGATATTACCAAAAGGATCAAACTAAGAAAAACGGTAAAGATAAAAGTGATGGTGATATGATATCGGGGCACTCCCCCAAGCTTGGCAGTTGCCAAGTGGAGTGCCCATACCCATGTGATTATGTGTCTCTTTTCGGGGATGGTGATGTTGTTGGGGAACGTAGTAATTTCAAAATTTTCCTACGCACATGCAAGATCATGGTGATGCATAGCAACGAGAGGAGAGAGTGTTGTCCACGTACCCTCGTAGACCAAAAGCGGAAGCGTTAGCACAACGCGGTTGATGTAGTCGTACGTCTTCACGATCCGACCGATCAAGTACCGAACGCACGACACCTCCGAGTTCAGCACACGTTCAGTCCGATGATGTCCCTCGAACTACGATCTAGCCGAGTGTTGAGGGAGAGTTTTGTCTGCACGAAGGCGTGGTGACGATGATGATGTTCTACCGACGCAGGGCTTCGCCTAAGCACCGCTATGATATGATCGAGGTGGATTATGGTGGAGGGGGCACCGCACACGGCTAAGAGATCAAGAGATCAATTGTTGTGTCTTTGGGATGCCCCTACCCCCGTATATAAAGGAGTGGAGGAGGCGGAAGGCCGGCCCTCTCTATGGCGCACCCTAGGGGAGTCCTACTCCCACCGGGAGTAGGATTCCCCTTTTCCAAGTAGAACTAGGAGCCCTTCCAAGTAGTAGGAGTAGGAGGGAAGGAAAGGGAAGGGAAAAGGAGAAGGAAGGAAGGGGGCGCCCCCCCTCCCTAGTCCAATTCGGACCAGCCCATGGGGAGGGGTGCGGCCACCCTTTGAGGCCTTTCTCTCCTTTCCCGTACGGCCCATTAAGGTCCAATACGAATTCCCGTAACTCCTCGGTACTCCCGAAAATACTCGAATCACTCAGAACCTTTCCGATGTCCGAATATAGTTGTCCAATATATCGATCTTTACGTCTCATCCGGGACTCCGAACTCCTTCGATACATCAAAACACATAAACTCATAATATAACCGTCATCGAACTTTAAGCGTGTGGACCCTACGAGTTCGAGAACTATGTAGACATGACCGAGACACGTCTCCGGTCAATAACCAATAGCGGAACCTGGATGCTCATATTGGCTCCTACATATTCTACGAAGATCTTTATCGGTCAAACCGCATAATAACATACGTTGTTCCCTTTGTCATCGGTATGTTACTTGCCCGAGATTCGATCGTCGATATCTCAATACCTAGTTCAATCTCGTTACCGGCAAGTCTCTTTACTCGTTCCGTAACACATCATCCTGCAACTAACTCATTAGTTGCAATGCTTGCAAGGCTTATAGTGATGTGCATTACCGAGTGGGCTCAGAGATACCTCTCCGACAATCAGAGTGACAAATCCTAATCTCGAAATACGCCAACCCAACAAGTACCTTCGGAGACACCTGTAGAGCACCTTTATAATCACCCAGTTACGTTGTGACGTTTGGTAGCACACAAAGTGTTCCTCTGGTAAACGGGAGTTGCATAATCTCATAGTCATAGGAACATGTATAAGTCATGAAGAAAGCAATAGCAACAAACTAAACGATCAAGTGCTATGCTAACGGAATGGGTCAAGTCAATCACATCATTCTCTAATGATGTGATCCCGTTAATCAAATGACAACTCATGTCTATGGCTAGGAAACTTAACCATCTTTGATTCAACGAGCTAGTCAAGTAGAGGCATACTAGTGACACTCTGTTTGTCTATGTATTCACACATGTATTATGTGTCCGGTTAATACAATTCTAGCATGAATAATAAGCATGTATCATGATATAAGGAAATAAATAATAACTTTATTATTGCCTCTAGGGCATATTTCCGTCAGTCTCCCACTTGCACTAGAGTCAATAATCTAGTTCACAACGCCATGTGATTTAACATCAATAGTTCACATCACCATGTGATTACCACCCATAGTTCACATCGTCATGTGACCAACACCCAAAGGGTTTACTAGAGTCAATAATCTAGTTCACATCGCTATGTGATTAATAACCAAAGAGTACTAAGGTGTGATCATGTTTTGCTTGTGAGGGAAGTTTAGTCAACGGGTCTGCCACATTCGGATCCGTAAGTATTTTGCAAATTTCTATGTCAACAATGCTCTACACGGAGCTACTCTAGCTAATTGCTCCCACTTTCAATATGTATCCAGATTGAGACTTAGAGTCATCTGGATCAGTGTCAAAACTTGCATCGACGTAACCCTTTAAGACGAACCTTTTGTCACCTCCATAATCGAGAAACATATCCTTATTCCACTAAGGATAATTTTGACCAATGTCCAGTGATCTACTCCTAGATCACTATTGTACTCCCTTGCCAAACTCAGGGCAGGGTACACAATAGATCTGGTACATAGCATGGCATACTTTATAGAACCTATGGTTGAGGTATAGGGAATGACTTTCATTCTCTCTCCATCTTCTGTCGTGGTCGGGTTTTGAGTCTTACTCAACTTCACACCTTGTAACACAGGCAAGAACTACTTCTTTGACTGTTCCATTTTGAACTACTTCAAAATCTTGTCAAGGTATGTACTCATTGAAAAACTTATCAAGCGTCTTGATCTATCTCTATAGATCTTGATGATCAATATGTAAGCAGCTTCACCGAGGTCTTTCTTTGAAAAACTCCTTTCAAACATTCCTTTATACTTTGCAGAATAATTCTACATTATCTCCGATCAACAATATGCCATTCACATATACTTATCGGAAATGCTATAGTGCTCCCACCCACTTTCTTGTAAATACAGGCTTCACTGCAAGTCTGTATAAAACTATAAGCTTTGATCAACTTATCAAAGCGTATATTCCAACTCCGAGATGCTTGCACCAGTCCATAGATGGATCGCTGGAGCTTGCATATTTTGTTAGTACCTTTAGGATTGACAAAACCTTCTGGTTGCATCATATACAACTCTTCTTTAATAAATCCATTAAAGAATGCAGTTTTGTTTATCCATTTGCCAGATTTCATAAAATGCGGCAATTGCTAACATGATTCGGATAGACTTAAGCATAGATACGAGTGAGAAACTCTCATCGTAGTCAACACCTTGAACTTGTCGAAAACCTTTTTGCGACAATTCTAGCTTTGTAGATAGTAACACTACTATCAGCGTCCGTCTTCCTCTTGAAGATCCATTTAATCTCAATGGCTCGCCGATCATTGGGCAAGTCAATCAAAGTCCATACTTTGTTCTCATACATGGATCTCATCTCAGATTTCATGACCTCAAGCCATTTGGCGGAATCTAGGCTCATCCTCGCTTCCTCATAGTTCGTAGGCTCGTCATGGTCAAGTAACATGACCTTCAGAGATGGATTACCGTACCATTCTGGTGCAGATCTCACTCTGATTTACCTACGAGGTTTCGGTAGTAACTTGATCTGAAGTTACATGATCTTCATCATTAGCTTCCTCACTAATTGGTGTAGTAGTCACAGGAACAGATTTCTGTGATGAACTACTTTCCAATAAGGGAGCAGGTACAGTTACCTCATCAAGTTCTACTTTCCTCTCACTCACTTCTTTCGAGAGAAACTCCTTCTCTAGAAAGGATCCATTCTCAGCAATGAATATCTTGCCTTCGGATCTGTGATAGAAGGTGTACCCAACATTTTCTTTTGGGTATCCTACGAAGACGCACTTCTCCGATTTGGGTTTGAGCTTATCAGGTTGAAACTTTTTCACATAAGCATTGCAACCTCAAACTTTAAGAAACGACAACTTAGGTTTCTTGCCAAACCATAGTTCATACGGTGTCGTCTCAACGGATTTAGATGGTGCCCTTTTAACATGAATGCAGCTGTCTCTAATGCATAACCCCAAAACTATAATGGTTAATCGGTAAGAAATATCATAGATCGCACCATATCTAATAAAGTACGGTTACGACGTTCGGACACACCATTACACTGTGGTGTTCCAGGTGGCGTGAGTAGTGAAACTATTTCACATTGTTTTAACTGAAGGCCAAACTCGTAACTCAAATATTTTACTTCTGCGATCATATCGTAGAAACTTTTATTTTTGTTATGATGATTCTCCACTTCACTCTGAAATTCTTTGAACTTTTCAAATGTTTTAGACTTGTGTTTCATCAAGTAGATATACCCATATCTGCTCAAATCATTAGTGAAGGTCAGAAAATAACGATACCCGCCGCGAGCCTCAACACTCATCGGACTGCATAATCAGTATGTATTATTTCCAATATGTCAGTTGCTTGCTCCATTGTTTCGGAGAACGCAGCCTTAGTCATCTTGCCCATGAGGCATGGTTCGCAAGCATCAAAATGATTCATAATCAAGTGATTCCAAAATCCCATCAGCATGGAGTTTCTTCATGCGCTTTACACCAATATGACCTAAACGGCAGTGCCACAAATAAGTTGCACTATCATTATTAACTTTGCATCTTTTGGCTTCAATATTATGAATATGTGTATCACTACGATCGAGATCCAATGAACCATTTTCATTGGGTGTATGACCATAGAAGGTTTTATTCATGTAAACAGAACAACAATTACTCTCTAACTTAAATGAATAACCGTTTTGCAATAAACATGATCAAATCATATTCATGCTCAACTCAAACACCAAATAACATTTATTTAGGTTTAACACTAATCCCGAAAGTATAGGGAGTGTGTGATGATGATCATATCAATCTTGGAACCACTTCCATCACACATCGTCACTTCACCCTTAACTAGTCTTTGTTCATTCTGCAACTCCCGTTTCGAGTTACTACTCTTAGCAACTGAACCAGTATCAAATACCGAGGGGTTGCTATAAACACTAGTAAAGTACACATCAATTACATGTATATCAAATACAGCATTGTTCACTTTGCCATCCTTCTTATCCGCTAAATACTTGGGGCAGTTACGCTTTTAGTGACCAGTCCCTTTGCAGTAGAAGCACTTAGTCTCAGGCTTAGGTCCAGACTTTGGCTTCTTCACTTGAGCAGCAACTTGCTTGCCTTTCTTCTTGAAGTTCCCTTTCTTTCCCTTTGACCTTTTTTGAAACTAGTGGTCTTGTTAATCATCAACACTTGATGCTCTTTCTTGATTTCTACCTTCATCGATTTCATCATCATGAAAAGCTCGGGAATCGTTTTCGTCATCCCTTGCATACTATAGTTCATCACGAAGTTCTACTAACTTGGTGATGGTGACTAGAGAATTCTGTTAATCACTATTTTATCTAGAAGATTAACTCCCACTTGATTCAAGCGATTGTAGTACCCAGACAATCTGAACACATGCTCACTGCTTGAGCTATTCTCCTCCATCTTTTAGCTATAGAACTTGTTGGAGACTTCATATCTCTCAACTCGGGTATTTGCTTGAAATATTAACTTTAATTCCTGGAACATCCATATGATCCATGATGTTCAAAACGTCTTTGAAGTCCTGATTCTAAGCTGTTAAGCATGGTGCACTAAACTATCAAGTAGTCATCATATTGAGCTAGCCAAACGTTCATGATGTCTGCATCTGCTCCTGCAATAGGTCTGTCACCTAGCGGTGCATCAAGGACATAATTCTTCTGTGCAGCAATGAGGATAAACCTCAGATCACAGATCCAATCCACATCATTGCTACTAACATCCTTCAACTTAGTTTTCTCTAGGAACATATCAAAAATAAAACAGGGGAGCTAAACGCGAGCTATTGATCTACAACATAGATATGCTAATACTACCAGGACTAAGTTCATGATAAATTTAAGTTCAATTAACCATATTACTTAAGAACTCCCACTTAGATAGACATCCCTCTAATCCTCTAAGTGATCACGTGATCCAGATCAACTAAACCATAACCGATCATCACGTGAAATGGAGTAGCTTTCAATGGTGAACATCACTTATGTTGATCATATCTACTATATGATTCACACTCGACCTTTCAGTCTCAGTGTTCCGAGGCCATATCTGCATATGCTAGGCTCGTCAAGTTTAACCTGAGTATTCTGCGTGTGCAAAACTGGCTTGCACCCGTTGTATATGGACGTAGAGCTTATCACACCCGATCATCACGTGGTGTCTGGGCACGACGAACTTTGGCAATGGTGCATACTCAGGGAGAACACTTTTATCTTGAAATTTAGTGAGAGATCATCTTATAATGCTACCGTCAGTCAAAGCAAGATAAGATGCATAAAAGATAAACATCACATGCAATCAAAATATGTGACATGATATGGCCATCATCATCTTGTGCCTTTGATCTCCATATCTAAAGCATCGTCATGATTTCCATCGTCACCGGCATGACACCATGATCTCCATCATCTTGATCTATATCAATGTGTCTTCACATGGTCGTCTCGCCAACTATTGCTCTTGCAACTATTGCTATCGCATAGCGATAAAGTAAAGCAATTATTTGGCACTTGCATCTTATGCAATAAAGAGACAACCATAAGGCTTCTGCCAGTTGCCGATAACTTCAACAAAACATGATTATCTTATACAACAACTTATATCTCATCACGTCTTGACCATATCACATCACAACATGCCCTGCAAAAACAAGTTAGACGTCCTCTACTTTGTTGTTGCAAGTTTTACATGGCTGCTACGGGCTGAGCAAGAACCGTTCTTACCTACGCATCGAAAACCACAACGATAGTTTGTCAAGTTAGTGTTGTTTTAACCTTCTCAAGGACCGGGCGTAGCCACACTCGGTTCAACTAAAGTTGGAGAAATTGACACCCGCTAGTTACCTGTGTGCATAGCACGGCGGTAAAACCAGTCTCACGTAAGCGTACGCGTAATGTCGGTCCGGGCCGCTTCATCCAACAATACCATCGAACCAAAGTGTGACATGCTGGTAAGCAGTATGACTTATATCGCCCACAACTCACTTATGTTCTACTCGTGCATATGACATCTACGCATAAAACCTGGCTCTGATGCCACCGTTGGGGAACGTAGTAATTTCAAAATTTTCCTACGCACATGCAAGATCATGGTGATGCATAGCAACGAGAGGAGAGAGTGTTGTCCACGTACCCTCGTAGACCGAAAGCGGAAGCGTTAGCACAACGTGGTTGATGTAGTCGTACGTCTTCACGATCCGACCGATCAAGTACCGAACACACGGCACCACCGGGAGTAGGATTCCCCTTTTCCTAGTAGAACTAGGAGCCCTTCCAAGTAGTAGGAGTAGGAGGGAAGGAAAGGGAAGGGAAAAAGAGAAGGAAGGAAGGGGGCGCCCCCCTCCCTAGTCCAATTTGGACCAGCCCATGGGGAGGGGTGCGGCCACCCTTTGAGGCCTTTCTCTCCTTTCCTGTATGGCCCATTAAGGTCCAAGACTCCCCGGTACTCCCGAAAATACCCGAATCACTCAGAACCTTTCCGATGTCTGAATATAGTCGTCCAATATATCGATCTTTACGTCTCTACCATTTCGAGACTCCTCGTCATGTCCCCGATCTCATCCGGGACTCCGAACTCCTTCGGTACATCAAAACACATAAACTCATAATATAACCGTCATCGAACTTTAAGCATGCGGACCCTACGGGTTCGAGAACTATGTAGACATGACCGAGACACGTCTCCAGTCAATAACCAATAGCGGAACCTGGATGCTCATATTGGCTCCTACATATTCTACGAAGATCTTTATCGGTCAAACCGCATAACAACATACGTTGTTCCCTTTGTCATCAGTATGTTACTTGCCCGAGATTCGATCGTCGGTATCTCAATACCTAGTTCAATCTTGTTACCGGCAAGTCTCTTTACTCGTTCCGTAACACATCATCCTACAACTAACTCATTAGTTGCAATGCTTGCAAGGCTTATAGTGATGTGCATTACCGAGTGGGCTCAGAGATACCTCTCCGACAATCAGAGTGACAAATCCTAATCTCGAAATACGCCAACCCAACGAGTACCTTCGGAGACACCTGTAGAGCACCTTTATAATCACCCAGTTACGTTGTGACGTTTGGTAGCACACAAAGTGTTCCTCTGGTAAACGGGAGTTGCATAATCTCATAGTCATAGGAACATGTATAAGTCATGAAGAAAGCAATAGCAACAAACTAAACGATCAAGTGCTATGCTAACGGAATGGGTCAAGTCAATCACATCATTCTCTAATGATGTGATCCCGTTAATCAAATGACAACTCATGTCTATGGCTAGGAAACTTAACCATCTTTGATTCAACGAGCTAGTCAAGTAGAGGCATACTAGTGACACTCTGTTTGTCTATGTATTCGCACGTGTATTATGTTTCCGGTTAATACAATTCTAGCATGAATAATAAGCATTTATCATGATATAAGGAAATAAATAATAACTTTATTATTGCCTCTAGGGCATATTTCCTTCAGATGTGATGTTCTTGGCGATGATGCCCCTCAAGATATGATTCTCCTCCTCAAGCTTGTTGACTTGCTGCTTGAGGTCCATTATTTCCTTTCGGAGTTTTCCTGTAACAGCCAAAGCTCCCTGGACCCAAGGGTGCTGCATAGCTACGGGAGAACCAGTAACACTCTTTTTCATATTCTCATAAGAAAGAAATCTAACATTAGAAGGGATAACCGAGTTTGGAATAGCCGAGCTCTGCAGTTCTCCCATTGTGAATCCATCTTGGAGGCGGGAAGTGACTTCTTAATCCTCTTCCATGGCATCTATCCTCTTCAGATCAGCCTCCATCTCTTCCTCTGTTGCTGGCCCAAAGGGGTCAACATGGTTATTTGTCATTGATCTCGGTGCCGGATGAGACACCCAGCTCTCCCCGAGTGACACTTGCAAAGACATCCTGCTCTAATCTGCAACAGCAACAACTCGAAACAAAGACAGGAGATCTTTGCGTGATACAGGAGTCAAAACCCCCGGGAGGTTATATAATGAATTTTTACTGACTAGAATACGTGTCCTGTAAGAAAACGGAATCCGGAAAGCGCACGAGGTGCCCACGAGGTAGGGGGGCGCGCCCAGTAGGGTAGGGCGCGCCCTCCACCCTTGTGGAGTCCTCTTGTCCTTCCTGGACTGCTTATTTTTCTATTTTTCTAAATATTCCAAAACAGAGAAATATTGCCTTAAAAACTGTTTTGGAGTCGATTTACTTACCGTACCACATACCTATTCCTTTTCGTAGTCTGAAACATTCCGGAAAGTGTCCCTTATGTATTCCTCCGGGGTTACGATTTCAATAACATTGGTTTCAACATTTATGGGATTACCTAAGATATAGTGTTTGATTCTTTGACCGTTCACCACCTTCGGATTTGTGCCTTCGAAGTTGTTGATTTTTATGGCACCGAAACGGTAGACCTCCTCGATAATGTAAGGACCTTCCCATTTAGAGAGAAGTTTTCCTGCAAAAAATCTTAAACGAGAGTTGTATAGCAATACATAATCACCTACATTAAACTCACACTTTTGTATCCTTTTGTCATGCCATCTTTTAACTTCTTCTTTAAACAACTTGGCATTTTCTTAGGCTTGGGTTCTCCATTCATCAAGTGAGCTAATATCAAATAACCTCTTCTCACCGGCAAGTTTAAAATCATAATTAAGTTCTTTAATATCCCAATAAGCCTTGTGTTCTAGTTCGAGAGGTAAGTGACATGCTTTTCCATAGACCATTTTATACGGAGACATACCCATAGGATTTTTATATGCAGTTCTATAGGCCCATAATGCATCATCAAGTTTCTTGGACCAATTCTTTCTGGACCTATTAACAGTCTTTTGCAAAATTAATTTGAGTTCTCTATTACTCAATTCTATTTGACCACTAGACTGAGGGTGATAAGGAGATGCATTTCTATGATTAACATCATATTTAGCAAGCATTTTGCGGAAAGCACCATGAATAAAATGTGAACCACCATCAGTCATTAAATATCTAGGGACTCCAAAACTTGGAAAAATAACTTCTTTAAGCATTTTAATAGAAGTGTTATGATCAGCACTACTAGTTGGAATAGCTTCTACCCACTTAGTAACGTAATCAACAGCAACTAAAATATGTGTATATCCATTAGAGGAAGGAAAAGGTCCCATATAGTCAAAGCCCCAAACATCAAATGGTTCAATAACGAGTGTGTAAGTGCATCTAGTGCCACCCCTAGTTGGTTTTGGAGTATTGACGACAAACCTAGTTGAGGGACTAATGTGTTTGTGAGAATTGCAGGATAACACAGGTAGAAGTCCCTCATCGATTCGGTTTTACTACCAGAGATGACCCCTAAAAATGTATGAAGACATTGAAGTCAAAGGTGGTATATGAAGATATTCACATTGAAGACTATGACAAGAGAAGACACGATATGAAGCCTATGGAGCTCGAAGACTTAGATCTTTCGTAGGTCTTTTTCTTTTGTGTTGAGTCATAGGAACCACCATACTGTTAAGTGGGTTCCAAGAGAACCAGTCAGAACGACTGAAGTGATGCCTAAACCAAAAACCTATGTCTTCGAGTGAAGACTATGAGAGCGAATCTTGTCCAGAGTCAGACAAGTCAGCTTTGCTTGTAGCCCAAGTAAAGTTGCCGTGTGAGTTTGAAATCTGACCGTTGGAACACGTGTCAGTTCCTTAGTGACCCAGGGTCATTTCGGACAAATCAGGTCGGGTTGCCAAGTGGCTATAAATAGCCCACCCCCTACAACCATAAACGGTTGGCTGCTCAGATTGATAGTACGGCTTTTGTCATTTGAGAGCAACCCACCTCGAAGCCTTTGAGAGAGAATTCCTTGTGAGGATAAAGCCCTAACCACTCAGAGCCAGAGAGAATTGGGCATCACTTAATTCTTCTTGTCTGTGTGATCTGAAGACTTATTACACTTGAGGACTGTGCATCCTCCAGCCGGTTAGGCGTCGTGTTCTGAGCATCCAAGAGACATTGTGGATTGCCGGTGAACGAAGTCTGTGAAGGTTTGGGAGTCTACCTTGAAGACTTACCAGAGTGATTGGGCGAGGTCTATGTGACCTTAGCTCAAGGAGAATACGGTGAGGACTGGGTGTCCTGAGCTGCGTGTTCAGGACTTGGTGTCCGGGACTGTGTGTCCTAAGGTTTAAATACCTAGCCGCTCCAACCAGACGTACAGTTATCATGGCAACTGGAACTGGTTCAACAAATCATTGTCTTCAACGAGTCTCTGGTTTCATCTTCACTTCACTTTACTTACTGTTCCTCCTTGTGAAGTCATTGTATGTTTGCTCTATCATTTGTCTTCACTGAGTGACTGCGTGTTCTGTTTGGCTTCACAATATCTTCCTACCTGATCCTTACTACCTAGCTGCTATTAGTCTTTATGCTTTCACTTCATTGAATACTTGACTATGGTTTGCCTAGTGTAGTCTACCTTCCGCTGCATGGTAATAGGTTTAATTTTATCATTTGCCTTCAAAACTCCTATGTTCTGAAGACTTACATAAAAATTGCCTATTCACCCTCTCTCTAGTCGATATAACGCACTTTCAATTGGTATCAGAGCAAGGTGCTCCCTTGTTCTGTGTGATTCGGTTTAACCACCTGGAGTTTTAGCTATGTCGACTGCAGGGATAATTAAAGTCTCCGCTGCGTGCCCCGTCTTCGATGGAACTGAATATCCCTACTGGAAGAATAAGATGCGTATGCATCTTGAAGCCATTGACGTCGACCTATGGTATGTCATCGAGAACGGTGTTCCCAAGGCTGGAGAAGGTGTCACTATTGCTGATGTCTAGAAATTCGTTCAACTGGACTCTACTGCCAAGAATATCATCTGTGGTCATCTGACCAAAGGACAGTATGGCCGTGTGAGTGCTTTGAAGACATCCAAGCTGGTCTGGGACTGGCTCTCTAAGGTCAATGAAGGCATCTCAACCCAGAGAGATCAGAGAATCAGTGTCCTTCGCAACCTCTTCAACCGCTTCAAGCGAAATGACAATGAGAATGTTCAGCACACATTTGACCGACTCACTGACATCACAAATGAGCTTCAAGCCCTCGGCGCCACTGAGATTACCAAACACGAAGTCGTCAAGACGCTGCTGAGATCACTTGATAGTTCGTTTGACATCCTGGCCCTGATGATTCAAGAACGTCCTGATTTCCAGACACTCGATCCGTCTGACATACTTGAGAGGCTCAACACACATGAGTTTCAGCTTTCGGAGAAAAGAGAGATCTATGGTCCAAACTATGGGCGAACTCGTGCCTTGAAGGCAAAAGGTGTCTCCTCATCTGAAGAAGAATCAGACAGCAGTTCTGATGACCCTGAAGACATTGGAAGGGAACTTGCTATGCTTGTCAAGAAGTTCCAAAACTTCACCAAGAAGAAAGGCTTCAGAAAGTCTTCCCGATCAAGTTCAAGGAATGATGAAGCTCCTGCTCATGACTACAAGAACAAAACATGTCACAAGTGCAAGAAACTTGGCCACTTCATCTCTGAGTGTCTACAGTGGGACAATGAGAACAAAAAGAAGAAGAAATACTCAAAGTCTTCTTCCAAGTCATCCTCAAAGTCTTCATCACACAAGAAGAGCTCATCTGGCAAGGCACGTGCGTTTGTTGGCAAGGAAATGGATTCAGAGGAGGAGTCTGCTTCTGAGGAGGCGGAGGTGGAGTCTGAGGAGGAGTCCGACTCAGGCGTCGCAAGTCTGGCTACAGCATATGTTGCCAAGTCCATCTTCAACACTGAAGACAATGACTTCATCACCGACACCGATGCAGATGACAAGGACTACTCCGCTTCTACCTACTGCTTCATGGCACGCGGTGCCAAGGTAAACACACACACTACTCACTATCAAACATCTAGTGACGATGACTCTGATTGTGGTTCAAAACCTAGCTACAAAACACTTGCTAAAATTGCAACTGAACAACAGAAAGCTATGGAACATATTCAAAAACTGTTAGACAGAAGCGATGATCTGTTAGGTGCTGAAATGACTCGATCTGAATCCTTAATTGAAGACATAAAAAATCTTCACGTTAAGTATCAGGAACTTGAAAGTCGTCATGAAACTCTCTCAACAACTCATGAAAAGCTTTCCTATGATTATCTTCAAAGGAAGCAAGATCTTGAGAAATTGAGAGCGGTTCATGAAGATCTTCAAACGAAAAACGAGTCACTTCGCTCCAAACAGATCAGTCCCGCTCAGGAAGGATTTGAACCACCATGTCTTAAATGCATTGAGCGTGATAATGCTACTTCTGTTGCTGAATGTTCTACTGCTACTACTGTTGCAATATCTTCAACTGTTGATGCGGTAACTAACCCCTCTGCTGAGGATACCACCGCTATTGCTGATGAGAATGCTAGGTTGAAGACATTGCTTGAAACAGGGATGTACAAAAGTCTTAAAGGGCATCAGACGCTGTGCGATGTCCTAAAAAAGCAGATTCTGAACCGAAACCCTAGGAAAGAGGGTGTAGGGTTCGTAAGGAAAATGAATGCAGATGGCTCTTACTGGAAACCTGAGCAGTACCCCAAAACCATGTGGGTTGCTGCAAAGGAACCTTCAGCAGATCCATCCAATCTATCTGGCTTCACTTGTGCTAACCCCATTATCATTGATGAATCCTTTGATGCAAACTATATACTGTTTAAGAATCAGAATGGTGAAGTGTTTGCCAGGTACATTGGTACTAACTGCAGGAATGGACCGCCTATGAAGAAGATCTGGGTTCCGAAAAGGTGTCTGGAGAGTCTTCCTGTGAATGTCATCATGACACCTCACGTGAAGAAGACAAACCTCAGACCAAAGGCTTCATACGGTCCAAAGGCTTCATACAAACAGAGGACTCACCTGAGTCGCACTAACGCAGATGTTTTGCAGGAAAATCATACTCAGGCATATGAATATGAGAGCGGTTCATCAAACCGCCATGTTCATAAGACCAAGAACTATTCTGCTTATTCTTATGAGTACTATTATCTGCCTGCAAGACTGTTTGCTAAGGCTTCAAAGCCAAAATTCTCAGATGCTGCACTTAGACTTATTGCTTCTAAGCCACCCTTGAAGATGTGGGTGGTTAAGAAGGCTTAACTCTCTTTTGCAGGGAAAGGTCTCTAGCAGAAAACCAAAATCGTCTGACGCTATTGCTGGGGACCTTAAACATCTTATAGGGTGCAAGATCAAATGCCCAAATGGTCTTACTATGTACTTCGTACCTGAATCGCTTGCTACTCTCCCTATTAGTCCTAACCTGGATCTAAGCTTTCATAACCCACTGGTTCGTCAAATGTTTTTGCTTCACAATGCTCTTGGTGAAGCCTATCCCCCTAACTGCACTGTAGGGTACGACACCACTGTCTTCAGAATGGACTATTGACAGTGGGTGTACAAATCACATGACTGGCAAAAGAAGTCTTCTTATGGACTCAACCTTACGTCCATCCGACAAGAGCCACATCACATTTGCTGACACTTGTAAAAGTAAGGTATTGGGTCTAGGTAGAGTTGCAATCTCAAGGGATCAACACATGGATAAAGTCATGTTTGTTGAATCCCTTGGCTTCAACTTAATGTCTGTCTCAATGCTTTGCGAGTTGAACATGATCGTAATATTTGGAAAATATCGTTGCCTTGTACTAATGGAATCTGACAAGTCTCTAGTGTTTGAAGGGTATCGAAAAGATGATTTGTACGTGTTAGATTTCTCAGCAGGGCCACAGCTTGCAGTATGTCTTCTAGCAAAGGCTTCAGAATGCTGGCTCCGGCATCGGAGGCTTGGACATGCTGGCATGAGGAACCTCCACACCCTTGCGAAGAAGAAGCATGTCATAGGCATCGAGGGCATCAAGTTCAAGAAAGACCACTTATGCGGTGCCTGTGAAGTAGGGAAGATGACGAGGGCCAAACATCCCTCGAAGACAATCATGTCTACTAGTCAACCCTTTGAACTGCTTCACATGGATCTTTTTGGTCCCACTCATTACTCAACTCTAACTACTACTGCTTGCCTCTATGGCTTCGTTATTGTTGGTGATTATTCTAGATATACTTGGGTGCACATAACCCTTTACAAGACTGAAGTGCAAGATGTCTTCAGACGCTTCGCCAATCGAGCTATGAACAATTTTGGCGCCAAGATGAAGCATATCAGAAGTGACAATGGCACTGAATTCAAGAACACTGGCCTTGATACATATCTTGATACCTTGGGCATCACACATGAATTCTCAGCCCCGTACACGCCACAGCATAATGGCGTCTTCGAACGCAAGAACAGAACACTAATTGAGATGGCCAGAACGATGCTAGATGAATACAAGACCCCAAGAAAATTCTGGCCCGAAGCCATTGATACTGCTTGCCATACAATCAATCGTGTTTATCTTCACAAGCTACTGAACAAGACATCTTATGAGCTCCTTACTGGCAAAAAGCCAAATGTCAATTACTTCAGAGTATTTGGCGCAAGGTGCTGGATCAAGGACCCACATCACACCTCAAAATTTGCACCAAAAGCACATGATGGTTTTATGCTCGGATATGGAAAGGATTCGCACTCCTACAGAGTCTTCAATCTCTTTCATTACAAAGTGGTTGAAACAGTGGATGTGCGGTTCGATGAGACCAACGGTTCACAAAGAGAGCAGCTGCCAAATGTGCTAGATGAAGTTCCATCCAGTGAATCAATCAAGCTAATGGGAACTGGAGAAATTATACCTTCTGAAGCTCATCCTGAAGAAGAACTTATCATTTCAGCACCTGATCAACATGAAGACAATGCTCAGCCTGAAGACATTCCTTCCAACAACGACAATGAACAACAAGAGCAAAGTCTTCGCCCTGTACATCCTCGCGTTGCCAATGAAGTGCAGATTGAAAGAATAATTGATAGCATCAATGCACCTGGTCCACTCACTCGTTCAAGGGCAACTCAGCTAGCAAATTTCTGTGGGCACTTCACATTCGTCTCAATAGCAGAACCCAAGAAAGTTGAAGAAGCCTTCATGGAACCTGAATGGATTCAAGCTATGCAAGAAGAGCTTCAACAGTTTGAGCTGAACAATGTATGGGAACTGGTTAAGCGTCCTGATCCACGGAAGCACAATATAATAGGCACCAAATGGATATACCGCAACAAGCAAGATGAGCATGGTCAAGTTGTCAGAAACAAAGCTCGTCTCGTTGCTCAAGGATATACTCAAGTGGAAGGCATTGACTTCGATGAAACATTTGCTCCTGCGGCTAGACTTGAAGCCATACGCATACTGCTGGCCTATGCAAATCATCATAACATACTTCTATATAAAATGGATGTGAAGAGTGTTTTTCTTAATGGCAAGATTGAAGAAGAAGTGTATGTTGCACAACCACCTGACTTTGAAAATCCAAAACATCCTGACATGGTATACAAGCTCAACAAGGCACTGTATGGCCTCAAACAAGCCCCTCGGGCCTGGTATGACACACTCAAATACTTCCTGAAGAGCAAAGGCTTCATACCTGGTTCCCTAGATCCCACTCTTTTCACGAAGTACAGTGAAGAGTTTGGATATATGATGCAAGAGCAATATCAGATGTCCATGATGGGGGAGCTGAAGTTCTTCCTTGGTCTTCAAATACGACAACAACGCAATGGCATCTTCATATCTCAAGAGAAGTATCTCAAAGATTGCCTGAAGAAGTTCGGTATGCAAGACTGCAAAGGCTTCACAACACCAATGCCAGCCAAACATCATCTGGGTCCTAACGACAATGGTAAAGAGTTCGATCAAAAGGTATACCGCTCCATGATTGGTTCTTTACTTTATCTATGTGCATCTAGGCCAGATATTATGCTTAGTGTTTGCATGTGTGCTCGATTTCAAGCGGCACCAAAGGAGTCGCATCACTTAGCTGTGAAGCGAATTCTTCAATATTTGGCTCACACCCCAACTCTAGGATTATGGTATCCAAAGGGCTCAGAGTTTGATCTGGTTGGATTCTCGGATGCTGATTACGCTAGTGACAAAGTTGATCGCAACTCTACATCAGGCACATGTCACTTTCTGGGACGATCACTTGTATGTTGGTCTTCAAAGAAGCAGAACTGTGTATCTCTCTCCACTGCTGAATCTGAATACATTGCTGCTGGATCTTGCTGCGCTCAGCTTCTGTGGATGAAGCAAACACTCAAGGACTATGGCATTCATCTGAAGCAAGTGCCACTTTACTGCGACAACGAAAGCGCCATCAAGATTGCTAACAACCCAGTTCAGCACTCGAAGACAAAGCACATTGAAATTCGTCATCACTTTCTCAGAGATCATGTTGTGAAGGAAGACATTGATATCATACACGTCAACACTGAAGAGCAATTAGTAGATATCTTCACCAAGCCCTTGGATGAGAAGAGGTTTTGCAAGTTACGGTGTGAGCTAAATATCTTGGAATCCTCAAATGTCCTGTGATCAGGCACACATCCTAACCCTTATGCATATTGATGACTTAGATGTGCAACACACGAAGCGAAGTATATCTTCAATCAATGAAGACATACATTCTAAGTGTGAATACATTAATGTGGAATTTGACTTCGGAGCGCCATGATAATTGTGCGCCGTGTCTGGGTCTAATACTTCCTATACGGTGGGTAACGCCACCACCAAACGTTCTATTTTGAAGTGTTTCACTCATGGCGTTACCTTGCAATGTCTTCACATTTGGTTTGGCTTCAAACTCAACATATTTTCATGATTATCTTCACTATGTTGATTATATATATATATGCTAGTGTTCTGTCCTCTACAGCATTCACTTATAGCTATGTCTTCGTGTTGAATCTTTTGAACTAAGTGAATGTGATCGGACCCCAACTTCTCTATGCTTTCTATCTCAAACTCTATCTCTCCAAGTCATATGCATTCTATTGAAACTGTCGAATGTCTTCTCTGCGTCCTTGTCAGCAGAAGATACAGAGACAACCATTAAGTCCGTTTTCAATGCTCATTCCTCCACATGAAATCCGAAGAAGTAGGAACGACCACCCGACAATCCAGGCGTGCGTGGGACGTGGAACAAACCCCAAAATTCCACATACTGGCCACGTGTTCCTCAGATGCGAATCGCCATGGGCACCTGTGTAATAGCACAGTGCCGCCCCTGTGCCTATAAATACACACTCACATCGGTCATTATCTCTTCTTCCACCCTCGCACGAACCCTAGCGCCACTGCTAGCTCTCGACGACGCCGGCGACGAAGCGCTTCGCTGCCGCAACCTCTCCGACGCCGTCTTCACGCCGACAGCGGACATCGTCCTCTCCGCCGTCGCCGTAGGTGTCCTCCGTCGCCAAGTTAGGGCACGGAAGAGTGAACTGCTCGGCCTCATCTCCCACTCCGTCTAGCAGTTCTCAGTGTGGTAAATAAAACTCCCTTTTTATAGCACCATTGATCCTATTGATCTGTCACTTTCTACCACAAGCAGTTTCTGTTCACACAAGCTAGATCTCTCTCATACTGCATCTCATAACATGCCTAGTATATTCACTTGTACTTCACAAAGTAGTTAGATTCCTCACTTGTACTGATCTGTAGATTCGTACAAATCTGGAACCAACTTCTTATCTATGAGTGAATGTCTTCGCACGATGAGGTCAATGTCTTCTAAACTGATTTATCTTCAAAATCTTCTGAGAATGCATATGACCTATTCCCCTTCCCTCGCACCTTAATGCTGTCACAGGTACATGTCCGTGGGAGAATCCTTTGGTTCTCATAGTCTGCATTCATTTGCAGAATTCTTACAGCATCACATAAATTCTCCTGAAGCCAGTTCCTGTTGGTCTAGCCAGAGAAAGCCTTTGAAGCCTTTGAACGTCTTGAAGCCTTTCAAGTTAAAGTTTATGGCTTCAGAGAAAGCAGCAAGGAAGGGGGGCAGACAACGTCGTGGCGGAACATCCAGAGATCTGCCTGATGAACTCGCAGAAATGTATAAGACAGATCCTGAAGAAGATTATAGTCAGCAAAAGACCCGAATCCAATGGATTCGACGCTATTGGGCAGAACAATGGTTCAAATACCGCTTCACAACCCAAGAGTATGCTAAGAAAAGTGCCATCAAAAGACCGTGGGGAGACATCTTATACAAGAACCTTCTACCCAGGTCCAGAGATGAAGCTATTGCCCAAAGCTTCTATCCATGCATGGTCTGTGGGCCACAGCCTGATGATGCACATCCGTCGTCACTACTCTGGTGTCATGACGACAATCTGTTCAAGCGCAACTTCCAGTTTGCCCAAAACTCAGCGAAGTGGAACAAGAAGAAATTTGGGTTAGACTTCAACCCTGGTCCCTCAGCACCAAGGGCAGATGGCACACGACATGCAGAACCCAATGTCATCGGTCCATTCGCCAACCTTGAAGGCCTCATCACCTACATCTTGGTTCAAGGGACTGCAGTGAATGAGCCTGCGGCTGACACTGAGTCTGATGATGCGCCTGCAGTACCGAAGCCAAAGCAGTTGAAGAAGCCAAAAGTTTCAAAGTCAGCCCCTTCACCAAAAATCTCAAGGGCGAAGCCATTGGCAACTGCACCTCCTGAAGACAGTGTGCAGTCTGAAGATTTATCACGCGTCTCCAAGCCCCAGAAGGCTAAGATGCCTCTGTCTCACACTGGCAAAGAGCTAACAGCTGCTGCCATCCTGCGCAACGACGACATTGATCTGTCAAGTGATGAAGATCTTGCAGATGACGCTCTTGAGCAACTCATCAAGAGCAAAGAAGAAGCAGAAATCTTTAATGATCTGCCTCTCTTTGATGTCACCATCATCCACAACTTCATTGATGAGTGGTTTGACACGCCAAACATCAGCTTTGAAGATCTGCAGCTTCCTATTGGCCTCAGTGTCGCCTTCCAAGGCGCCATTGCTTCAGAACTTGCTATTGCCCAGCGCATTGTTGAACTAAAGCAGAAGATTGACTATGAAAAGGCTCGGTTCAAGAAGCATATGGCCAAGCAAAGCGTGCAAGAAGGGAAGAACTTCAAGACAATGATGCACGAGCTCAAGGAAGCCTTTGTGAAGAAGCGTGCAGAAGCTCAGGGTTCGCGTGAGCGCATGAAGACTCTGGCTGACAGATGTGTGCAAGCCTATAATGAGGCTGAGAAGCGCAAAGCACTTGGGCGTCCTGGCATCGACCCCAGGATGGCCGCAAAGAAGAAGAAGAAGCCTGCTACGGCTGAATCTGATGCACCAAGGCAAGAAGCAGTTCCGATTGTCTTCCCAACAAGAATGACTGGCTCGAACCCAAAGAGCCGGTCAACAGCTTCAGAGCTCAAGAAGACAAGAACTGCTGAGGCTGAAGCCAGGAAGAGGAAACACTCTGAAGCCTCTCCTACTGCCCCCACCAAGAAAAAGAGAAAGATCAAGAAAGCTCGGGCTGCTCCCACAGAGCCCTTGATAGTTGAACCCATTTCTATGGTTCATCCCGACGCAGAACGTCAACTGACAGTTCATGAGCCTGCTTCCACAGAGGCTCCTGAAGCTGAAGACATTCCAGTAGCTGATCCCATCGCTGCTGAAGACATTGGTCATCATGACAATGTAGAAGATGATGCAGTCCTTCCTCAGTTTGAAAACAACGAACTCATCAGCATTGGTCGTCCACTGACACCACTTGCACAGGATGCTTCATGGGCAGATCGCCCACGAGAGGAAGAAGACTATGAGGCCCAGCCCACTCCAACTCCACAGGCGTCGTCTGCGTTCCGCCGGCTTCGCAAAGGTCCAAGGCCTCAAGTCTCTGCTGAAGACATTCCGGCTGCATCAGCCGCAGAAGAAGTACCACAAGATCCCACTCCCTTGTTCCACCAAGAAGCAGTTCTCCAGGAGAACGTGCCTGTGACCGACCCTCCAGCTAGTCAAGTGGAGGATGAAAATCCTGAGGCTGCCACAACCACCAATGAAGCTAATGTGGAGCCCTCCCCAGCAAAAGCTTCAGAAGACAGCGAAGCCACTGATCCCGCCACTTCTGTTCCTGAGTCTGCTGCCGGTCCCCTATTCAACTATCATGTTGAGCACAGGCCTCAGGTCCAGAAGCCAATCCCAAGACTGCCAAGGTTTCCAGGTCCTGCATCAGCACCTGGCTCCTTCAACATCAATGGCTTCAGGGCAGACAACACGTTCTTCAATAGCTCCAGGAACCCCTACTCAAGGGCAAGGATATCATCTGATCGGTTATGGAGCTATCCTCAACGAAGCTATTACTCTTGCGTTCTTTACAACCAAGGTCGCATCTTCCCTCACAAGCGCCTTGATGTTGACGCTATAGCTGGTCTGCCCTGTCTAGAAGAAGCGTTGGATTGCTTCAAGCAAGTGGGTCTGCTGCAGTTTGTTACTGATGAAGAGCATTGGAATGAAGAGATACTACTACAATTCTATGCCACACTTCACATCAAAGGAGATACCGGAGATCCGAAGACTTGGGTCCTGGAGTGGATGACTGGCAACGTTCATCACGAAGCCAATGCATTTGACATCATTGAGCTCACTGGCTTGCCCACTCCTGGCGATCTCTTCGAGCAAGGCTATCAGCTGCATGCTGAAGCTATTGAGAGCATCTTTCAGCGACCAGAACCTAATATGAGTCAAATGCTCAGCATGATGAAGCCATTGCTCCCAGATGCTGCGTATCCCACAGAGTTCTTCGTTGAAGACCTTGAGTACCTGCCCAGAACCATCTATCACATCATCAGGCGAACTCTCTGGCCTATCAAAGGGCACTCTCCAAATGCCAAGCTTCAGGGTGCAATGAAGACTTTGGTCTTCTATATACTTCATGGCAAATGCTTCAATGCACAGGACTTCTTCATACGCCAACTTGCTGCATCAGGCATTGATCTATTTGGTTTGAAGTTCTACGCCCCTTGGGTCATGCGACTGATCAAGCTACACTCCGCCATATCTTATCAGCCCTCAGCCCGCAACCATCGGATCTTCTTGCCTGACGTGGACATGTCTGCTGAAGCCATATATTCTGAGCCTGCCAAGCAACCTCTAAGTCTTCAGAATGCAGAACGTCAGAGTTTTACACAGAATGTTGAAGGCGTTGAAGCAGTTTCTCGGGTGTATCCTTTGGCTGGCACTACACGTGCACCACACCCTGCTTCCACTGAAGCCACTGACAGTGCCACCGCTCCAAGACCCAAGAAGCGCACTCGTGTTCTCAACGACCGAGAGCTTCTTGTGGCTCTACATCAGAAACAAGATAGGCATCATGACTGGCTGAAGCGTCAGATGAAAAGCCTCTTGGTGGATGTTAATCGCACTCGAAATCTTGCCACCAAGAATGCGTTCGTTGCCCATGAAACCTGTCGCCGCACATGGAAAGGGCTAACGATGATGCTGTCTGAAGCTGATCTTCAAGAGGATGGCTTCACTGAGAGATTCAAGTTTGACTCCACACCTCCTCGAAGGGCTGTGCTGCTAGGAACTCCATCCCTTGAAGACTCTGAGTTCTCTTCCTCTGCTGCCACAGTGACTGCCAGAATTATTGAGGAAGAAGACGATGCTACTTCACCGCCATATCCTTCAGCACCTCCAAGCTCTTCTGCACCGCCAAACAACACCAACAACCCTGCTACTTCACCTACTCCTCATGGGAACGAGTAGAGGCTCTATGTCTTCAAACCTTTTTGGTCATTACTGACAAAAGGGGGAGAAGCATATGAGATTGATAGTCTTCAAGCGGGTCCATATGGGTGGGTGCTTTATATTTTGCTTCGTGCTTACAACTCTTGTTTTTGCTACATTTGGTTCTTATGAGTTGTAACACTTAAACTAGATGGTCGTCTGCTACTTATTTGCCACCTTGTTTTGCGAAGATAAATTCCGCATGTGCGACGATAAATTCCGCACTTAGCTCATTCTGCAGACGTCCATTTTCCATTATGCATGTCATTATCTTCATATACCTTCACATGCATAGTGGATTGTCATCATAAGTTGAAGTGGATCTCCCCAAGTACAACCTTCCATGTGCATTTGCATTCCAAAAGCAAATTAACTCATATGCACATCTTCAGGGGGAGCCCTTGCAACTTATGAAGACAATTCCTTATTCTTTACAATTTCACAGATTATATTCCCCGTTGAAAACTTCAACTAGTTTGTCATCAATCACCAAAAAGGGGGAGATTGTAAGTGCATCTAGTGCCACCCCTAGTTGGTTTTGGAGTATTGACGACAAACCTAGTTGAGGGACTAATGTGTTTGTGAGAATTGCAGGATAACACAGGTAGAAGTCCCTCATCGATTCGGTTTTACTACCAGAGATGACCCCTAAAAATGTATGAAGACATTGAAGTCAAAGGTGGTATATGAAGATATTCACATTGAAGACTATGACAAGAGAAGACACGATATGAAGCCTATGGAGCTCGAAGACTTAGATCTTTCGTAGGTCTTTTTCTTTTGTGTTGAGTCATAGGAACCACCATACTGTTAAGTGGGGTCCAAGAGAACCAGTCAGAATGACTGAAGTGATGCCTAAACCAAAAACCTATGTCTTCGAATGAAGACTATGAGAGCGAATCTTGTCCAGAGTCGGACAAGTCAGCTTTGCTTGTAGCCCAAGTAAAGTTGCCGTGTGAGTTTGAAATCTGACCGTTGGAACACGTGTCAGTTCCTTAGTGACCCAGGGTCATTTCGGACAAATCAGGATGGGTTGCCAAGTGGCTATAAATAGCCCACCCCCTACAACCATAAACGGTTGGCTGCTCAGATTGATAGTACGGCTTTTGTCGTTTGAGAGCAACCCACCTCGAAGCCTTTGAGAGAGAATTCCTTGTGAGGATAAAGCCCTAACCACTCAGAGCCAGAGAGAATTGGGCATCACTTAAGTCTTCTTGTCTGTGTGATATGAAGACTTATTACACTTGAGGACTGTGCATCCTCCAGCCGGTTAGGCGTCGCGTTCTGAGCATCCAAGAGACATTGTGGATTGCCGGTGAACGAAGTCTGTGAAGGTTTGGGAGTCTACCTTGAAGACTTACCAGAGTGATTGGGCGAGGTCTATGTGACCTTAGCTCAAGGAGAATACGGTGAGGACTGGGTGTCCTGAGCTGCGTGTTCAGGACTTGGTGTCCGGGACTGTGTGTCCTAAGGTTTAAATACCTAGCCGCTCCAACCAGACGTACAGTTATCATGGCAACTGGAACTAGTTCAACAAATCATTGTCTTCAACGAGTCTCTGGTTTCATCTTCACTTCACTTTACTTACTGTTCCTCCTTGTGAAGTCATTGTATGTTTCCTCTATCATTTGTCTTCACTGAGTGACTGCGTGTTCTGTTTGGCTTCACAATATCTTCCTACCTGATCCTTACTACCTAGCTGCTATTAGTCTTTATGCTTTCACTTCATTGAATACTTGACTATGGTTTGCCTAGTGTAGTCTACCTTCCGCTGCATGGTAATAGGTTTAATTTTATCATTTGCCTTCAAAACTCCTATGTTCTGAAGACTTACATAAAAATCGCCTATTCACCCCCCCTCTAGTCGATATAACGCACTTTCAGAGTGAATAGTTCATAGGCATTTCTTGACGTCCACTAATATTACCAATTCTTTAACATTCATCACAAGATAAGACAAACTTACGGGCATACTTGAAGAGAGTAGGCCAATAAAAACCAGATTGCAGTACCTTATGTGGAGTTCTATCTCCAGCATGGTGTCCTCCATAAGCTTCAGAGTGACACTTGCGTAGGATCTGTTCTTGTTCATGTTCAGGTACACAACGTCTAATAACACCATCTACTCCTTCTTTGTAAAGATGTGGGTCATCCCAAAAGTAATGCCTCAAATCATAGAACTTTTTCTTTTGCTGGTATGTGAAACTAGGTGGTATAAACTTAGCAACAATGTAATTAGCATAATCAACATACCATGGAGCAGTATGAGAAGCATTTATGACATTTAATTGCTCATCAGGAAAGCTATCATCAATAGGTAGTGGGTCATCAAGCACATTTTCTAACCTAGACAAGTTGTCTGCAACGGGGTTCTCAGCTCCTTTTTTATCAACAATATGCAAATCAAATTCTTGTAGCAAGAGAACCCATCTAATAAGTCTAGGTTTAGCATCTTTCTTGAAAGTGCGTTATATCGACTAGAGGGGGGGTGAATAGGCGATTTTTATGAAAGTCTTCAAAACGTGAGAGTTGTGAAGACAAACAGTGAAGATCATGCCTATTACTATGCAGTGGAAGTTAGATTACACTAGGCCAGCCATGGTCATGTGTTCAATAGAGTGAAAGCGCAATGACAAATAGCTTCAGTGTAATAAGGATCAGGTAGGAAGAAGTTATGAAGCCGAACAGATCATACATTCATGTTGTGAAGACAAAAGATAAAGCAAGCATGCAATGGCTTCACAATGAATAACTGTAAGTGAAAGGAAGTGAAGATGAAACCAGTGACGCGTTGAAGACAATGATTTGTTGGACCAGTTCCAGTTGCTGTGACAACTGTACGTCTGGTTGGAGCGGCTAGGTATTTAAACCAAAGGACACATAGTCCCGGACACCCAGTCAAGGACACTTAGTCCAAGACACCCAGTCCTCACCGTTTTCTCCTTGAGCTAAGGTCACACAGACCTCGCCCAATCACTCAGGTAAGTCTTCAAGGTAGACTCCCAAACCTTCACAGACTTCGTTCACTGACAATCCACAATTTCTCTTGGATGATCAGAACGCGACGCCTAACCGTCTGGAGGATGCACAGTCCTCAAGTGTAATAAGTCTTCAAATCACACAGACACGAAGACTTAAGTGATGCCCAGTTTACTCTGGCTCTGGCTGGTTAGGGCTTTTCTCCTCACTGGGAATTTTTCTTTCAAAGGCTTCGAGGTGGGTTGCTCTCAAACGACAAAAGCCGTGTACTGAAATCTGAGCAACCAACCGTTTATGGTTGTGGGGGGTGGACTATTTATAGCCACTTGGCAACCCGACCTGATCTGTCCGAAATGACCCTGGGTCACTAAGGAACTGACACGTGTACCAACGGTCGAATTTTGAACTCACACGGCAACTTTACTTGGGCTACAAGTAAAGCTGACTTGTCTGACTCTGGACAAGATTTTCTCTCAAAGTCTTCGCTCGAAGACATAGGATTTGAATTAGGCATCACTTCAGTTATTCTGACTGGTTCTCTTCGACCCCACTTAACAGTACGGTGGTTCCTATGACACAACATGAATGAAATAAAACTACGAAGGATCTAGGTCTTCGAGTTCCAAAAGCTTCATAGGGAGTCTTCTCATGTCATTGTCTTCAATATGAATATCTTCATAAACCACCATTGTCTACAATATCTTCGTACATTTTTAGGGGTCATCTCTGGTAGTAAAACCGAATCAATGAGGGACTTCTACCTGTGTTTTCCTGCAATTCTCACAAACACATTAGTTCCTCAGCTAGGTTTGTCGTCAATACTCCAAAACCAACTAGGGGTGGCACTAGATGCACTTACAATCTCCCCCTTTTTGGTGATTGATGACAAACTAGTTGAAGTTTCCAACGGGAAACATAATTTGTGAAATTGTAAAAGAATTGTCTTCATAAGTTGCAAGGGCTCCCCCTGAAGATGTGCATATAAGTAATTTGCTTCTTGAATGCAAATGCACATGGCAGGTTGTACTTGTGGAGATCCACTTGAACTTATGACAATCCACTATGCATGTGAAAGTATATGAAGATAATGACATGCATAATGGACGTCTGCAGAATGAGATGAGTGCAGAATTTATCTTCGCAAAACGGAGTGACAAACAGGTAGCAGACGACCATCAAGGCTAAGTGTTACAACTCAATGAAGCAAATGTAGCAAAAAAACGGGAGTTGTAAGCACGAAGCAAAATGTAGCAAAATATGAAGGCACCCGCCCATAGTGACCCGCTTGAAGACTATAACCATCATATGCTTCTCCCCCTTTTGTCAGTGATGACCAAAAAGGTTTGAAGACATAGAGGTTTCTACGCGTTCCCAGGCGCAGCAGGGTTGGTGGAGTTGTTTGGCGGCGGTGCAGACGAGCTTGGTGCAGATTCGACGCGCATTGAAGCAGGTGGAGATGATGTCGCGTCGTCTTCTTCTTCAATAATCCGGGCAGACACGGTGGCAGCAGAAGAAGAGAACTCTGACTCTTCAAGTGATGGTGTGCTGCACATCACCGCTCTTCTTGGAGGCGTGGAGTCAAATTTGAAGTGCTCTGTGAAGCCATCCTCATGCAGTTCAGCTTCAGGGCACATCATAGTGAGGCCCTTCCAAGTGCGGCGACAGGTCTCGTGTGTGACAAATGCATTCTTGGTTGCCAGATTTCTGATGCGATTGACGTCTTGCATGATGCTTCTCATCTGCCTTTTGAGCCAGTCGTGATGCCTATCTTGCTTTTGGTGAAGAGCCACAAGAAGCTCTCTGTCATTGAGTGCACGAGCGCGCTTCTTGGGTCTCTTTGCAGCTGTGCTGTTGGTGGCTTCAGTTGATGCAGGGGCACGTGTGGTGCCAGCCATTGGATACACTCGGGAGAGAGCTTCAACACCTTCAATATTTTGAGTGAAGCTCTGGTGTTCTGCATTCTGAAGACTTAGTGGTTGCTTGGCCGGCTCTGGATATATTGCTTCAGCAGATGTGTCCACATCTGGCAAAAATATCCTATGATTGCGGGCTGAGGGTTGATAGGAGATTGCAGAGTGAAGCTTGATCAGCCTCATAACCCAAGGAGCATAAAACTTTAATCCAAACAGTTCTGAAGCAGACGTTGCAAATTGACGGATGAAGAGATCCTGTGTATTGAAGCATTTGCCGTGAACAATGCAGAAGATGAGAGTCTTCATTGCACCATCAATCGTTGCATATCGAGAGTGTCCCTTGACTGGCCAGAGAGTCCGCCGTATGATGTGATATATTGTTCTGGGCAGGTACTCTAAGTCTTCAATGAAGAACCTAGTTGGATAGGGTGCATTTGGAGGAAATGGCTTCATCATTGAGAGCATCTGACTCATATCTGGCTCAGGACGCTGAAATATGCTCTCAATTGCTTCAGCATGGAGTTGGCACCCTTCTTCAAAGAATTCGCCAGGAGTGGGAAGGCCGGTAAGCTCAATTAGGTCGAAAGCATTGGCTTCATGATGGATATTGCCAGTCATCCACTCCAGAATCCATGTCTTCGGATCTCTGTTATAGCCTTTGATATGCACAGTGGCATAGAACTGGAGCAGAAGCTCTTCGTTCCAGTGCTCTTCATCAGTGATAAATGGCAGCAAACCCACTTGCTTGAAGCAATCCAGTGCTTCTTCCAGACCAGGCAGACCAGCAACAGCTTCAACCTCAAGGCGCTTGTGAGGAAAGATGCGGCCTTGGTTGTAAAGGATGCATGAATAATAGCTGCGCTGTTGATGGCTCCAGAACCTATCTGATACAATCCGTTCCCTTGAATAAGGGTTCTTGGAGCGGTCGGAAAACGTGTTATCTGCCCTGAAGCCGTTGATGTTGAAGGAACCAGGAGTTGATGCAGGACCTGGGAACCTTGGTAGTCGTGGGATCGGCTTCTGGACCTGGGGCCTGTGCGCAATATGATAGTTGAATTGTGGTCCGGCAGCAGACACAGGCACAGAATGTTCAGGAGCAGTAGCTTCGGTGTCTTCTGAAGCTGTTGTTGGGGAGGGCTCCACACTTGCTTCGGCGTTGTTTGTGGCAGCCTCAACATTTTCAGCTTCAGGCACGTTCTCCTTGAGAACTGCTTCTTGTTGGTGCGGGGGAGTTGGAGCTTGTGGTATTTCTGCTTGCTCTTCGGCTGATGCAGCCGGAATGTCTTCAGCAGCCTGAGCCCTTGGCCCTTTGCGAAGCCTATGGAGTGTAGGCGCTGGTGGAGTTGCAGTTGCAGTGGGTTGGGGCTCATCTTCCTCCTATAGGCGATCTGCCCACGACGCATTTTGTGTGATTGGCGTCAATGGACGACCAATACTGATCTGTTCGCTTGTCTCAAGCTGAGGAAGGGCTGCATCACCTTGCACATTGTCTTGGGGACCAATGTCTTCAGCAGCATTGGGGTTGGCTGCTGGAATGTCTTCAGCGTGCGGAGCCTCTATGTAAGCAGGCTCATGCACTGTCAACTGACGGTCCGCGTCAGGATAGCGGACGCAGAGTGGTTCAACTATCAGGGGCTCTGTGGGAGCAGCCCGAGATTTCTTGGTCTTGCGCTTCTTGATGATGGGTTCAGAAGGAGAGGCTTCAGAGTGTTTTCTCTTCTTAGCTTTAGCCTCTGCAGTCCGTGTCTTCTTGTGCTGTGAGGCGGTTGATCGACTCTTTGGCTTCGAGCCAGTCGTTGCAGCAGGGAAGACAATCGGAGCATCAGGTTCTGACCTTGGCGCTTCAGGTTCGGGCACAGCTGCCTTCTTTTTCTTCTTCGCGGCCATCCTGGGGTCAATGCCGGGACGCCCAAGTGCCTTGCGCTTTTCTGCCTCATTGTAGGCTTGCACGCAGCGATCAGCCAAAGTCTTCATGCGTTCTCGCAAGCCTTGAGCTTCGGCACGCGTCTTCAGGAAGTTTTCTTTCAGCTCGTGCAACATGATCTTGAAGTTTTTCACTTCTTGCACACTGAGCTTGGCCACGTGCTTCTTGGACTGAGCCTTTTCATGATCAATTTTCTGCTTCAGTTCTACAATTCGCTGGGCTATTGCAAGTTCTGAAGCAATTGCACCTTGAAAGGCAACGCTGAGGCCTATGGGTAGCTGCAGATCATTGAAGCTTATGTCTGGTGTGTCAAACCATTCATCGATGAAGTTGTGGATGATGGCGACATCAAACAGAGGCAGATTGTTGAAGATTTCAGCCTCCTCCTTACTCTTGATGAGCTGCTCAAGAGCATCATCTCCAAGATCTCCATCGTTTGAGAGATCAATGGCTTCGCAGCGCAGAATGTCAGCAGCTGTGAGCTCTTTGCCTGTGTGTGGCTGAGGCTTCTTGGCTTCTTGGGGCTTGGACACTCGTGATAAGCCTTCTGAATGCACACTGGCTTCAGGAGGTGCAGTTGCTAAAGGCTTCACTCTTGCGATCTTGGGAGAAGCAGCTGGCTCTGAAGATTTTGGAGCTTTTGGCTTCTTCTGCTTTGGCTTCGGAGCAGCAGGGGCGTCATCTGACTCAGTATCTGCTGGAGGGTCATTCACAGCAGTCCCTTGGACTAGGATGCGAGTGATGAGGCCTGCAAGATTTGCATACGGCCCGATGATATTGGGATCGGCGTTGCGTGTGCCATCTGCCCTTGGTGAGGAGGGACCAGGGTTGAAGTCAAGCCCAAATTTCTTCTTGTTTATCTTCGCTAACTGTTGTGCAAACTGAAAGTTGCGCTTGAAGAGATTATCATCGCGGCACCAGAGAAGTGATGACGGATGTGCCTCAGCTGGCTGTGGTCCTCTCACCATGCATGGATAGAAGCCTTGAGCAATGGCTTCGTCTCTGGACCTGGGTACGAGATTTTTGTATAATACATCTCCCCACGGTCTCTTGATGGCGCATTTCTCCGCATATTCCTGAGTGACGAAGCGGTAGTGGAACCATTGCTCTGCCCAATATCTTCGAATCCATTGGATTCGTGTCTTGCGCTGACCATAGCTTTCTTCAGGATCAGTTTTGTACATCTTTGCCAATTCATCAGGCAGATCTTTGGACATTTCACCACATCGCTGTCTGCCTCCCTTCCATGCTGCTATTTCTGAAGCCATGAATAACTTGGAAGGCTTCAAAGGCTTCCTTTTGCAAGAACTGGCTTCAGGCGAGTTGATGTGATGCTGCAAGTATTCTGCAAATGAATGCAGACTATGAGAACCAAAGGATTCTCCCACGGACATGTACCTGTGACAGCATTAAGGTGCGAGGGAAAGGGAAGAGGTCATATGCATTCTCAGAAGATTTTGAAGATAAATCGGTTTAGAAGACATTGACCTCATTATGCGAAGACATTCACTTATAGATAAGAAGTTGGTTCCAGATTTGTACGAACCCATAGATCAGTACAAGTGAGGAATCTAACTACTTTATGGAGCACAAGTGAATATACTAGGCATGTTATGAGATGCAGCGAGAGATTTAACTGGTGTGAAGAGAAACTTCTTATGGCAGAAAGTGACTGAACTGTAGGATCAAAAGAGGCTGTAAAAAGAGGTTTTATTTACCACACTTGGAACTGCTAGACGAAGTGAGAGTTGAGGTCGAGCAGTTCGATCCTCCGTACCCTAACATGGCAACGGAAGACACCTACGGCGACGGCGGAGAGAGCGATGTCCGCTGTCGGCGTGAAAACGGCGTCGGAGAGGTTGCGGCAGTGAAGCGCTTCGTCACCGGCGTCGTCGAGTGCTAGCGGTGGCGCTAGGGTTCGTGCGAGGGTGGAAGAAGGAGATAATGACCGCAGTGAATCGTGTATTTATAGGGATAGAGGCGGCACTGCGCTATTACGTAGGTACCCCTGGCGGTTCGCATTTGAGGCACGCGTGGCCAGTTAGAGGAAGATTGGGATTTGTTCCATGTCCCACGCACGCCTAAATTGTCGGGCGGTCGTTCCTTCTTCTCCGGATCTTATGTGAAGGAATGAGCATTAAAAACGGACTTTTATGGTTGTCACTATGTCTTCAGCTGAAGGACACATTGAAGACATTTGACAGTTTCAACAAAATGCATATGACTTGGAGAGATAGAGTTTGAGATAGAAAGCATAGAGAGGTTAGGGTCCGATCACATTCACTTAGTTCAAAAGATTCAACCAAGAAGACATAGCTATAAGTGAATGCTGTAGAGGACAGAACATCAGTACATATATATCCATATAATCAACGCAGTGAAGATAATCATGAAGACATATTGAGAATGAAACCAAACCAATTGTGAAGACATTGAGAGGTAACGCCATGAGAGAAACACTTCAAAATGGAACGTTAGGTGGTGGCGTTACCCACCGTATAGGAAGTATTAGACCCAGACACGGCGCACAATTATCGTGGCGCTCCGAAGTCAAATTCCACATTAATGTATTCACACTTAGAATGTATGTCTTCATTGTTTGAAGATATACGCTACTTCGTGTGTTGCACATCTAAGTCATCAATATGCTTAAGTGTTAGGATGTGTGCCTGATCACAGGACATTTGAGGATTCCAAGATATTTAGCTCACACCGTAACTTGCAAAATCTCTTCTCATCCAAGGGCTTTGTGAAGATATCTGCCAATTGCTCTTCAGTGTTGACGTGTATGATATCAATGTCTTCCTTCACAACATGATCTCTGAGAAAGTGATGACGAATTTCAATGTGCTTTGTCTTCGAGTGCTGAACTGGGTTGTTGGCAATCTTGATGGCGCTTTCGTTGTCGCAGTAAAGTGGCACTTGCTTCAGATGAATGCCATAATCCTTGAGTGTTTGCTTCATCCACAGAAGCTGAGCGCAGCAAGATCCAGCAGCAATGTATTCAGATTCAGCAGTGGAGAGTGATACACAGTTCTGCTTCTTTGAAGACCAACATACAAGTGATCGTCCCAGAAAGTGACATGTGCCTGATGTAGACTTGCGATCAACTTTGTCACCAGCATAATCAGCATCCGAAAATCCAACTAAGTCAAACTCTGAGCCCTTTGGATACCATAATCCTAGAGTTGGGGTGTGAGCCAAATATCGAAGAATCCGCTTCACAGCTAAGTGATGCGACTCCTTTGGTGTCGCTTGAAATCGAGCACACATGCAAACACTAAGCATGATATCTGGCCTAGATGCACATAAATAAAGCAAAGACCCAATCATGGAGCGGTATACCTTTTGATCAAACTCTTTACCATTGTCGTCGGGACCCAGATGATGCTTGGCTGGCATTGGTGTTGTGAAGCCTTTGCGGTCTTGCATACCGAACTTCTTCAGGCACTCTTTAAGATATTTCTCTTGAGATATGAAGATGCCGTTGCGTTGTTGCCGTATTTGAAGACCGAGAAAGAACTTCAGCTCACCCATCATGGACATCTGATATTGCTCTTGCATCATATATCCAAACTCTTCACTATACTTCTGATTGGTGCAGCCGAAGATAATGTCATCCACATATATTTGGCACACAAACAGTTCACCATCATATGTCTTCGTGAAAAGAGTGGGATCCAGGGAACCAGGTATGAAGCCTTTGCTTTTCAGAAAGTACTTGAGTGTATCATACCAGGCCCTAGGGGCTTGTTTGAGGCCATACAGTGCCTTGTTGAGCTTGTATACCATATCAGGATGTTTTGGATTTTCAAAGCCAGGTGGTTGTGCAACATACACTTCTTCTTCAATCTTTCCATTGAGAAAGGCACTTTTCACATCCATCTGATAGAGACGTATGTTATGATGATTTGCATAGGCCAGCAGTATGCGTATGGCTTCAAGCCTAGCCACAGGAGCAAATGTTTCATCGAAGTCAATGCCCTCCACTTGAGTATATCCTTGAGCAACTAGACGAGCTTTGTTTCTGACAACTTGACCATGCTCATCTTGCTTGTTGCGGTATATCCATTTGGTGCCTATTATGTTGTGCTTCCGTGGATCAGGACGCTTAACCAGTTCCCATACATTATTCAGCTCAAACTGTTGAAGCTCTTCTTGCATAGCTTGAATCCATTCAGGTTCCATGAAGGCTTCTTCAACTTTCTTGGGTTCTGATATTGAGACGAATGCGAAATGCCCACAGAAGTTTGTTAGCTGAGTTGCCCTTGAACGAGTGAGTGGACCAGGTGCATTGATGCTGTCCAGTATTTTGTCAATTTGTACTTCATTTGCAACACGAGGGTGTGTGGGGTGAAGACTTTGCTCTTGCTGATCTATGTGGTCATTTGAAGGTATATCTTCAGGCTGAGCATTGTCTTCATGTGGATCAGGTGCTGAGATGATAAGTTCTTCTTCAGGTTGAGCTTCAGAAGGTACAATTTCTCCAGTTCCCATAAGCTTGATTGATTCATTTGCTGGAACTTCATCTAGCACATTTGGCAATTGCTCTCTTTGTGATCCATTGGTTTCATCAAATCGCACATCCACTGTTTCAATCACTTTGTAGTGGAAGAGATTGAAGACTCTGTAGGAGTGCGAATCCTTTCCATATCCAAGCATGAAGCCTTCATGTGCTTTTGGTGCAAACTTTGAGGTGTGGTGTGGGTCCTTGATCCAGCATTTTGCCCCAAATACTCTGAAATAACTGACATTTGGCTTCTTGCCAGTTAGGAGTTCATAGGATGTCTTGTTCAGAAGCTTGTGAAGATAAACACGATTGATTGTATGGCATGCAGTATCAATGGCTTCAGTCCAGAATTTTCTTGGAGTCTTGTATTCATCTAGCATTGTTTTGGCCATCTCAATGAGTGTTCTGTTCTTGCGTTCGACGACGCCATTCTGCTGTGGCGTGTATGGAGCTGAGAATTCATGTGTGATGCCCAAGGTATCCAGATATGTATCAAGGCCAGTATTCTTGAATTCAGTTCCATTGTCACTTCTGATATGCTTTATCTTGGTGCCAAAATTGTTCATAGCTCGATTTGCGAAGCGTCTGAAGACATCCTGCACTTCAGTCTTGTAAAGGATTATGTGCACCCAAGTATATCTAGAATAATCATCAACAATTACGAAGCCATAGAGGCATGCAGAAGTAGTAAAAGTTGAGTAGTGAGTGGGACCGAAAAGATCCATGTGAAGCAGTTCGAAAGGTTGAGTAGTGGTCATGATTGTCTTCGAAGGATGTTTTGCCCTTGTCATCTTCCTTGCTTCACAGGCACCGCATAAGTGATCTTTCTTGAACTTGACGCCTTTGATGCCTATGACATGCTTTTTCTTCGCAAGGGTGTGGAGGTTCCTCATGCCAGCATGCCCAAGCCTTCGATGCCAAAGCCAGCATTCTGAAGCTTTTGCAAGAAGACATACTGCAAGTTGTGGTCCTGCTGAGAAATCTACCACATACAAATCACCTTTCCTATACCCTTCAAACACTAGAGATTTGTCAGATTCCATTAGCACCAGGCAGCGATATTTGCCAAACATTACAATCATATTCAAATCGCAAAGCATTGAGACAGACATTAAGTTGAAGCCAAGGGATTCAACAAGCATGACTTTATCCATGTGTTGATCCTTTGAGATTGCAACTCTACCTAGACCCAATACCTTACTTTTACCAGTGTCAGCGAATGTAATGTGGCTCTTGTCGGATGGACGTAAAGTTGAGTCCATAAGAAGGCTTCTTCTGCCAGTCATGTGATTTGTACACCCACTGTCAATAATCCATTCTGAAGACTTTGAAGTCGCTGGTATCGTACCCTACAGTACAGTTAGGGGGATAGGCTTCACGAAGAGTGTTGTGAAGCATAAACATTTGACGAACCAGTGGGTTATGAAAACTTAGATCCAGATTAGGACTAATGGGGAGAGTAGCATGCGATTCAGGAACGAAGTACATAATGATGCCATTTGGGCAGTTTATCTTGCGCCCCACAAGATTTTTATGGTCCCCAGCAATAGCATCAGAAGATTTTGTTTTTGTGCTGGAGACCTTTCCCTGCAAAAAAGTTAAGCTTTCTTAACCACCCACATCTTCAAGGGTGGCTTAGAAGCTATGAGTCTAAGAGCAGCATCTGAGAATTTTGGCTTTGAAGCCTTAGCAAACAGTCTAGCAGGGGGACAATAATACTCATAGGCATAAGCAGAATAATTTTTGGTCATATGAATATGACGGTTCGATGAACCGCTCTCATATTCATATGCCTGAGTATGGTTTCCCTGCAAAACATTTGCGTTAGTGTGACTCAGGTGAGTCCTCTGTCTGTATGAAGCCTTTGGACCGAGGTTTGTCTTCTTCAAGTGAGGTGTCATGAAGACATTCACAGGAAGATTTTCCAGACATGTTTTCGGAACCCAGATCTTCTTCATAGCCGGTCCATTCCTGTAGTTAGTACCAATGTACCTGGCAAACACTTCACCATTCTGATTCTTAAACAGTTTATAGTTTGCATCAAAGGATTCATCAATGATAATTGGGTTAGCACAAGTGAAGCCAGATAAGTTGGATGGATCTGCTGAAAGTTCCTTTGCAGCAACCCATGTAGTTTTGGGGTACTGCTCAGGTTTCCAGTAAGAGCCATCTGCATTGATTTTCCTCACGAACCCAACACCCTCTTTCCTAGGGTTTCGGTTCAGAATCTGCTTCTTAAGGACATCACATAATGTTTGATGCCCTTTCAGACTTTTGTACATCCCTGTTTCAAGCAATGTCTTCAACCTAGCATTCTCATTAGCAATAGCAGTGGTATCGTCAGCAGAGGGGTTAGTTGCCACATCAACAGTTGAAGATATTGGAACAGTAGTAGCAGTGGAACATTCAGCAACAGAATTAGCATTATTACGCTCAATGCATTTAAGACATGGTGGTTCAAATCCTTCCTGAGCGGGACTGATCTATTCGGCGCGAAGTGACTCGTTTTCCTTTTGAAGATCTTCATGAGCCACCCTCAATTTCTCGAGTTCTTGCTTCCTTTGAAGATAGTCATAGGAAAGCTTTTCATGAGTTGTTGAGAGAGTATCATGACGATCTTCAAGTTCCTGATACTTAACGTGAAGGTTTTTTATGTCTTCAATTAAGGATTCAGATCGAGTCATTTCAGCACCCAACAGATCATCGCTTCTGTCTAACAGTTTTTGAATATGTTCCATAGCTTTCTGTTGTTCAGTTGCAATTTTAGCAAGTGTTTTGTAGCTAGGTTTTGAATCACATTCAGAGTCATCGTCACTGGATGTTTCATAGCGAGTGGTGCGTGTGTTTACCTTGGCACCGCGTGCCATGAAGCAGTAGGTAGGAGTGGAGTCGTTCTTGTCATTTGCGTCGGTGTCGGTGATGCAATTATTGACTTCAGTGTTGAAGATGGACTTGGCGACGTATGCTGTAGCCAGACTCGCAGTGCCAGAATCAGACTCCTCCTCAGATTCCACCTCTGCCTCCTCAGATGCGGACTCCTCCTCTGAATCCATCTCCTTGCCTACAAACGCACGCGCCTTGCCAGATGAGCTCTTCTTGTGTGATGAAGACTTTGATGAAGACTTGGAAGAAGACTTTGAGTGTTTCTTCTTCTTCTTATCGTCAGAATCATATTCCTTGCTCTTCTTCTTCCTTCTGTTCTCATTGTCCCACTGTGGACACTCAGAGATGAAGTGCCCAGTTTTCTTGCACTTGTGACATGTTTTCTTCTTGTAGTCATGAGCAGAGGCTTCATCATTCCTTGAGCTTGATCGTGAAGATTTTCTGAAGCCTTTCTTCTTGGTGAATTTTTGAAACTTCTTCACTAGCATTGCAAGTTCTCTTTCAATGTCTTCAGGATCATCAGAACTGCAGTCAGATTCTTCTTCAGATGAGGAGACAGCTTTTGCCTTCAAGGCACGAGTTCGCCCATAGTTTGGACCGTAGATATCTCTTTTCTCAGAAAGCTGAAACTCATGTGTGTTGAGCCTCTCAAGTATGTCAGACGGATCGAGTGTCTTGAAATCAGGACGTTCTTGAATCATCAGGGCCAGAATGTCAAACGAACTATCAAGTGATCTCGGCAGCATCTTGACGATTTCATGTTTGGTGATCTCAGTAGCGCCGAGGGCTTGAAGCTCATTTGTGATGTCAGTGAGCCGATCAAAGATGTGCTGGACATTCTCATTGTCATTTCGTTTGAAGCGGTTGAAGAGATTGCGAAGGACACTGATTCTTTGATCTCTCTGGGTTGATATGCCTTCATTAACTTTGGAGAGCCAATCCCAGACCAGTTTGGATGTCTTCAAGGCACTCACACGGCCATACTGTCCTTTGGTCAGATGACCACAGATGATATTCTTGGCAGTAGAGTCCAGTTGAACGAATTTCTTGACATCAGCAGCAGTGACACCTTCTCCAGCCTTGGGAACGCCGTTTTCGACGACATACCATAGGTCGACGTCAATGGCTTCAAGATGCATGCGCATCTTATTCTTCCAGTAGGGATATTCAGTTCCATCGAAGACGGGACAAGCAACGGAGACTTTGATTATCCCTACAGTCGACATAGCTAAAACTCCAGGTGGTTAAACCGAATCACACAGAACAAGGGAGCACCTTGCTCTGATACCAATTGAAAGTGCGTTATATCGACTAGAGGGGGGGTGAATAGGCGATTTTTATGAAAGTCTTCAAAACGTGAGAGTTGTGAAGACAAACAGTGAAGATCATGCCTATTACTATGCACCGGAAGTTAGATTACACTAGGCCAGCCATGGTCATGTGTTCAATAGAGTGAAAGCGCAATGACAAACAGCTTCAGTGTAATAAGGATCAGGTAGGAAGAAGTTATGAAGCCGAACAGATCATACATTCATGTTGTGAAGACAAAAGATAAAGCAAGCATGCAATGGCTTCACAATGAATAACTGTAAGTGAAAGGAAGTGAAGATGAAACCAGTGACGCGTTGAAGACAATGATTTGTTGGACCAGTTCCAGTTGCTGTGACAACTGTACGTCTGGTTGGAGCGGCTAGGTATTTAAACCAAAGGACACACAGTCCCGGACACCCAGTCAAGGACACTTAGTCCAAGACACCCAGTCCTCACTGTTTTCTCCTTGAGCTAAGGTCACACAGACCTCGCCCAATCACTCAGGTAAGTCTTCAAGGTAGACTCCCAAACCTTCACAGACTTCGTTCACTGACAATCCACAATTTCTCTTGGATGCTCAGAACGCGACGCCTAACCGTCTGGAGGATGCACAGTCCTCAAGTGTAATAAGACTTCAAATCACACAGACACGAAGACTTAAGTGATGCCCAATTTACTCTGGCTCTGGGTGGTTAAGGCTTTTCTCCTCACTGGGAATTTTTCTTTCAAAGGCTTCGAGGTGGGTTGCTCTCAAACGACAAAAGCCGTGTACTGAAATCTGAGCAGCCAACCGTTTATGGTTGTGGGGGGTGGACTATTTATAGCCACTTGGCAACCCGACCTGATCTGTCCGAAATGACCCTGGGTCACTAAGGAACTGACACGTGTACCAACGGTCGAATTTTGAACTCACACGGCAACTTTACTTGGGCTACAAGTAAAGCTGACTTGTCTGACTCTGGACAAGATTTTCTCTCAAAGTCTTCGCTCGAAGACATAGGATTTGAATTAGGCATCACTTCAGTCATTCTGACTGGTTCTCTTCGACCCCACTTAACAGTACGGTGGTTCCTATGACACAACATGAATGAAATAAAACTACGAAGGATCTAGGTCTTCGAGTTCCAAAAGCTTCATAGGGAGTCTTCTCATGTCATTGTCTTCAATATGAATATCTTCATAAACCACCATTGTCTTCAATGTCTTCGTACATTTTTAGGGGTCATCTCTGGTAGTAAAACCGAATCAATGAGGGACTTCTACCTGTGTTTTCCTGCAATTCTCACAAACACATTAGTCCCTCAGCTAGGTTTGTCGTCAATACTCCAAAACCAACTAGGGTTGGCACTAGATGCACTTACATTTCTTTTCCATAAGATATTTAATAGCATCATGATCAGTGTGAATAGTTACTTTAGAATCGACAATATAAGGTCTAAACTTATCACAAGCAAATACAACTGCTAAGAATTCTTTTTCAGTAGTAGCATAATTTCTTTGAGCATTGTTTAGAGTTTTACTAGCATATTGAATAACATTTAGTTTCTTATCAACTCTTTGTCCTAGAACAGCACCTACAACATAATCACTAGCATCACACATAATTTCAAAGGGTAAATTCCAATCAGGTGGTTGAACAATGGGTGCAGAGATCAATGCTTTCTTAAGTATTTCAAATGCTTCTACACAATCATCATCAAAAACAAATGGTATATCTTTTTGTAATAAATTAGTCAGAGGCCGAGAAATTTTTGAGAAGTCCTTAATGAACCTCCTATAAAAACCGGCATGACCAAGGAAACTTCTTATACCTTTGATGTCCTTGGGACATGGCATCTTTTCAATAGCATCAACCTTGGCTTTATCAACTTCAATACCTCTTTCAGAAACTTTATGCCCCAAGACAACACTTCATTAACCATAAAGTGGCACTTTTCCCAATTCAAGACAAGATTAGTTTCCTCACATCTTTGCAAAACTCGATCAAGCTTGCTCAAGCAATCATCGAAAGAAGATTCATAGACGGAAAAGTCGTCCATGAAAACCTCACAAATCTTTTCACAGAAGTCAGAGAATATAGCCATCATGCATCTTTGAAAGGTAGCAGGTGCATTACATAAACCAAAAGGCATACGTCTATAAGCAAAAGTACCAAAAGGGCATGTGAAAGTAGTCTTTGATTGATCTTTGGCTGACACAGGTATTTGAGAGAAACCAGAATAACCATCTAGAAAGCAAAAATGTGTATGTTTGGACAATCTTTCTAGCATTTGCTCGATAAAAGGTAAGGGGTAATGATCCTTTTTAGTAGCCTTATTTAATTTGCGGAAATCAATTACCATCCTATAACCTGTAATAATTCTTTGAGGAATCAATTCATCTTTATCATTAGGAACAACAATAATACCTCCCTTCTTATGGACACAATGGACAGGACTTACCCACTGACTATCAGCAACGAGATAAATTATAACTGCCTCAAGGAGCTTTAGTATCTCCTTTCTTACCACTTCTCTCATTTTAGGATTCAGCCGGCATTGATGATCACGAACTGGTTTAGCATCTTCTTCCAAATTAATTTTATGTTGACATAGAGTGGGACTGATGCCCTTAAGATCATCAAGAGTATACCCAATAGCAGCACGGTGCTTCTTCAGAGTTTTCAATAATCTCTCTTCTTCATGTTCTGAAAGGTTAGCACTAATAATAACAGGGTATATCTTTTTCGCACCAAGATAAGCATATTTAAGACTATCAGGTAACGGTTTAAGCTCAAACACGGGATCACCCTTGGGTGGAGGAGGATCCCCTAGGATTTCAACAGGTAAATTGTTTTTCAAAATAGGTTCCTGTTTAAAGAATACTTCATCTAATTCCCTTCTTTCATTCATAAACATGTCATTTTCATGGTCTAGCAAATATTATTCTAAAGGATCACTAGGAGGTACGGCAATAGAAGCAAGACCAATAATTTCATACTTACTAGGTAATTCTTCTTCACGGTGTTGTCTACTAAATTTAGAAAAATTAAATTCATGAGTCATATCATCTAAACCGATAGTAACAACATCCCTTTTGCAATCTATGGTAGCATTAACAATATTTAAGAAGGGTCTACCAAATATAATGGGACAAAAGCTATCTTGTGGGGAACCAAGAACAAGAAAATCAGCAGGATATTTAGTTTTCCCACACAAGACTTCAACATCTCTAACAATTCCCATTGGTGAAATAGTATTTCTATTGGCAAGTTTAATTGTGACATCAATATCTTCCATCTCAGCAGGTGCAATATCATGCATACCTTCTTTGTATAAGGAATAGGGTATTGCAGTAGCACTAGCACCCATATCACATAAGCCATGATAACAATGATCTCCTATTTTAACAGAAATAACATGCATGCCTACCACAGGTCTAGGTTTATCTTTATCACAGGGTTTAGCAATTCTAGGAGTTTCATCACAGAAATAAATAACATGCCCATCAATATTATCCGACAAGAGATCTTTAACAATAGCAATATTAGGTTCAACTTTAACTTGTTCAGGAGGTGTATATGTTTTAATATTGCTTTTACGAACCACAGTTGAAGCTTTATCATGATCCTTTATCCTAACAGGGAAAGGTGGTTTCTCAACATAAGAAGTAGGAACAATAGGATCATTATAAGTGATAGTCTTTTCTTCAACTTTAATAGGTGCAACTACTTTTACTTCTATGGGAGGATGATATTTAAACCACTTCTCCTTGGGGATATCAACATAAGCAGCAAAAGATTCACAGAAAGAAGCTACTATCTCAGAGTCAAGTCCATATTAGTGCTAAATTTATGAAAAATATCGGTATCCATAAAAGATTTAACACAATCAAAACTAGGTGTCATACCTGACTCCTTACCATTGTCGAGGTCCCAATCTTCAGAGTTGTGTTTAATTCTTTCCAATAAATCCCATTTGAATTCAATAGTCTTCATCATAAAAGTGCCAGCACAAGAAGTATCAAGCATGGTGCGATTGTTATCAGAAAGCGGAGCATAAATTTTTTTTGAATAATCATTTCTCTTGAGAGATCATGATTGGGGCATGAATATAACATTGATTTAAGCCTCCCCCAAGCTTGAGCGACGCTTTATCCTTCACGAGGCCAAAAATTATATATATTATTGCGATCACGATGAACAAAATGCATAGGATAAAACTTCTGATGAAATTCCAATTTCAATCGTTTGTAATTCCAAGACCCCATACCATCACATAGCCTATACCATGTCGATGCATCTCCCCTCAAAGATAAAGGGAAGACCTTCTTATTAACAACACCTCCGGGTACACCTGCAAGCTTAAATAATCCACAAACTTCATCCACATATATCAGATGTTCATCAGGATGTTTTGTTCCATCTCCTAAAAAAGGATTAGCTATCAGTTTTTCTATCATACCCGAAGGAACTTCAAAGCAAGTATTGTCATTTTCATTTTCATTTTTAGTAGGTTCAGTAGGTTGAGGAGCAACTCTTTGCTCTACTGGTCGGGGTGAAGATACACCGAACAAGCCCCTCAGAGGATTACTTTCCATGGTAACAAGTGACAGTAAATTTCAGCACACTATATAAATTTTTCCTTACCAAATTCCACCTACCAAAGGCGCTTCACTCCTTGGCAACGGCGCCAGAAAAGAGTCTTGATGACCCACAAGTATAGGGGATCTATCATAGTCCTTTTGATAAGTAAGAGTGTCGAACCCAACGAGGAGCAGAAGGAAATGATAAGCGGTTTCCAGCAAGGTATTCTCTGCAAGTACTGAAATAAGTAGTAACAGATAGTTTTGTGATAAGATAATTTGTAACGAGCAACAAGTAACAAAAGTAAATAAGGTGCAGAAAGGTGGACCAATCCTTTTTGTAGCAAAGGACAAGCCTCGACAAACTCTTATATGATGTAAAGCGCTCCCGAGGACACATGGGAATATCGTCAAGCTAGTTTTCATCACGCTCATATGATTCGCGTTCGGTACTTTGATAATTTGGTATGTGGGTGGACCGGTGCTTGGGTGCTGCCCTTACTTGGACAAGCATCCCCTTATGATTAACCTCTATTGCAAGCATCCGCAACTACAACAAAAGTATTAAGGTAAACCTAACCATAGCATGAAACATATGGATCTAAATCAGCCCCTTACGAAGCAACGCATAAACTAGGGTTTAAGCTTCTGTCACTCTAGCAAACCATCATCTACTTATTACTTCCCAATGCCTTCCTCTAGGCCCAAATAATGGTGAAGTGTCATGTAGTCGACGTTCACATAACACCACTAGAGGAGAGACAACATACATCTCATCAAAATATCGAACAAATACCAAATTCACATGACTACTAATAGCAAGACTTGTCCCATGTCCTCAGGAACAAAAGTAACTACTCACAAAGCATAAACATGTTCATAATCAGAGGGGTATTAATATGCATATAGGATCTGAACATATGATCTTCCACCAATTAAACCAACTAGCATCAACTACAAGGAGTAATTAACACTACTAGCAACCTACTAGCACCAATCCTGGACTTGGAGACAAGAATTGGATACAAGAGATGAAATAGGGTTTTGAGATGAGATGGTGCTGATGAAGATGTTGATGGAGATTGCCCTCTCCCGATGAGAGGAGCGTTGGTGTTGACGATGGCGATGATTTCCCCCTCCGGGAGGGAAGTTTCCCCAGCAGAACAGCTCCGCCAGAGCCCTAGATTGTTCCGCCAAGGTTCCGCCTCGTGGCGGCGGAGTTTCGTCCGAGAAGATGGCTTATGATTTTTTCCCATCGAAAGACTCCATATAGCAGAAGATGGCCACCGGAGGGCCACCAGGGGGCCCACGAGGTAGGGGGCGCGCCCCCACCCTAGTGGGCAGGGTGTGGCCCCCCTAGTGAAGTTCTTGCTCTCAGTATTTTTTATATATTTGGAAAACATCTTCCATGAAGTTTCATGACTTTTGGAGCTATGCAGAATAGGTCTCTAATATTTGCTTCTTTTCCAGTCCAGAATCCCAGCTGCCGGCATTCTCCCTCTTTATGTAAACCTTGTAAAATAAGAGAGAATAGGCATAAGTATTGTGACATAATGTGTAATAACAGCCCATAATGCAATAAATATCGATATAAAATCATGATGCAAAATGGATGTATCAGCAGGGCATCCACTAGTGGTGCACCTGAAGAAAATGAAGAAGTCAGGGCAACTATGTCAGTTGTACCTGAAGAAATTCAACCCAATTCCTATGCTCCTCCTGCACCTACACCAACTCCAATCCTTCCATCTGCATCAGATGTGAAGAAGACTAAGGCTGCAGATTGTGCAGCAGTGAAGAAAAGTAAGGCATCAACTTCATCAGATTATTCAACCCCAAAGAAGATGAAGCCATTGACTAGCTCATTTGCAAACCCCATTGATGATGTTCCTATCTCAACCATGCCATCAAAGGACCTTGTTCCTTTTGATGAAGAATATGTGATTCCAAGTGAATCTGAAGAAGACAATCCCTCCGCTGCTTCGTCAGAGCAGATGGATGAAGAAATTGAAGTGGATACAATCCCTTCAACACCAGTTGTCTCCTCGCCTATGCCTCAGTTTACTGCTGAAGAGGCCAACGTTGAAGAAATGGAAGATGAAGATGTGGGCATTGGCTATACCACACCTGTGCTAAGTGATGAATTTTGGGAAAGTCAGCACCCCAACTCTCCACTCTTCAAACCATTGCAACAAATTCCTCAGTCCCCAGAAACTACTGTACAAATGGGATCCGATGAACCACATGCCACACTGTCTGTCCATGAAGAAATTCCAGCCACTAGTGCTGAAGATCATGTAAATGAAGAATTGAAGTCACAGGCTGCCACTGAAGTAGCACCTGAAATTCCTCAGCCCGTGGAGCCTGAGATCGAGATCCCGGAGGTTGTGATGCAATTGACTGACACTCCTCACCCTCAGACAAAGGATCCCTTCTCGAAGAAGCAGAAATTCAAGGCTCATGATTTCTTCGGCGAGCACGTGTTCTTCACTGACTACAATCCTTATGACTCTGCTCGTCTAAGGAGGAAGCGTTTTTGGACTGCAAGCCATGCCAACTTCTATTCTTCACTACTTTTCAACAAAGACAAAATCTTCTACCATGAGCATATTCCTCACATGGACATGGAATCATTACCTTGCTTCTCTCCTGTGCTCAGTGTTCTTCATGATGCAGGCCTCCTCAACTTTTGCTCTGACTTTGTTGATTGGAATGAAGAGCTTATTCTTCAGTTCTACGTTACATTGCATATCACAGGTGATCCTAAAGATATCAACACCTGGGTCTTGGACTGGATGATCGAAAATACTCACTATAAGGCACCGGCCTCTGAATTGCTTCATGCCCTGCCCATCAGTCCACCCAGTGAAGGAGCTCGCTGCCTGTATCATGAACCAGAACTCACAGCTCATTACATGCAAGTGTTAATGAAGCCTTTGAAGCCCGGTCAAGCCCCAAGGACCAAATTCCTCGTGAAGGATTTACTCTATGTGCCCAGAACAGACTATCGCATTCTGACGAGGACAATGAGTCCCATTAAAGGCCACGACTGATCTGATGAAGAAATAGTTGGCATCATGAAGAATCTGCTATTCAACATCATTCATAGCATTCCTATCAACTATCATGATTTCTTCATGAGGACTCTGGCAAATGCTGCACTTTCTCCGTTTGAGCTGAAACCTTATGCACCTTGGATTATGAGATTCCTCAGGACAAGGTCTTCACTCAACTACAAGGCTGATTTTCAGAATCACCTTAGCTATCTACCCCCGATTAAAGTCCTCAAGCAGGATTTTACTTCAACTTATGAAAAGGGCAAGGCTCCTGCAGTCATTGATGAAGGCATTCGTCCATTGGATGGTCAGTTTCGCAAAGCTGCATCTTATTCCACCAATGATGACTCTGCCACACATGACTCTGCTGCCAATGCACCCAAGTCTACTCCTCAAGCCACTGCTCCTCGTGTGATGACTGGCCGTGAGCATCTGCTTAGTCTTCACCAGAAGGTGGATCGAAACCATAAATGGGTTAAGCGTCAGATTGGTTCATTTCTTCACAACATGAATGCTACACACAACGCAGTGAAGAAAAACCATTACTACCTCCATGAAGTCTTCGGTCGCACCTGGGCCATTCTCTCACATCTGTATGGTGAAGAAGATCTCAAGAAAATGGGTCTCAAGGAAGATTTTGACTGGTCTGCACCTCCACCGAAGAAATTCAAGAAGGTCAAGGTTCCTTCTTTGGTGTCCAGCTCATATTCTTCATCACGCGATAACGACGAGTACGAAGACTTGGACGACACTGTGGTAGGCCCTTCCACGACAAACGACCCCAACAACGCTGGCGCTCCTTCATCAACTTGATATTCTTTAGGGGTGTTAGTCCTCATTTTCGATCCTTTTGGTCATTCGATGACAAAGGGGGAGAATTTTGAGTTAGTCTTCAAGCGGGTATGTCTATATGGGTGTTTTTTTGCTAAGTTACAACTCTCGTTCTTCTGAAACTTTATTGGATCGAGTTATAAACTTAAACCCGATGGTGCTTTGATACGTTTGATGTGCTTTTCTGCATGCTTATTCCTCATATATGTTAATGCACGCATGCTGAATTACATCGGTCACCATATTTCATCATGCATTTCAAATTCCTCATTATGATATGTCAAATGCGTGTATGAATTATAAGATATAGGGGGAGATCTCCATGATTCTACTCTTCAAGTGTGCAATGCTTCAAAAGAAAATTCCTCATAATGCACATCTTCGGGGGGAGTTCTTCTATATCTTGCAATCAAATTCCTCAATATCAGTATTTTAGACTTCATATGTTTATCCCCGTTGAAAACTTAACCTATATTGTCATCAATCACCAAAAAGGGGGAGATTGTAAGTGCATCTAGTGCCCCTTAGTGATTTTGGTGTATTGAAGACTTATAGGTTAAGGGACTAATGTGTTTTTGAGTGTACACAGGTCTATAAGTCTATGAGGAGTTTGAATTTACAGAGAAAGTCGACCCCTAAAAATGAGGTTCTTCAACTGAAGACTTTGGATTTCTGAAGACTTTGAAAGTGAAGAAATTGGTGTGACCTTTGAAGAGTTGGCATTCATTCGAGGAACATGAAGCATGAAGACTTTTGTTTTCCTAGTTTCATTTTCTCTTTCTTGAGTCATAGGAAACACCGTACTGTTAAAGGGGGTCGAGGAAATACTAAGGAAAAATTTCCATGTGATGCTCAACTCAAAATCCTATACCTACCAATCCCTTCGAGTGAAGCCATTGGAAATCTCATATAGTTCAGTCACATTCTTCAGTGACAGAGACGAAGTTGTTCTGGTCTCAGAGGAATTTGTTCTGACTTAGGAGTTAGGAATTCGCCAGTGCGGATTGCCTACACAGTGAGGAACATGATAGCCCTGAGGATTTTGCTACTCAAAATTCCGACCGTTGCTGTGCTATGCGCCAGCTATCCCAAAATATCTACCCACATAACGGTCATATCATTGAAGGGCATTTATGTCTTATCATGTCGGGCTGCTCCCTAGGCTATAAATAGCCACCCCCTACAACCACTAGCTGGTTGGCTGCTCCGAGAGAAACTGACACTTGTCATTTGAGAGCATCCCATCCTTCGAGGACTTTGAGCGAAAATCATCAAGTGAGGAAAACCCAAACCCAAACACCTACAAACCCCAAGTGATTGAGCATCACTAAAGATATTGATCCTGCGTGGATCTGACGCTTGTTACCTTTGAAGACTGTGCTTCTTCCAGACGGTTAGGCATCAAGGTCTAGAGCATCCAAGAGAATTGTGGATCGCCGAGTGACCAAGTTTGTGAAGGTTCGGAAGTCACCTGAAGACTTACCACGAGTGATTGGGCGAGGTCTGTGTGACCTTACCTCAAGGAGAATACGGTGAGGCCTGTGTCTCCGGGATTGTGTGTCCTCAGGTTTAAATACCTAGCCGCTCCAACCAGATGTACAACTGAGACAGCAGTTGGAACTGGTCTACCAAATCATTGTCTTCACCAAGCTCACTGGTTCTATTTCCTCAACTCTTTCATTTCCTCATAACTGTGTTGAGTGCTTGTTCGTATCTGTGTTTGAAGAATTTGACTGAAGACTTTCTCAATTTCCTCAGTTCAATTTCTTCAGTCTGTTTGTCTTCATCCTGTGTTATGTTGTGTTATCCTGTGCTTACACTTTCTGTACTCTGTGCTTGTCTTCATTTCATCATGATGACTATGCTTGTGCTCTGTTATGTTTACTTTTGAGTACTTATTCCGCTGCTAGTAGTTCTTCGCTAAGGAATTTCCTCACCTGCAAATTCCTCAGTGAAGAATTCATAAAAATTGCCTATTCACCTGTTGGAAATATGCCCTAGAGGCAATAATAAATTAGTTATTATTATATTTCCTTGTTCATGATAATCGTTTATTATCCAGGCTAGAATTGTATTGATAGGAAACTCAGATACATGTGTGGATACATAGACAACACCATGTCCCTAGTAAGCCTCTGGTTGACTAGCTCGTTGATCAATAGATGGTTACGGTTTCCTGACCATGGACATTGGATGTCGTTGAAAACGGGATCACATCATTGGGAGAATGATGTGATGGACAAGACCCAATCCTAAGCCTAGCACAAAGATCGTGTAGTTCGTATGCTAAAGCTTTTCTAATGTCAAGTATCATTTCCTTAGACCATGAGATTGTGCAACTCCCGGATACCGTAGGAATACTTTGGGTGTGCCAAACGTCACAACATAACTGGGTGGCTATAAAGGTACACTACAGGTATCTCCGAAAGTGTCTGTTGGGTTGGCACGAATCGAGACTGGGATTTGTCACTCCGTGTGACAGAGAGGTATCTCTGGGCCCACTCGGTAGGACATCATCATAATGTGCACAATGTGATCAAGGAGTTGATCACGGGATGATGTGTTACGGAACGAGTAAAGAGACTTACCGGTAACGAGATTGAACAAGGTATCGGGATACCGACGATCGAATCTCGGGCAAGTACAATACCGCTAGACAAAGGGAATTGTATACGGGATTGATCGAATCCTCGACATCGTGGTTCATCCGATGAGATCATCATGGAGCATGTGGGAGCCAACATGGGTATCCAGATCCCGCTGTTGGTTATTGACCGGAGAACGTCTCGGTCATGTCTGCATGGTTCCCGAACCCGTAGGGTCTACACACTTAAGGTTCGATGACGCTAGGGTTATAAGGAATAGATATACGTGGTTACCGAATGTTGTTCGGAGTCCCGAATGAGATCCCGGACGTCACGAGGAGTTCCAGAATGGTCCGGAGGTAAAGATTTATATATGGGAAGTCATGTTTTGGTCACCGGAAAAGTTTCGGGTTTTATCGGTAACGTACCGAGACCACTGGGAGGGTCCTGGGGGTCCACCAAGTGGGGCCACCAGCCCCAGAAAGATTGCATGGGCCAAGTGTGGGAGGGGACCAGCCCCAGGTGGGCTGGTGCGCCCCCCCACCAAGGCCCAAGGCGCAGGGAGAGTGGGAGGGGGCAAACCCTAGGTCTAGATGGGCCTTAAGGCCCACCCTAGGTGCGCCCCCCTCTCTCCCCCCTTGGCCGCACCCTAGATGGGTTTTGGGGGCTGCCGCCCCCCCTAGGGAGGGAACCCTAGATGGGGGCGCAGCCCCTCCCCTTCCCCTATATATACTTGAGGTTAGGGGGCTGCAACACACACGATTTGATCTTTCCCTGGCGCAGCCCTACCTCTCTCCTCCTCGTCTCTTGCGGTGCTTGGCGAAGCCCTGCTGGAGTACCACGCTCCTCCACCACCACCACCATGCCGTTGTGCTGCTGCTGGATGGAGTCTTCCTCAACCTCTCCCTCTCTCCTTGCTGGATCAAGGCATGTGAGACGTCACCGGGCTGTACGTGTGTTGAACGCGGAGGTGCCGTCCGTTCGGCACTAGGATCTCCGGTGATTTGGATCACGATGAGTACGACTCCTTCAACCCCGTTCTCTTGAACGCTTCCGCATAGCGATCTACAAGGGTATGTAGATGCACTCTCCTTCCCTTCGTTGCTGGTTTCTCCATAGATAGATCTTGGTGACACGTAGGAAAATTTTGAATTTCTGCTGCGTTCCCCAACATCACCCCCCTCTAGTCGATATAACGCACTTTTAACCAAAAGAAAATTGAGTATTTGGTATGGGCACTCCCCTTGGCTTCCGCCAAGCTTGGGGGAGGTGCCCCGGTATCGTATAATCCCCACTATCTTTTGCCTTTACTTATTTCAGTCCGATCTTTCGCTTTAGATGAATAAAAGTTTAGTTCGATCCTTTCTTTTCGAGAGTTTACTTAGTGATCTATCCTTGTAATCGTGTGTGAGATATATAATAAAGTTTAGTTTGAGTTTTTTCTTTTTTACTTTCAAGTTGCAATAAAAAGAAAAGGAAATAAATAAATAAGAAGAAAGGAAAATAAATGAAAAATATCATATGCTAATCTTATGGTAGGTGATGACACCACATAAGTAAAAGTATAAGTATATGAAAAAGATCATATGCTAATCTTATGGTAGGTGATGGCATCGCATTGAAAGAAGATGTAGCTGCTAGCAAAGGTAGACCGCTAGGATCCATAGCAGGAAGGATTACTTTGGTGCAATATTGTTTGACTTTTTTATGATGTCCTTTTATCCCATGCCAGTGGGGGTGAGGAAGAAAGCTGATGTTTATAGGCATCGGCGGCGCCAGGTGTATTCATGTGAATACCCAAGATTTGATCTAAAAAAAATATATGTCTTATTTAGCAGCCCGCAAGCCACAAGCCCACAGCGGCACAGCCCATCGGGCGGAAGCTACCGCGCGTGCGCAGTCGTTCCCCAGCCCCCGACACGTTCAACCCGACTCGGCCGTTCCCCAAGCCCCCACTCGTCCGTTCCCCAAGCACCCAACCTAACTTTTGTCTAAAAAAACCCAACCTAACCTAGCGCCTGCTGCTGCAGCAGCGGCGGCGGCCAGTACCAACCGCAGGCAGCAGCGCGGCAAGCGGAGCCGCTGAACGGGCGACCTGCGGACCAGGTTATATTCTCCTCTTCTCCTAGTCAGTGTTGCTCCTAGTTCTAGTGTTTCAGAATTCAGATTCAGTCAGCTCATGAGTAGGTTCTACTTTTCTTTTTTCCTCGAATCGAGTAGTTTCTGCTCTTGAACTGAACTAATGAGTTGAGGATGGGAGCAGCTGGATGGGAGATGTTTTCTAGTGCATACATGTTCCCAGTTACTGTTTCGTTGCTACACAACTATTCTGAATCATATTTCACATGGTGTATCATTAACACAGTCAGCGTGACTACCGGTTTAAAATGCAAATAACTTTACTAAGCTACTAAGCTGGCTCTGGGATAAATTTTGTCTAAAGTGGCTTTGTTATATTTCCATAGCATGAATTTAATGTTTTTATAGCCTACAACTATTCTTTAGCAGCTATCATTTAACACTCGAGTTATAGAAAAAACAAATATACAGGTAAATCGAGCGGTTATTCCTATACGAAAAATAACACTGACAACAGAAATACACAATACATAGTCCTTACTTGCATATTTGTAGTTTGGTGGAACAACCAGGTTGCTATTTGCTAGTACATGTATGCACTAGAACGACCAGGTTGCTATTCGCTAGTACATGTATGCACCTGAACCAATTTGCTAGAACGACCAACTTAGTAGATTACTAGATTGCTGATCTATTTTTTCTGATCTTGTATCACAGATGAAGAAGAAGGGTGTTAGCATTGTTGCATTGTGGGAGAGAGCTTCCAAGGCAAATAAAAGAACTTCGACATCTACACCAAATCCTCCTGATGTTGAAGTTGAGAGCAGTATCGTTCATCCTACTATTGAGAGCAATCTGCAACTGGCACTTGTGCAAGCACATGAACCTGATGATGGACACACAGAACCTGAGAGTGCAGCTGGCTCCCCAACCCCAATTGTAGAAGATGATGAAGCAAATGATGAAGTTCAGTTTGAAGTAGATTTGGAAGCACTTGAGTCTGATCCTGGGAAACGGATCCCCATCTCTAGGTACAATGTCAATGACCAGGATAAAGTTAGAAGGAGATACATCGAGTTGGGGGCATGTCAACCAAAGAAACATAATTTTGAGTATAGAGATATAAGTGGATTACAGCGTCGCTTTTCTCCTTCTTGGTTTAAGGATTACAAGTGGCTTGAGTATAGTGTGGACAAACAAGCCGCTTTCTACTTCGTTTGCTATTTGTTCAAGGATAAAACAAGATGTCCCGGTGGAGATGCTTTTGTGAAGAAGGGATTTAATAACTGGAACATGAAGTCGAGATTGAAGAAACATGAAGGTGAGGTTTGTAGTGCTCATGCTGAAGCTCAGGAGAAGTATGATAGGTTCAGTACACCACAAACATCAATTCGGGAGTCTATTGCTTCAAACACCTCACAATACAAGGCTTTGTATAAACAGCGTTTGACATGGACACTCAAGTGTGTGAGATTTCTGTTGCGCCAAGGCTTGGCATTTAGAGGACATGATGAAAGTGAAGACTCACTAAATAAAGGAAATTTCCTTGAGCTTCTAAATTGGCTAGCATGAAATTTTGAAGAGGTTGACAGGGTTGTTCTCAAGAATGCTCCACAGAACTGCAGGATGACTCACCATGATATACAGCAAGAGGTGATAAAATGTTGTGCACAAGAGACTACTAAACTAGTCATTGAGGAACTTGATGGTGATCATTTTGCAATACTTGCAGATGAATCTAGTGATGTTTATCAGAATGAACAGTTGGCTGTTTGCTTGCGTTATGTTGATAAGAAAGGAAGGGCGGTTGTAAGATTTCTTGGTCTTGCTCATGTTGAAGATACTACCTCTTTGACACTAAAAGCTGCAATTCATAAAATGCTTATGGACTACAATTTGACCTTTGCAATGGTTCATGGGCAAGGGTATGATGGAGCTAGTAACATGAGAGGTAATGCTAATGGCCTGAAAAAACTGATTATGGATGAGTCCCCTTCTGCCTACCATGTTCATTGTTTTGCCCATCAACTACAGTTAACTCTTGTTGCTGTTGCTAAGGAGAGTGGTGATTGTACTTGGTTCTTTCAGCAGCTTGCACACTTGTTAAATGCTCTTGGCATGTCTTGTAAAAAGATGAGAATGCTTCGAATAGCTCAGGCTGAAGAACTCATTGATGCATTGGAATTGGAAGAAGTAGAAACAGGGAGTGGGCTGAATCAGGAAATGGGTTTGGGAAGGCCATGTGATACACGTTGGACCTCTCACTTCAAAACTATGATCCGTGTCATCTCTATGTATGGTACACTACGACGAGTCCTTCGCAAGATTGGAGATGAGTACCATGGTGCGGAGGCACAAGCAGCTCTATCCATAGAGAAAATATTTCGATCATTTGAGTTTGTTTTCATGGCACACTTGATGCAAGAAATATTTGGATACACAGATGAGTTGTGTAGAGCTTTGCAAAATCAAGACGAAGATATTGTTCATGCTATTGAGCTTGTTGGTGACACAAAGTATTACTTGGAGGCTTTGAGGACCGATGCTGGATGGGATGATTTTCTCACAAAGGTCACATCTGTTTCTACAAAGCATAAGATCAAAGTTGTTGATATGGAGGGTCCTTACTTTCCCGTTGGTCGGCCTAGAAGAGGTTTATGTAATGGTGTGAACAATTACCACTGCTTCAAGGTTGATATGTTTGTGGGTGTCATTGATAGGCAAATCAGTGAGCTGAATGGCAGATTCGATGAGGTAAACACGGAACTACTTTCTTGCATGGCAGCTTTCTGTCTACTTCATCTATTTGCTGCTTATGACCAAGAGAAGTTGGTTAGGCTTGCTACAAAGTTTTATGCTTCTGATTTTACAAGTGATGAACTGGCAAGACTTCCATGGCAACTAAACATGTATGTTACTAATGTGCGTAGAGATGAAAGGTTTCAAAATCTGAAAAATCTGTGTCAGCTTTCAGTTATACTTGTTGAGACAAACAAGAATGAATAATATCATATTGTTTACAAGCTTCTTAAGTTGGTATTGATTTTGCCAGTAGCTACTGCTAGTGTTGAAAGGGTATTCTCTTCAATGAGCTATGTGAAGAATAAGCTAAGGAACAAAATGGGTGATGAATATTTGAACAATTGCTTGGTTACATTTGTTGAGAGAGAATTTTTCGATCAAGTGAAGGATGAAGATGTCATCAATCTCTTCCAAAAAGGCGACCGCAAAGTTATATTGTAAGAAGGATATCATCACTTTATCAATCAAAAGGTACTTATGTATTCATGTTGTTATGGTCTGATACATTGAAATATTGCTATTGCAGTTATGCTAGTGTTGTTTTGTTCATATATTGCTAGTGTTGTGTTGTTTGGTTCATATACTACATTTAGAGCCAAAAAAATTTGGATGAATACCCAGCCTTCATTTCCTGGCGCCGCCACTGTTTATAGGGCAAGATTAGTATGGCAGGAAGATGAGGATAAGAAAGAAAAAAAATACCATTTAGTTAAGTGGAAAAAATGACGTCTCCCTAAATATTTTGGAGGGATGAGAATTCTTAATATAGATATTATGAATAAAGCTTTGCTGGTGAAATGGTTTTGGAAAATGGAAACTGAAGAAGGATTGTGGCAATCTGTCCTATAGGGCAAGTATGTGCTTGATGGGTGTATCTCCAGAACCCAAAAAAAACTGTAGATTCCCAATTTTGGGCTAGCCTACTAAAAGTTAAAGATATCTTAAATATGCCAAGAGAATATTGGGGGATGTAAAAAATACCAGATTTTGGGAAGGTATATGGGTTGATGATCATGCTTTAAAAGATGATTATCCCAGATTATATAACCTAAGCTTTGACCAAAACATCACTGTGGCAGAGGCATTCTAAAAGGGTGGCAAGGGTTTATGTTTAGAAGAACGTTGTATGGGAAGACTTTAGAACTATGGAATTGTCTCAAACATAGATGTGAGGAAATTGAGATGGAGGGGGTTAAAGATAAAGTGGAATGGACCCTAACTGGAGACAAAAAAACAGTTAAATCCATAGATAAGAACTAGCAAACATGCCCGTGAGTTGCAACGGGAGAACCATTTCAGTTTCTATTGAAGATTGTTTTGGGAGATGGGTCAAAACCTTTAGCAAAACCGGAAATTAGTTCTGATTGGTGTGGCTGCTATGCTATATATGGACCTTATGGAAATGCAGGAATGGTGTTATTGTTGGCAGTAAAATTTACAATGATCCTATGAGCTTGATTCAGTTGATGACATATTGAATTATGGATTGGTCTATTTTGCAGATAAAAGATCAGAACAAAAGGACGCTAGAGCTGGGCTCAAAACTACTAAAGCGAGTAGCAAATTAAGTTTATAAAGCATCGCAGGAATGGAGATACAACGTGCCAAGGCTGGGAGAGGCTGATCTGAAGCTGGCTGCAGTGGTGTACCTCTGTTCTAGTTCTCTTTTGGTGGTAGCTGATTAGCTGTAAAATGTTGCTTTTGGGGTGCTCCTGGCGTCTGGTCCAATGCTGTAATGGTTTATTTTCTCGTTAGATCGAATATCACTTTGCTGGTGTCAGTTCTTGGGGGATGCCCGAGAATGCACCTGGATGCTGCTGCGTTTTCTTTTTAGTTCTCCTAATAGTGGTTGTTGTAGCTCGTATGTTGGAAAAAAATGAACGACCAGGGCGAACGAGGGCGTGTTTGGTTGCCCACGAAATCCCAACCAGGCTCGATACATGCAGCATCTTTTTTATGTTAGGTTGTTTGGTTATCCGTGTGTACTATTGGGTCTGCATCGTGCGGTTTTTAAATTCGGTAGTTTCTAGCGAGCCAGGCTCGTGCGATGCGACGAAGCACATATGGGTGGGTGGAAGTGGATTTTCTACCATGCACGGGACCTCCCGTGCATGCATCCACCATCTCATTTATTGTTGTGGGACCAATGACATCATCTAGTATGTTGTTTTTTCTAATCATTAAGTTTCATTCAAATAAATAGATGTCTAATGTATGTTGAAGTGAAAGTTTGATTTACATTCTGTTTGCATAATTATTTTTTTCGACAAGATCTTTAAAACAAGACTAATATTGAATATTGAATATATGCATGTGTACATAACTATCAGAGTATACATGTGCATAGTCACGCTGAAGAGGAGAGCAACCAAATGTACATGGAGCAGTATATATTCAGCATTTCAGCCTGAAACTTTGTAGTGGGGGCTTCTTGGCTCTTGCATCAAATAATTGGAATGAGAGCTTGTTGCACTAAGCACAGAACAGTGAAAACTATGATTTCATATACAAGAGAATCAGTAAATGAAAATATTCATAGTAGTTCAGAATACGCGAATTCCACTTGTCTTACAAGCTGCAACGCAACAGTACACATTTGCATATGTTTAAAGGCTGGTAAACAAGGTAGTTGCGTCATATTTTCACTCTGCTTAACTTGCTGATGACATGTCGATCAACCAATAAAACATCGGCTGCTTCTAGTTTGGTGAAGCCAGGGCAGTTTACAGTGAAATTGTTTTACCAATTAAGCAACCGGCTGCCCGGCGCACTTACAACAGGAAAGGAACATGCTGATGACGAGCTACTGCATGGGTCATGGCGACGAGGTCGTTCAGCGTGGCCACGAACGACATGTCTGGGTACCTCTCTTGGCCGCCGGCGATGAGGTCCTTGGACGTGGCCGTCATGCACTGGGAGCGAGAACAAGAGCAAACCATACGAGGAGTTGGTGCGGCCGCCTGCGATGACATTGACATCTTGGTGCGCGGCTGCTATGAACGTGGAGTCCGCTCTGCCGGCATCGTGGCCGAATGTGGCCTGCGGCCACCCTGGAAGAGAAGTCAGACCGGCCGGCGAGGATGGACGAGAAGTCGCCGCTGCGTCGTCTGGCGCGGCGCCGGCAAGGCAGCGACGGTGTCGTTCAGCGTGTCCACCATGAACGAGACCGAAGCAAAGCAAAGCTAAGCCGTTGTGTACTTTGTGTTATGTGCCTGTTCGAGCGTACCGCAGCTCACGTAGACGTAGCACTGGAATCGGGATTGAAAATTGATAGGCAAAGTGGGAGTAGGTACTTTAAGATCTTAAATGCCACGTGTCACGCATCGAAATGGTTCTCACCTGATTGCTTATGAGACCCGGTCTCATAGGGGCCGCCTTGCACTGAACTACCCGAGATTGGAGCTGCGCCACCAACTCCTATGTTGGACCCCGCACACGAGCCGCCATCACCGGCCACATCCGAGGCCGCCTGGTGTGTGACCTTGGTCATGGGCGCACACGCGAGTTTTTCCTGCGGAGGTCGCCCTTCTCGTCGGCGCAGTGCATGCGCGCTGCGGCGAGGACGTACTGCCCGATGGGCTTCCAGTTGCACACGCAGGGCACGTCCTCTCCCTTGAACCTGAACTGAAGCTGGTCCCGCAATGCAACCTTGATAATATTATTTTCAGTTAACAATGTGGACGTGCATCTGTTGTTTCTGCCAACTCTTGTGAGCTTAGGCCCGGATCGAAGAAAAGAAAGAAAGAAAAAACATTATCCGTTGCAAGATTGGCTAAAATAAAAAATAGTGCTGAGATGGGTCGAACACTCAACAGTTACGCAGGGTCAGGGTGAGATGCTCAATGCTGAAGCGATGGGCGTTCATCATCAAGATGGGCAGCACTGGAACTGGAAGCCGTCTCCAATGGTACAGTAGTACTTCCTTGGTCTCAAAATAACTTTTTCAACTTTGTTCTAACTTTAGTATAAAACCGTACTAAGATGGGACGGAGGGGATTATCTATGTAGGTTCAAGAGTTGGCGTGGTTTGCATCTGTTGCGGGTGGAGTGTTGTCCTGCTGTGGTCGGTCATGGCGGATCGATGGAACCGGTGTCATTTTGGGTCGTCAGGTTCAGAGGACTCCTCGACTGATGCTCGTCCGGCACTCCACCTCGCGTCACTGTCGATCTGCGACTGACTGATGTGCATCCACTCGCCTCCTTGACTGACCAGAGTTCGTTCATGTCCAGTCGGTGATTAGATTAGCACCATCCCGGCCGGGTATCTGACCCTCGCTCCGTCCGTACTCGCGCAGGAACGCAACTCCCATGCATGGCACTCAACGACGTTGGTTGCACGCCTGACCAAGCCGCGCGTCTCTGCAGAGCGGCTGCACGTCGTGCGTCGGCGAGTCCAACCACCGCGCCGTCCTGGACCTCCGCGTGACCGTGAAGACCATCGAGAGGGCCGCCGCGGTGGGGGAGGCCCTCCTCGACCAGCGCGATCTGAAGCGCGCCTACCTCCCGCATCGAGAGGGTCGCCTCGGTGATGTACCTCGCCGAGAGCTGCGCCGCGACGACGATGGCGCGGTCCTGGATGCGCACACCCTGGTGCCCCTCGTACTTCTCCTTTGAGCCCCCTGAGGATGCTGATCTAGTAGAAAAGTAGGCTTTCGTTCGGGCCTGATGTTCGCGCACGAACACGTCACCATGTACCTTCGACGTCGGGGGTGATGCACCGCAGCTCACGTCGAAGGAGATCCGCCAAAAGCGCGGTACGCAAGACAATCCAGCGAGCGCTTTAGTAGACCCGAAACCTCACACGCCCAGGAGGGACCCCGTCAGGGCGCGCGGCGGCTATGGGCTGCCCTAGGTCGGCCTAACCGCCCCTAGAGCCTCGAGGTTCGCCGCCTTGCAAAAGAAGAACTAGTGAAGAACGAGGAGAAAAAGAATAAGGGAGAGATAAAAGTAAAGGTAAAAAGTGGTAAATGAATTGATCGATTGTGTGTTGTTCAATCGACCGTCACCCCTTACATATATATGAGGCGACTGGACTTCCCGTACAAGAAAAGGACTCAAATCACGTCCAAATCATCAAAAGTTACCCTAACCCGGACTACGAGGGCCGGAACTTCCGGTCTGGCCCGGAACTTCCGGACTGAAATTATATCAAGCAGTCCTCTTGCACTGAATCTGCAGGCCTCATACTACTTCGGATGACGATGGTCCCAAAAGAAAAGTTGTAGATCTTGCAATGGAGAAAAACTCTTCAGTTGATCACTTTTTCATCTGAGGTCATCTTGATGTCGAAATCGGCCCCGCAAATCTGCAAGCAATGTTAAAATTCCAGTCTTCGGGACGCACCGCGTGCAAACTTTGGGTTTAGCCCGGAACCTCCCCGGAAGTTTTACCCGGAACTTGCGGGACAAACTTATGCAGCACACTGTTTTGGCTCTAACTTTTGAATACGAACTCCGATTTAGACGTTTTTTATATCAAAATCGATCGCCTCGACGAGACAAAGACAATCCATGTAGAAACATTTCTCATATGAGTCCATCTTGGGGTCGTAATCAGCTGAATAGTGTTCTATCTGAGTACTCCAAACACAACTTCGACCTTAGAGATGAGACCGGATGGCTATGGCCCAAATATGAAAGTTTCTCCTTTTGACGATACAGAACTTTCTCACTTTGAGCACTTCTCCATTTGAGGCCATCTTAATTAAGTTCTTGGCCGTATCAAAATCTGGTGTCAACACATGCCCCCCTATTTTTCGGCAAACTTGTGTGCCGAAAAATAACTTGCACGATGATTTTTCTAAGGACGATGTCAACACTCCATCGGCCATTTTGCATGTTCTTAGGACGATAAGTATATATCGGCCATTGCTTGTTTGAACCTCTTGAGACAAACTTGGGTGAAAACTTCTCAGCTTCTATAACAATCCGGTGATAAGGTTCCATAGATCAAAGCCAACCTCCGAACCATATTGCTCACCCTTTCGCTAGAATTTTGCAGATAATTAAGAATGAACTTCCGCCAATCCTTACTTTGCCTGCATAAAAGTTTCATTAGTGGCCGAAGCGGTGGGCTTCGGTTCGGCCTTACCTATATTGACAAGACCTAGCATCGGCTATTGATAGAAATGTAATACACCATAGTTAACATAGTAGCCGGATGCTTGCTGTGCCAACTCTTTCGAATTGTCATTCTAGATATATGAACAATTTTAAAGCAACCCAAGGTAAATCTTGCATCTAGACATATCAAAAGATAAACTATAAGTGATTCATCAAAACATTGATAACCCTTGTATATTTATTGCACTACTAATAAAGAATCACCGGAAGCCTCAATATGTATAGCACCTATAGCAAGGCAAAGCTCCAATACGAATGACAATGCATATTCGGCTTTGATCATTGTGAAAAAATAGTTTAATCGGCATGAGGCTTCACAAAATAGCACCATAAGGAGATATATAAACAACACCAACACCTTGGCCATTGCTACAAATTTAACCATCAATATATAATCTCCATGCTACTAGAGAGATCAAGCTAAAATCAATATTATGCATGATGTCAATATGATGCTCAATAATAAAATCAACCATGATTTGGCCTTACGTAAATTCTGAAAACTAATAAGCCAAAGCACACCCAATCAAAACATAAGTTCACTATGCAATTTTGGTGAATTGGTCTATGCATAATATCTTCAATGGCATCAATTTGACAACTTCCTTTGCAAGCACTTATCTCAATCTCTACTCAAACTAAGGACGATGTTAGAATACCATACCGGCCATTCTTGGATATATTCTCAGGGTGATAGATAGGTATCGGCCATTACCATGAGGTCCATGTAGAATTCACCCACCAAAGTATGTATAGCCGAAATAAACAAACGAAATAACAATAAAATATTTCGGCCCCTTTGTATTAGAAACAAAAATGTAACTAACCAAATATATAGTGATTTGGTAATACGCTGTCATGATATAGAAAATTATGTTGCATCCATGGATCAAAATAAATCCATGGAGGGTGACTGATCATACCTATGGATGAATTCCATGGCAGAGGCATCAATGGCATGGTTGAAGAAAATGGATGATGTGCTAACCGAAGATTTTGATTTTGTGATGCACAACTTCGGCTTAATTGTTTGTTGCTTCCATTCTTCTCTTTCTTCACTTTTATTGTACTTTTTGCAATAGAAGCATGCACAACCTTTTTGTTATGATTGATCCTCTTGGGAACCCATGCCATGTTCTTCTGTCTCAACTCTTGTGCAGTAAGATTTTGTAATTCCCTCTTTTGCCAATACGATAAACCGAGTGGGCATCTCGGCTGTGATTCTGTTTTGACCAATGGAAATTCCTTTTTGGCCTTGTGCACTTTCAACTTCTTTTCTTCAGATTTGGCACTTTGACTCTCAATAATTGGTTGCTTCGTCTTATTGCCTTTAGTAGCCAATGTCAACACTTTAATTGGCTCTTTTTCATTTGAGATCAAATATGAAGTTGCACTCTTATGACCATCTCTTTTAACATGGTAAACTTGCTTGACCACCTCTTTCTTCTTCTTTGAGCTCTGGACCGATTCCTTATGATTGAAACGGTCTTTAACATGTGATTGTTCAAATGTTGATCTTCTCGGAGTTGCATAAT